>NW_024962262.1:63371691-63509059 GCF_019238085.1 Lagopus leucura
TCCCTTCCCTTCCCTTCCCTTCCCTTCCCTTCCCTTCCCTTCCCTTCCCTTCCATTTCATTTTTATTCATAAGGACACCTTAGGATGTCAAGGTGAGATGCTTTGATATGAGATGGCAGAAGTATTTACAGGGGCACAACTTGTTAATTTGGAACTTTATTTTTTCTAAGGAGAGGTACATTACTTCTTTGTAATTTAATTTAATTAATTTAACAATCTGAAAAATCTCAATATCTTTTCTGTAGGAAAATAAGAAAATTAGTTAATGAAAAATGTAAACAGATCTGTTATTTCAGGGATTTTTAGAATCGTTTTTCAGAACAGAGCTTTCAATACAGGCATCAGTTTGTGAAAAATCTGGTCTAGAAAAGATAGGCATGGCAAAATTGTTTTTGTTTATTTTTATTCCCCATAGCCCATATAGTATAAATACTGACATGATGATAAATGAGCATGAAGTCCATAATAGAACATTTTGTGTATTAGTTCTGTTGAAACATTACATTATAAACACATAATGATGAAATAAGAGAAGTATGTAGACATCTATCTAACTGTCTTATAGAAGTAATTCATCTTCCAAAAATTTTAGACTATATTATTAAGATAGTATCATTATATCAATTTTGCAGTAGCCTATGAAACATACCACAGCTTAATTAGTTACATTAATGTGCTTTTAGATAAAATTCTTTATTAAATCAACAAGTGTCAATATATTTTTATAATATATATTTTGGTTTACTTCTTTTTCCTGTTTGGGTTGATTCATGAACCAAGAAAGTGTTTCAGACTCAGCAGTAGCACCTCATTCCCCAGAGAAGTTGTTGTTTTCTGTGAGAGCTTTAATGGAGGTTATCATGGCCATAGAGTCTGGAGTCAATTATTGACTCCACAATGTAAGAAAGAAAGTCTATCATCTGTGTTCATGGCCACTGCAGGAAAACTAGTATTGTCTGTTAAGTGATTACATCCATATTGTGTGCAAATATTTTTGCATAGTGCTTCCCAGTCACATCCATTTATGATTTTCTCACTTTTTAATTTGCTTGTCTACACTGTTATTTTTTTTTCCTGTGGTTGACTGCTCTTTACTACAGTATTTCAGAAATGGGATAAGGTAATTCTATCCTTGCTTCTGTTACCTTTAAGGTATGATCCAAACTTTGGAGTTTTCAGTTTTTCTAGATGAATGCTATTTCTTTATATATCAGTTTTCCTCATATATTTTATGTTCTTTATCCTTTTTCATTTCTGTTATTTGCATTTTTTCTATATCTAAATTTTCTGTAGTCTCTCTAAATGATGCTACTAGTCATCACAAAGTAAGACATAAACTTCATACAGTCAGAAGAAAAGCCCCAAACACTAAAGCTTAACGAGACTTAACCTTACTGGAAGTACCTCAGTAAAAACTGATGTGTTACCATGATATTTTCAACCTCTGGCTTTGAAGCAAACCTAATCAAAATTCAACCAAAATCTTCTAAAGCAAACTGCAATGCCTTCTTGACTGCCTGTGTGACCATGAGGCATAAACATTTTAACAAAAAATTTATTGTAACTGCAGACATCTACACTGTGAGGTGATACCTGACACTTCCTTGGGAGAAGGTATATTCATCACTGCTGGGTTTGCATGTAAGCCATTGTTAAAGTTATATAGGGAACACATATCAGTCATGTTTTAATACTTTTTTTTTCTAATTTAAATGTAGCTACATTCAGTCATTAATCATCACTGATTTCTGACTTGCTAATGATTTGTGAGTCATAGAGCACACCTATTTTAAATTATTCAATTTGAAAATAAAAAAATACTAGGCTATTACCTTAAAATAATTGTGGGATGGAGAGTAAACTTGCTTCTTTTTCTAAGGCAGATTTTAAAGTACTGACAAAAATTGAAATATCTGAAAATTTCTGGTTCCATTTTTCATGAGCATGTAGGCAAACGAAACATCTGTAGCAGGGTTATTACAAGAGTTCCATTTTTGTTTGACTGAGGAAAATGTACCAAAACTTTAGACATAAATCAGCACTGTGATTATGAAAAAAAAAATGCTTTAGCAAATAGCATGCACTCAATAGTTGAGAATAGGGAACGCTATGGGGAGAATTAAAAATATTAATGTTGTGAGCACTGACAGCAGTCTGTTAGGCTTGGGGAGAATATGTTTTTCTATTTAATTATTCTCACACTAACACAGAAAGTAAAATCCATGGGATTTCTCATTTACTGCAGGATAATCCAAACATCCTTTTAAAGATGAGAAAAATGTAACAAGAAAGGAAAAAAAAATTACCACTGTGTCTTTACTTAAAGCTGGTTAGAATCAAACCTCCCAAAACTCTTTAGTTTCCAGTTTTTGAATTTGTTATCACGTCACTACTGTTGGAAAGGATGCATAGCTTTTAGAGGTCTACAAACGTTGTGTATAGAGTAAATAAATACCCAAGGAGAATGAAATTGGCTCAGAAGTATAAAGCAGAAAGATTTCTCCTTGCCTTCTCAGTCAGTTTGCAGAATGTATGGCACAAGCATTAGTACTCAACTGCTAATCTGCCTCAAGGCGCTTCTGGCTCATTTTGGTCCAAACGGGAGAGCAGATTTCAAGACAAATAGCAGAGAAAAATACACAGCTTTACCCACTTAAAAATAATAGTTCTAGCAGCTAGCATACTCTACAGAAGAGAGACTTGGATTTCAGAACAGATTTTGCATGCAGGATGCAGTTTTATCATTCCCCAGATTTTGCAGCCAGTTTGACAAAAGTGTGAGCTGTGCATGGGTGGCAGTTGCAGCGAGAATCCTGCAGTACCCTCAGTGTGGCCATGCTTAGCTGGTGGCAGCAAGTTCAGGCTGCTGCAAGTCGCCTGAGTTGGCACCAGAACCAGGAGCAGGCATAAGGAGGAGACACTGTCTGTTCTCTTAATAGGAGCCTCCTTTCTTGAGTAGTGTGTTACACAGTGTATCTGTATCCGCACTGAGCATACATAATACTGATGATGTTAGATTGATTGGCTATTGACACAGTTAGTGATAAAATATTGTTGATTGCAATATTCAGCAATTCTTGCTGTACTCACTTATCTCAGTATGCCTGTATTTTTGCTGCCTGGCCTCCCTGTTTGTTTACTCCAAAGCTACGCTAACATGCTTTTTCAGTATAGAGAGTCCTTCCTCTTCTCCTCTCAGATTCTAATGATCCTTCTCTTTGAAGTGTGGCTAGGAATATGAGTGAGTGAAAGGAAGACTGTCTTGGGCAGCCTGATCTAGTATTAAATGTGGAATTTGGTGGCTCTGCCTGTGGCGTGGGGGTTGGAGCTTGATGAACCTTGAGATCCCTTCCAACCAAATCCATTCTATCATTCTGTGATTCTATGGCTCTATGAATAGCCCACCCTGGTGCATTCTGAGGTTGCGTGAGGAAATGAACAGTGTTTTAAGGCACTGAAAAGCTCAGGAAGCAGTCTTTTAGATGGGAGGGGAGTTGGAGTTGTGGGAGATGTCTTTGAAACCCCAGGGGAAAAGCTGAGTGAAACTTTAGCAAAAAGGAGAGGTGAAGAAAGCATCCAAGAAGATGGGTTGTGGGCAGCCTAAATTGAATAGAGACCGAAGGGACTGAAACCAATATTTGCATAGAGACATGAGTAGTGCTCAGGAGGAAAGTTGTGGGCAGGAGCCAGTTTTGGGAAAGCAAAGCCAAGTGAACATGGATCAAAGCATTCTGGACAGTCTTTTTTTCAAGCATGATATGTCACAGTGTATTGTAGACAGTAACTTGTTACTCTTACCAGTTACTCTGATTCAGAAACCTACGAATATTGTATATATTTAGCCATGATTAATTTGTATTTGTTAGCTAAATGTTATTAGAAACATGAAGTATACAAAATGTATTTGAACAACAGATTTTATTCTCTTTTAATCAATACTATTGCAGAAATATCTGAAATCATTAGAAAGGTAACAAGTTTTGGTTCTGCCCTTTTTTCATATTTATTATTAACCAGTCCTATAAACATTGTATAGATTGTCGGTCAGCTGGATCTGGTTTTAAGAGCAAGAAAAAGAAATTTGGAGGAGGCATTTTGTAAGCATGTGACTGGAATGATTGTTTAAGAACATGTCATTAAATAATTCTTCATCTAAAAATAGTGTGAAGATAGCTTCTAATTTGTGGGTGTTTGCTGGTTATTTCTATTAAAAATAAATAAATAAATGAAAGTGTGACAGTTAAGAAAATGAAATGTTGCCCTGAAGAACTAAATTTAGCCCATGTACTCCAGAGAGTACATTACTGTTTTCTTAGAAAAAACTTCTTTGCTATTTGTTAATGATTGATGCATTATTTTCAAGGTTTAGATTTCAGATCTTAAAGTCTGATTTGCAACTGGTAGTAACATCACTGAAAATATTGACTACTTGTTGTAATTTTAAACACCTGAATTTAGAAGTTACTTCTGATTTTTCATCTGTGCTTTTATTTCTCTTCTCTAGAACAGGATAATAATGTACTCTGGTCTCATAGTGGTGCAGAAATTGATTTATTGATAACTATGAAGAGTCAAAGAATCTAATGAGATGATGATGTTTGTTTTCAGACAATGATTAGAAGGATCTAACAGTGAGGATGAATGAGAGTGTTAAGTAATTCTTATTAAATAAGTACTGTTCGTTTTATAACTGAATGCAGCAGGGGTTCTATGGGAAGAATACATTATTACCATGTCGATAAAGATGTATATGCAGAAGGATTTGAATGTTTAAGCAAGATTTAGTTTTGCAGTACTGTGAATGTTCTTTGAGAACAGTTATTTTATATCTAGTAAATATGAGTTTATTCATGATTTGTGCCCAGAAGAAGAAAAATTTATTTTGTCACAATATACAACTAAACAAATGTATTTGTAACGGAGGGAACCACTAATACCTGACTTATAAATCCTGGTTCCATTGACATCCATGTGAAACTTGCATTATGTTACTAGTACCAGGATTTCACTCCACGTAATTCATTTTCTTATTACTTTCACAATGTGGAAACACAGAGACCAGGATTACATTTTATATGTTAAGTGAATAAGACTGCATGTTGGATAATTTAGATAAAAATTGATTTTTAAAAAAATTTAATGTTTCCACTTTTAATAATTTCTAATTCAATTAAAAGCCACTGCTATTGCTATCTGTATCTCAGTATTACATTAGAATACAGATAGGGAGCTTTTTTTTCCTGGATAACCTCCATTGTAAGACATGTAAGAAGCTAAAATCAAATTGAATTTTCAACAGTTTGACTTGTGTGTTTATTTTTAAAATAAATTTGTATAATATACATTTTAAGACTGAATCAGGGAATCTATATTTCTTTCCTTTTTTGATAATGCTCATTTCACTCTTATGCTTTGGCTACTTACTTCCTTGTAGCCTAATCTGATATGACTTCTTATCATTTTATTGGCAGTCCGGTCAGCAGCTTGCTCACACACTCTGAATTCCATGTTTCACATGACTTTGATTTCTTCACTAAGTTCCTTTGAAGGCTTAGGGCTGAAAAGTGAATGTAAACACTAGGTGAAATTGAAACTGTTTGAATCAGTACCTTTACCTGTCATTGTTTTTTGTTTGTTTGTTTGTTTGTTTGTTTCTCACATGACAGTGTTGCAGACTTATTTTCTTTCAGTAATGGACTGCTAGCCTCTCTTTCCCTTCTTCCATGGATACAGTTGCTGGGCCTTTTACTTCATGCTCCTCTGTCTTGTGCCTTCTCTTCCCTTCCTCTTATTTTTTTCATTAAAATTTGTCTTTGTTCTCTTCTCTTGCAAAGTAACCTGTCCTAATTTCCTTGTCAGAAAAGGAAGCATACTTGACCTGACTTATCTCTTCAGTGTTTGTACCATCCCTTCTATAATTTTCATCTTTCAAATTCGTGGAATATTGTTTTTCATGGATGCTTGGAGCTCCTCTCTCATCCTTTTCCAGTCCTTCTCTAGTCCATCTTCTGTTCCTGGTAATTCATTAAGATGGCCTCAGCAGATAAAAGTACCTTCAGTCTCATCATTCCTGTACCCTCAGCACGCTTGATCAAGCTTCTTTACTTGGAACTTGTTCTTTGTCCTTTTCATGTTTTCACGTTCTTCCCTTTCTCTAGTCACTCTTCCAGTATGTCCTCATTCTAGTATATTGGTAATGAATAAAGTCCTAGGAATTACTATTAAAAATATTTATCCTAACTGAAAATACTCTGGTTTTGTTTTGTTTTGTTTTTTACTTTTATGAAAGGCATTAACTTTATTAATATATCATAGGAATGTGATTTGTTTCCGGGATACAGAAGTAGTAGCTTATCCATTCTGGTCTTAATTTCATCTGTTTTTGTAGCAAATGTCTGCATTTGCTATTAATTACCCTGGAATGGTATTTGCAATGTTTTTCGGGAGCTGTAATAAGAGATAACAGTAGTATTTCAAAACGGTAGTGCTGAAATTGTTAGAAAAGGTCTACCATAGTTGATGCGTATAGTAAGTGTCATAGTTTTGTGATTCTCTCTCCTGGCTAGAAGACTCTCCTTCTCGTATGAATACCATACGTGACATTTTATGACAGCAGTTGCCATAAAATAAATACAAGATGAAATACATATATGGTTAGAAATCAGGTTAGAGACATATTGTTAACTTTCTTGTTTCAAAAATTGATAACAAGTTTAGATTAGAAAAATGAGAATTTAGGAAGTTTAGTTTCTCATTTATGTTAGGGTGCCTGAGGTTTTGAATTATGGGAGACTACGAGCTTTGTAAGGTTCTTTTTTAATGTTCTTTGTAAGCATCAATATTTTCCTGAAAATTCTTCTTTCAGAGTAATTCAAAAAAGTTCTTTGGAAAAAATTTCCTGTAACTGAAACATTTTATCCCAGGTAGGTTAAAGAGAAACCAGGAGCATTTATTTAAAATGAATCAACATTATTCATACAATTTAGTCATAACCATGATTCCTTTACCATTTGATTATTTTATATTTAAACTACTATGTAAGCAGAAGAAAAATCAAAGTAAAAGTTTAGAAATAGAAGGGAGTAAAGCTATAGTGATACACCATTTAGATGTTGTACTGAGGGACATGATTTAGTGGGAAATATTGGCAATAGGTGTGTGGTTGGACTGGATGATCTTGAAGATCTGTTCCAACCTTGGTGATTCTATGATTCTATGATTTATATCCATGCCATCTGAT
This sequence comes from Lagopus leucura, assembly GCF_019238085.1. Classification (NCBI taxonomy): domain Eukaryota; kingdom Metazoa; phylum Chordata; class Aves; order Galliformes; family Phasianidae; genus Lagopus; species Lagopus leucura. Next base: position 63,378,932 of record NW_024962262.1, read on the forward strand.
TTCAGTATAAATAATATTTAGGCTTCATTTGGACTTGATGGTCCTCATGGGTCTCTTGCAATTTGGGATATTTTATGATTCTATGATCTGATTGTTTCACCCAGGATGTAACTGAACAGTGTTTGTAGTAGCTTAGAAGAATTTTAAGAAAGTGTTTCTACAGTGACACTTTAACTTTATTGTGGATTTTGATCGCTTGTTTTTCAATCTAATAACAAGGATCAGACTGTTTACCATAGGCTTTCCAATAAGATAGGATTGTTTGATGCCTTCCCACAGATATGCTTTGCTCTGTGAAGATATCATGAACAGGCCTTTGCTGTATACCGTTTAAGCTTTTTACAAAAACTAACGTAGGTTTCTATTAGTCTAGAAATGTTTTTTCTCCTCTGAGTCTGTGTTCTTACGCTTTGTCTTGTCCAGGAACACTTATCTAATAAAATCGTATGTGCTGTAACTTTCCTGCATGGCAAATTGAGGAATGTATATTTGTTAAATAACTGCTTTGCTTTTTTGAGCATTACCTTCATTACATATGTTTTTAGGAAAGGGTCTTGTTACAAGGTGCAGGTGACAAGGTAGTTGCATAACATTTTGCAGTTGACTTGGACATGAACACAATTTCATCTCAGGAGCTTGTGTTTATAAAGTCCAAAAGCAATCAAACATATTGAATGAAATTGCATACCATAACTTTTGCTCACAGGACTAGATCAACAAGGCATTTAGATAGAACAGCTAAAGTAAAAGGACTTTGGTATGAGTTACAAGAATGAAACTCTTTTGAATAGAGCTCCTCTGTAGTTTGAAAATAAAACAAAATTATAACTTTTATTGCTCTGTCATTTAAACTTTTGAAATCATGGTATTCATAATTAGTATTAAAAAAAAAAAAAAAAGAAAAGAGAAAAAAAAAAAAGAATGTATTAGAAAAGTAGACTAGGTTTTGATTAAGTTAGACTTGGGAACATCCTTTGTTGACCCACATGCATTTCATATATGTCTTCTGCAATCAAAACAGTGATTTCCTACCTCTCTTATCAGAATGAGCTTCTTCTGTGGCATATTTTTTCTCTGTGCATAGAGACATGCACAACCATACAAATACATCTAAAAAAACATACTGTTCAAAATACTGTCATATCAACTTCACCCTGGCTTTTGTTTATTAATTGTACTTCAACTTGACTCATGTATGTTATTTTATAAGTAATAAATATTTTGGTCTAAGCAAAAAAACACTTTTAAATGATACTTAAGTTATTTAAACTTTCCACTTGACCTCGTAAGAAGAGTGACTTAAAGAAAAGGTTCATTTCATAGCTTTATGGCTCCCATTTCAGAATAATTGGCTGTAGATAATGTATTCTGGAATGAAGATGTGCATTAAGTACTTGTGAAACAGAGTCTGTTATTATAATTTCTGATCGTTGATCATCAGTGTGTGCATCTTTTGTGAACCTTTCCCTTCTTAAAGTTTTTTGCTACTATAAAATAATTATACTCTGCTTGTTTGCCAAGATGGCTGATGATATTGAGCTGCATCAGGATGTCAGTGACTGCTTCTCTTCTCATTAATATAATTGGAACTACAGTACATCAGATACTCTCAAGACAAAAAGTAGACATGCTGAAAAATATTCTAGCTATTTAAGAACCTGTCTCTAATCGTGGGAATGTACAATATTTTTCAAATAAGATGAAACATTTAGTTAATTTTGAATTTCTCCTGTTTTCTCTCCTTTCCCTTTCCTTTATATTCACTTTCTGATCTAACTTGTTTTCTGAGCCTTAAGGGTTTAGCAGAGAGAAGACAAGAATGAAATAGCCAACTTTTCTTCCTACTATGTTCTTTCTCTTCATAGTATTTTTCTCAAATAGGCTCATTAGGTAACCAGACAATTTAGAGTCTTTGACAAATGATGGATGTTGCCATGATCAAATAATTGGCTGTTGCCAACAAATCAGAAATCTAACATAGGGACCTCAGAAGTGAAAGCATTATGTTTCAGAGTTTCTTTATTGAACATGTGACATGATGATTCCTCTGAAAATCAAAGGAGTTCTGCAGTGTATATTCATCTACGGAAACTATGTTTTGTATAAACACAAAATATGAAGGCTTCTCCAAAAGTAATGCCTCCTATTTTATTATATTAGTCCACATTGCCAGAGGCACATGTTGGTGGTATGGCAGTAAAGTTTGAACCTTCCACCAATATTCCATTACATTTTGTTGCTCTGGGGGGACAGTCTGACAATTTGGCGTCTCACATGGAAGTGCACATGAAGCAAAGGAGAATAATTGAATTCCTCCATGAAGAAAAGATTGCATCCATTCACATCCATTGATGCTTGCTGAATGTTGATGAGATCAGACAGTGGATGTGAGCACAGTGAGTGGCTGGGTTGTGCTTTTCAGCACTGGTGATAGTGAGATGAAAGACAAGCCACATTCTGGAAGGCTGTTGCACAGCTGCCACACACTGAGAGCGTCTTGATCAGCTCATCTGCACAAATTGGTGAATTACAGCCAGGGAACTGCATATGGAGCTGAATATCAACTTCAGTGTGTTGGAAACAGCAGCGGCAGTGCTGGAGCAGTGCACTATTTCTGCCGGATGGGTCCCACAAGTGCCCACACGGGAACAGAAAGAACACCATATGCAAGTGTCTCAGGACTTATAGAACCAATAGGAGACTGAAGGTGACAGTTTCCTGGATTGCATCATTACTGATGAGGAGACATGTTGTCATCACTAAGAGACAGAGTCAAAATGGCAGTACATGGAGTGGCAACATATGAATTGCCCATTGCAGAAAAAGTTCAAGATGCAGTCCTCACCAGGTTAAGGGATGGGCACTGTCCTCTGGGCTAGGATATAGATAATCCTTCAGGATTTCCTGAAACCCAGACAAGCCACCAACTCAGTCTGCTACACTGTGATCACAGAATCAAAGAATCACATAATGGCCAGGGTTGGAAGGGCCCTCAAGGATCGTGAATCTCCAACCCCTCTGCCACATGCAGGGTCAACAATCTCCATATTTATTACTAGACCAGGCTGCCCAGGGCCTCATCCAATCTGGCCTTGAACACTTCCAAGGATGGGGCATCCACAACCTCTCTGGGCAGCCTGTTCCAGCACCTCACCACTCTCTCTGTAAAGAACGTCCCCCTGACACCCAACCTAAATCTCCCCTCCCTCAAAACCATTTCCCCTTATCCTGCAGTTATCAACCCTTTCAAAGAGTTGATTCCCCTCCTGTTTGTAGCACATTGCCAGTCTTGGGTGGACTGTTCTATTGTACCCACTATATAGTCCATAGTTGGTGCCTCCTGATTTTTGTCTATTTTGCCTGATAAAAGATTGGCTAAATGGAGAATCACACTGTCGTACTCATATCAGCTGTGAAACAGTGGGTCACCTTCTCTGGTGCAGATTTTTACAAGCATGCATGCAGGCTCTTGTTCATCACAGGTGAGAGTGCATAGCTCATGGTGGTGACTGTTGAAAAACTGTTTTGTAGCTGAAATTTGCTGTATCAAGTATTGTTATTGTGCTCTTTGTATTTGTTGTTTCGATGGAAATAAGTAGGAGGTGTTATTTTTGGAGTGATACACATAAATTGTACTGAGAAAATATCTGTATCAAGAAAACATGCAGAATCCTTATGCATTTTACTATTAGAACAGTAACAGCACATCTTCTGTAGTGTCACATCTTAAATCTCTTGGTATGTATCAGTTACAATTTTTATCTTTTTTTTTTTTTTAATAAAAGTTAATTTTGATGATGCTCTGTTAAACATTAGGAAGCGGAGAAAGCCTCTGGATGTAAAGTAGGAGTCCTGGGAGCCCTAAACCTCCAGCTGAGTTTGCAGCAGTTCCACATTCCCTCATTAGAGAGCCACATTCCCTCATTGTAAGCCCCAGGCTTTAGAATACTTCATTTTTTAGGGTTCTTGGAAAGCTTCAGCACCTTCTCTTGTTGAGGTTTTCTGCTGTTGGTTGCCACAAGGGAGAGTCTGAAAAGACTGACTTGAAAGTTGTCTCAGTATGAAAATGCTGGAAACTGCAGGATTAGGGGACTGTGCTGCGGGGTATAATAAGGTGTAAAACCAGAGTTGTTTTCATACAGCATTTCCTGTCCACTTAATCGACTGAGGAAAAATTGTTAAACTGCTGGAGAGTTCAAGGGGTCTTAGGTCAACTGGGCCTCAAGGTACCATTTCTATCAAACAGTAGCAGATGGACGGTAACTGTTTTGGAAACCTGCCAAAATTATACTGGGGATGATAGGAAGGGACCTATTGTGAGAAAATATCCTTTTAGCTGCCAAGCATCACAAAAATTGTAATAAGCAATACTGTTTTAGAAAAATTGTTATTTTGATATTAGAAGAAAAAGTGCTAACTCTGTTTACAACATCTCTTGAAAAAATACTTATTTGTAATTGTGAAGAAACAAAATGTAATGCAACGGTATCTGTGACTTTCTGTCACAGCTATACCAAACAATTTTTTAATGAATGATTCCTAAACAGGTTGGATAATTCCCTCATAGTCCAAAAAGCTAGTATTTTTCAGTCTGTTTAAAAAAAAAAAATAATAATAATCAAAAGATTAAACAACTGCTGTCTATGTGAAGCCTCGTGGGGGAGTAAATGTTACTTCTACTTTCCTTACTGTGTGACCTTGATCTGCTACTGAAAGATGTAATATAGTGTTTATCTTCATTGTGTAGATTTTTGAAATAGAAAAGTACATAATATGTCTGTGGAAGGAGATGTGAGGTGAAATATTGAAATAATGAGCTGTATTAAGCTTGATGAACCTTATATATCTTAATAATAATTAAAAAAAAAACAACGGTGGGTTTTACTTTATAAGTTTAGATTGATATTAGTGAAGCAGGAACACAGAAACGAATTTGCATATCATTGATATAGCTCTCAAAGGGAGATTCTTGTAAACAACACAGTAAAGTAGAAGTTTGGAATATGATTATTATTTTCTACACTTCATCAGTCTTTTGAACAGTAAACATTTCACCCAATTAAGACACCACCCTGGGGATAAGATTGACCCTTGTAAGTGTGAGAAAGTGAAGATGCCGTGAATAGCTGGAGCAAACATGATGGAGACAGTACTTCTAAGTGTTCTTTTCCTCTTTTATGTGGTCACTGAACTGCAGAAAAATTAAGTTTAAATACTTTCCTCCAAGCAGAATTTTCTATCAGCTAATGTTATGGAAATTTCTGTATAATTTACATCATCCTTTGACATACCACTTCTCTTAATAGAATAAGTAATCAGTAAAATGTTGTTCTCCTTGTTGTTTTCCTTTGTTTTGTTTTTAACCTGGTTTTGTTTTTTTTCTTTTTTTCTCCTGTTTTTGTCCAATTCTGAAATGCTTACTCAAAATCCTTTGCTTAGAAACACAAACATTCTAATTAATAATATAATAGTAAGGACAGCTTAGGTCTTCTTAATATGATTAATAATAGAGAAGCTTAACTACAAGAGTGGGGGGAATACCGTGTGCTAAACAATATTTTTATTAAACCTTATTCCTATGTTTTCTGTCCATAGGCAAATCCCTACACGGAAACTTTCTTCTAAAATACTCTCCTATTTTTTTTGTACCCCCTGCATTAAATTTGCACACCAAAAAACTGCAAAAGGCCACTGAGCATTAGCCCCATTCAATTCTGTTTTCAGTGACAAACTAAAGGACCTTCCAACATTAATTTAATGTCCTTTTAACTGTACATTTTTCCCACGTCTGTTTTTGTCAACTTTTCAGTTAGGGAGAGAAAACTCTCCTATCAATGTCTTTAATGTTGAGTTTTGTAGTAATTTCTTTACTACTGTTGCTTCTGCTGAAAGTCACTCCTGATTTCTGTTATTTGGTCATTAAAGTTCAGTCACCAAATAACAATCTTCTGTGTTTTTTTTTTTTAATTTTTAAAAAAAATTTTATTATTTTAATTAGTTAAAATTTTACTTATTAATACCATGAATCCCGACTCCGAGAAACAAATGCAAATTCTGTCTCTTAATTTCATCCACTTTTTTTCCACGACAATAATGAGTTAAATTAATCATTATATATTGTCTTGTGTGTGATACAAAAGTTAGGACCCTTGAGTAACTTATTAACCTTAATTAGGTTTTAACGTTTCTTACTGTCACTTATAAAACTTATGCATATTCTTTACCTTTTTTATATAACATTATTAATTATTTTTTTTTTTTTCCTTCTTCAATTTACTGCAGGAGTAGGTAGGAGAAAACAACTGAACAAATAATCCTAAGCAGTATCCTAAGGACATTGCAACTGTGTCAAAACCCATCTGGCTTCTAAACTTCTTTAATTCTCGCTGTCACAGAGAAAAGAAGTGAGGATCCTTTTCTCTGGATTGTGATACAGTTTGATAAACACTTTAGTGAAACAAAATTCATTATCTTTGTGAGGTACCTTTCACAAATATTAATACTGAATTACTCTTCAATGCCTAATAAATTCTCTTCAAAAAAAATCTTTTGCAGCCCTATTAAGTAACGGAAAAGCTGAGATTCTCAGAGAGAAGAGGTGATGACAGCCTGTTTTTTTGCATTGTAACTATTTCCCAAAAATCTATTAATCAGTTCTGTCAGTTATTAACACAAGTAAGCAAGATGCCCTCTGAATGTCTATCAGGTTGACTGGCCTAATCTGGCCCAGTAAATTCAATGAGTATTTTGCTAAGCTTAATTAAAATTCAGCCCTGCATTTTAGCAAGCCGCAGTGGTTTGGCAGACCTTCAAAGGGCTATACTGCAGCACAACAATAAAAGTGATAAAGGCACGCAGTGACAATAAATATAATGCAAATGTTCCCATTATTCAGAAATTGTTTAGGAAGTTGCTCCTCTAAGTATTTTTACTTTTCTATGGTGATAACATTCAAATCTGTGTTTTTTTATTTATTTTCAATCTCTGTATGTTATTCTTAACAACCTACGATTTTGTGTTTCTAGCAAATTGAAATCATTCTAAGAATTCAAAACAATACGGTGTACATTATTCATTTATCATTCAAGGTTTACAAATGGCAAACTGTGCCTTCTGCTTTGCAGTGACAATGTCCTGAGAATCTTACTGGGTAATGCATCAGCTCAGCTAATCCTTCAGGTCTGTTCATCTACTGTTCTTGACTGTATAACATCAGTTCTAGATTTCTCCCAGCATTATGTAAATAACTGCTCTTTTCTGCTAGACATGAAATTGAGCCTTCCCTACAGTTACTTCTGATTTCTGTACTAGAATGTTATATCTTTGAAAATACTTGCTTTCTTTTATTAAAAAATTCCCACATGTCCTAAATGTCTTCTTTATTTGTAATTGCACAGAAAAAAGTGTTATTTAAACCATATTATTTCCTCAGAATTATAGCTTCTCTTTGAATAATAATTTGTTAGAATCACATTGAATATACAGGGTTCCATACCAGAAATCACTTGGAGCAAACTCTCATGTCTTGTACTTCATTATTTGTGTCCCATTGGTTTTGTAATATACTGTGTGCTACAGTTGTTTTAGTTTTCTGTTTGCTTTCTTAGTGAACACTACTACCAGCAATCAGTGTGAGGAAAATACTTTTTTTGGTTTTGTTTTGCCTTCAAAGTGGAAACTCATGAAACAGCTACGCCATTCCTTATTTCATGGAACAAAGTAAACTGACAGTCATGAAACAGATTTTTATATCTGAGAGAATAAACTTCTGCTGAACAACCCATTTTTCAGCCAGTATCTGAAGCAGTAGAGGAGAAAACAGCAAAAACTGAAGGACATAGCTGTCATTATTGATCAGAATAATTCTAATTTCTAGAAACAGAATTTTGTCATCAGAAATAAACCTCAGAACGCTTTCAAAAGGGAGAAATGGTGATTACAGCAATAGAAAAATCACTTGGGAGAAAGATATATTCCCAACTATGACCTATTGTTTGCTTTTATGTTTGTGTTCACTAAAATTCATTATCTCTACAGAGATGCAGTCAGAATCAAAGATATTTTGCAAGATAAATACAAATCAATACATATGTAATAAAGGAAGTGAATGTAGTAGTAGGAAACAGTATAAAGATTTATGTATATATAAAGCTCTTCATGGGAAGGTTAATATTACTGATTTAAATTTAAAATTTCTTAAGTGATGGGATTTAAGAGGTGGTTCAGTACAATAATGAAACGATGCCAGATAGGTCATCTAGTATTCTATTATTCTGTTTTCTGCAAGTCCAATGTGGACTTTGTTAAATGAAAACCTTTGCTTTTCTTGAACAGATTTGCAGAATACAGCTCTTTCACTAGGTAACTATTCAGCATTCAGTCAGTAGCCTTTTCTCTCTACTCTGTTCAGACTTACTGTTGTGTAGTCTTAGTAATGCTTCCAAAACAGTTTAAAATGTTAGGAGATTTCTATGTAGTGGTAAAAAGAATAAAGTAGGATGATGAGGCTTATGTATTTGGGTTTTGTTTATTTAGTTTTGAAGTGTAGAAAATGATCTTCTTGAAAGAGGGAAATGAGTAAATATCCCATCAGTTAAAAGATTATGAGTATTGCCTAACAATGTTGTGAAATTAGTGAATGAATGATAGTGACAAGACATTTAATTCAGATTTTAAACTATCATCTATCATTCAATATCATTTTACCACGAGACATCTAAACTGCAGTCGTTAGCTTTATAAACTAAGATTCTTCCCAACTGTTTTTCCTAAATTGTCTTTTGATAACATGTAAAATTAATCACTAGTGGTAAAGGTATTGCCTAGTTGCAAGTGTTTTCCTGTAGGAAGTGAAGGTTCAAAATGGGTCAGACTTTAAAAATAGATTTCACTTCAGTTCTCTTTCCACCTTGAGAATTATGTGAATTAACTGTGAATTAACTGAATTAACTGTGGCTATGTTGTTACATATTTAAAACTGACTATGGTAAACTTGAAAATTTCACAGGTTCTTATAACTATTTTTATCGTGTTGATTTCAAAAAAGTTTATTGTGGAATTAATGTAGATCTAAAATAACCTATAATTTCTTGGTTCCCTTAGCACTGAAATGATACCAGATTAGTTGTCCCTGGTCATTCAGTAGCAAAAGGACAGCCCAAGTTGTTCTCATGGAACTTGTGCATAATGTAGGATAGTCAGAAACTGTTAAAGTGTGGTGAGAAACTCAGGTAGTCGGAGACGTGGGTATATATTCCCTTTAAGGGGCTCAATTTATACTGTAGGAATTTAATTGCAACAATTGTTATTGTATGCAATTTTTACAATTATATTTTCTAAGAAAATATTAGGTCTTTATATTATTTTGTTAATATGAAATTACATGTTATGGTTAAAATAGAGAAGGAAAGCACAGCAATAGAGAAAAAATATGTAAAGATCATGGGTGAAACAATAACTAAGTACTTCAAGCACCTTGTGTATTTCAAGATCTGCTTGTGAACACTGTCTGCAATAGTGTCAGGAAGTTTTATGTGGACTTTACTAAACTGTACATCCGGTCCTGAAATTTTCCTGTGTGTGTATATGTTTATACTATCTGATTACAAAAAAATGCTTGCATAATGTTTATTTCACAGCACATGTCTCTGTGCATATCAGACTTTAGTCTACCTTCAAATACAATTCTTATTATTTATTAAGTTAGTTTATTCATTCAACTGCATTACTTCAAAAGGTGGCATTTGACTAAAGTATACTTTAATATGTATTTAGTAGCTGTAAGCCTAAAAAATCAATGTACTGTTGTAGGGAAAATGGTAGCTTATTGCACTCAAATATGTACAACTTGAATAATTAATAATGCCAGTATCGTAATAATGATAATTTTAATTCTGGTACACATCATCTTCATGTTTAGGATTCTGGAGGACTGGGAAAACTGTTGTATTACTTGCGTGTACTTCATCTGGTACTATCTGGTACTAGTAGTTGAAGTAGCTTTGAATGGCAAAGATATACATTTTCTTCTTTTTTTTTTTTTTGTTTGGCACTGAATTAGTCAATCATAGAATTGCTCAGGTTGGAAAAGACCTTAAAGATCACTAAGTCCAACCACAACCTAACCATACGACCCTAACAAACCTCTGCTAAATCATGTCCCTGAGCTCCACATCCAAACAGTTTTTAAACACATCCAGGGATGGTGACTCAACCACCTCCCTGGGAAGCCTATTTCATTGCTTTATCATCCTTTTTGTAAAGAAATGCTTCCTGATATCCAATGTAAACCTTCCCTGGCGCAACTTGTGGCCACTTCCCCTGAATACTGGTCTGTGTATAGCTCATTCACTTTGTGTTGTTTTTCCTTTAGATTAAGAAATTAAATTTTTTGAGAAGGCAAGACGGAAGAAAATTGTTTCACTTTTACTTCATTTTGACTTATAAATTCACAGCTTTGCTGAAACACATGAACATATGCAGAAATTTAATTTATATTATAACCTTGGAAACCAAGAATATGGCAAACTGACAACATTCATTCTTTTGCTCCTGTGCCTTCTATTTAATGCTAGCATCTCATGTTCGCACAATTAGAGAGAATGCCTGAGAAATAATTTATTTCTGTAGTTACCACAGTTATTTTCCAAACCAGTCTAACTTTTCTCTAATCCTATGAATTTCTTTAGATTCATGCTTTTGGGTGAAATACTTTGCTATGAGATCCTATGTGGTCTGTGGCCCTGTATGGTGAGCAGCAAGAGAGACAAAAACAGAAAAAAAAAGACTTTGTCTTCTTATTTTGTTGATCACATAATCTATGTTGTTAATGTTTTGAAAAATCTTCTGTCTGATTGAAGTAGATTTTGGTATGTGAGATCCAAATAATGCTGTGACATTTACAGATAGAAAATTATCTGAAAACAATATTTGAATGTTTATTTCCCAGCAGTTGCACAAACTGGTATGTGTCCTTATACTAATTTATTTCCAAAGTTATTATTTTCTTTTCCAGAATCTCTTTCAACATTCAGTTTAAATCATAATTCTGTCAGTATTAGTCACGAGGAAAATACACTGGAAGGAAACAAGTAGTGTTGCTGTTTTCATGTCTTATCCAGCAGATACTTTATGTGACTATTAGATTATATGATGAGATCCATGGATGGATATTTTTCAGGAGTATTAATGCTACTACTCAATGTAAATCCTCCATGTCTCCTCATTATAGCGTCTACTTGGGCTCACTCATGTCTCCCGAATTTTAAAATCATACTACATTTCATTACATTCTTAATATTATTAGTATAATTATGTTTATATAATTACAGAATAGCTACTTAAATTCTTAGTTATACGAGTTGTTCAGTTGTAGCTTCCTGTTTAGCTAACTTACATACAATAAAACATATACCAGGCATATACGTTAGATATTTAACTAGATCAAATTAACAACCTTCACTAAAGATGTTATCAGGAGTTCATTTAATGCTATAACTTTGCTGTGGATTAAAAAGTCAAACGAACAAACATTCCTTTACTTACATGTTATGCTTCAGTTTTTTTGCTGAGTGAGGTTTGTGGAAATCTCTTTCATCCCCTCTACCTTCAAAGATTCACTTAGCATTCTGTTCAGGCTCGGTTTTAATTACCACTTTATAGTTTGCAAAGATGGTATGCAGCTGTAAAATACTGCATTTTATTGCAGCAAGAGTAATATTTATCTGAACAGATTAATTACTGCTACTGTAAAGAATGGGCCTATTTTACTTTATCAGCAACTAAGGGGAAGGTTAATGGCCATGATGTATCATTTATGTTGTGTAAGAAACATGGAGTGTTCTGTACTGTAAAGATTTACAGTGTGGAAGTCAAATCTTGCAGCATCCAGGCACCTTTAACAGAATACTTTAAACTTGGGAATTGACTTCAAAGCACCTAAAATAGGTTAAAACAGCATTAAGACTCAAAAAGAAAATCATGGTCTTCTAATGAATACATGCTTTTATGCTTGCACGCATAGGAATGCCTCAGCTTTTTAATACACTAAATAAGTAAATAATAGAAGTAACTTAGATTTTTAATATTTAGTGTATTTCTGTCTATAATGCATGAATAGTCATATGGACAATTTTATTTTTATTTTTATTTATTTATTTTTTTAATTTAATTTTATTTTTTAAGAATAAATGAATCAGTGTCTTCAGAAGGAACATCATCATCCTTTAGCATACTACTGTGAAGTCCAGATTGTTCAGTGAGAAGGCCATATACCAGCTTAGAATAAAACAAATATGGTGCTAAATTTTAGGTGCAACCCACAGCTCTTGGGTTTGCTGTCTCTCTTTCCTCCAGCCGAAAGTAATAGGATGGCCTACTATCCTACCTGGCTGGGGCATTCAAAAGATTATTAACTGAAGCATCAGAAGTGTTGGAGTGCTGTTGTTTCCATAAGACATAATGTGATATCATTTGGTACAAGAATAATTACTGTTGCATACATTAAGGGTTCTGCATTCTTGAATGATAGTAATATTACATTTACTGTCATTAGAACAGAATGCAGGGGTGTGTTTTAGAGAACTGTGCCACACATTGCAAATAAATGGATGAGTATTTTGAAGTAGGATCCTAAAAGTGTAGGATACCAAGAACTGTCCAAAATCTATGTGCTTATTAGAATTCTCCAATAAGACATAAACATGTCAAGTTTTTTTGTAGTTCCATTTTTTTCCAGAATCAAAATAACTCTTTTAAGTATCTTGAGATTTCTTCAATTTGGCTCACTTTACATGTCTAATTTATTTGGTTAGTTTACCAAGATGCTTTCTGTCTTTACGTTGTACTTTTCAAACAACAGGCATTCCTCATAGTTTCAGAACTTCAGATTGAGCATTTTTGTGATGGGGTGAAATAAGTTTACGTATGGTAAACACAGGATGTCTTCAATCAAGTAACACCTTTTTTTACTCATTCATTTATTATTTGGTTTTGATATATTTTAGCCTTTTTTTTTTTTTTTTTTTTTTTTTTTTTTTTTTTTTTTCATCTGCAGTGCTAAAATTAGGAGGTAGTGGGAAAAAGCTGCCAAGTTTGGTAGTTGCTGTGAGTCTGAGATCCTGCTATTGATCTGCTATTCAGTTCTAAAAAATCACGTTTCCTGTGTTTCAGCATCATCTTTACAGACCAGTTGTTAGTTTTTGTTTGTTTTTTTTTTTTTCTTCTAAATTTCATTATACAGTGCAATTGAGATATTGTCCAGTTCAACTAAGAATCAAAAGTAATAACATTCACATTACTATTTTTTTTTCTTCCAGAATTCAGATTCCATGTCTATCACATGAAGTATTTAAATACTTTTTAAAAAGTTTTTTTGTTAAAGAGCTGACAGGTATTCATTATTCTGCTATTGAAAATGATTCATTTAATTTCTTTTATCAAAGTGTAAAATCATTTTTGACTTAAATATTTAAGATTATCAGTGAAGTTCCCATCAATGGATTCATACTTAATTTAGATTGAGTTGTCCAACTTTGATTCGTTGGTAACACAAAGACTTTCTTCTTCCCATATTTCTACTTATATTCTAGCCCCAGGTTTTCAGAAATGATGTTGCCATGACATTTGCTTGAGAACAAAGTAACTTTCTAGAAACTCTATTATTAAATATAAAATTCATTCTGCATTTGTTGGAAGGCTCTCTGAGGTCTAATATCCATATACCTTAAATTGACTGTGGGATACCCCAAAATTTTAACATTTATAAACTAGTGTAAACTGTATTCATGCAACATATTCTAAAGCATTCAATGTCTGTAAACTTACATACAGTGAGAAAATCTTCTAAGATGAGCAATGATACAAGTCATTTGTGAGCCCTGCAGGGATGCCAGAGCTTCCTAATACCTTGTTATGGCCTTTAAGAGCCATAACATCCTGGATTCATAAATCATCTTGTTCAGTTTCTAGTTGTTTGTTTCTTTTACACCTGCTTAGGGAAAGTGCTGTCACAGAGCAGAACTGTAGAAGGGTTTGGCTAATGCCTTAAATTCCACTCACCTCTCCCTCTTCTGTAACCATTCTACCTCATGTGGCTATTTGCAAGCCTGCAGGTGAGAAAACAAGATGTTCCAGGAGAAAAGACTCTTGTGTATTGCTGTAAAATTCTAAATGTAATGCTATGTATTAACTTCTGTTTAAGTAATGACTTCTAAAAGAAATTAAAGATGAATAAGATTTAGGTAGTGAAAGCTTTTGCAATAATAGTTACAGATGCAATTAGTAAAGCTAGCTTATGGATACTGAATAATTTTCTCCAAATAAAAGCTATCTTAAACAGGTAGAATTAGAATAAAATATTGATATTGAGATCACTGTTCACAATCCCAAACAAATCACTTCTCAGAAATTTGGATTCCAAGAATGAATTTTACAATCAGACTGTAAGAATCATCTAATCTTTTAAGTTGGACCCAAGCTTTCCATCAGACTTAAGTGATATTTTAATGTGGTGGCAGAAATATATGTCTGTTTCTAATACTACTTGTATTTATTGATGCCCTTTTAAAGGCCCCATTGTATTTACATTTTTTTTCCTTCTTACAAAACCTCTCTTAGTGGGAAAAAATCCACACCTGAGTCTTCAATGGCAGATTCTATTAACGAGGCCAATTCTTTGATCTCTAAATTGAGTAGCATATGCTTCAGCCTTATCTTGTAAGTTAGACAAGTTCAAAACAGAAATTGAAGCATATACTTGCTATACTAGATTGCTATCATTGGTATATTTTGAATATTAGAATTTCCTGTTCCCAGTTAAGCAGCCCTTCCATAAGATTACAAAAATGTATCAGGTTTTAGTATGGAGGGCAGACACAGAATTGTGGAAAATAATGGGAAAACATGTTTGAGGACACTTTCTGTTCAAAAGCTAAAATTCTATACTGCAGAAAGGTGAGTTTTGCTCTGATCTTGTAGGTTTTTTTTTAAGAAAGAGAAAGGGAAATATCCTTTAGGTGAAGTTCTCGATGAGAACTTGCTTAACTGAATTTCATCCCTAGAATACCATGGTTACATTCTAGACCAGCAATCATAAAGAATGTGAGAATGAATCCTTCATTTTCTTTTCTGTTCTTTTAATAGCTATGATCTATTCAGATAAATAAACTTAACATTTTATTCTACCCACGTCTGTAATCAAGAATATAATCTTTTTTATTTTTTTATTACAAAGAAAACAATGAAGTCGAAATGTATTTTGTGATTCATGCAAGTGAATCATCAGAACTGTAAGTAAGTTTATTAAGACTGAAATAAATAAACTATTCTCGTACTAGAAGCCAAATTTTCTTCCAAATTACGTTTTCAATACTGATAAGAAATTTGAACCTTGTCTGTTAATCTGACCTGTCACAGTCAGATCTTAGCAGTTTTATTCATGGAGGAAGACTCCAGTACTGTTCAGTGTGGTTAGGTCTTAACGAAGAAAATATAATTTTAGTAGGTGCTTCAGTCCAGGATGCTCATAGCAACATTTTGTATGAAAAAGGGATTTGGAGGCATAGAAGTTCTTAGTTGTACAGCCTGAAACATACAGTCAAAAAACTTTGAAGTTCAAGCCAATTGCATTTTAACATTTGCTGAGCTTTTTATCTCCATGCAACAGCGATTTAAGGACAATTGTACTAATATCTGCTTTTGATCCGAACAGTGACATTATTTTGAAATGTCATTGCTGCCTAACAAGTTTATTAGAACGTGCATTCTGTCAAGGTGAGTGTTCCAATGTGCAAAATTATATAAAATACAAAAGTTTTTCGAAGTGTTCAGTACCTACCATTTAAAGCCATTTAGTCTGTAAACACTGATATTTTCAGTCTGAAAGAACTTTTCCAAAATAGCCAGTGCCATTGAGCATATAGATAGTTAAATCAACTCATGAAGATGCAATGTGGAACTAATAAATGAGTTCCCAAATATTAAAGATGATATTTAATTGCAGTTTATTTTATCTGAGAATAACAGATAATTGACAGTATATTATCTGCTTCCTTAATGACTTTTTCAAAATATGTTGCGTCCTTGTTATATTTATTATAACATTTTCATTAGGCAAATATTACACCATTATGTTAGTATAAAATGTACTAACAGTTAAAGGGAGTATTTTTTTTTTAATTCTTCAGTCACTACAGAATTTGTTAGGGTGCATTTACTGGTAGGCACTGTATAAATGCAGCATGTTTGCTGACCCAGCAGAGATTAAACTAAATGAGAACAAACCAGCTATAAATTTGACAGAGTTCATTTTCTAAAGTGACTGCTTTATGCATCTGCAAATGGCCAGAAATAGAGCATGAAGCTCTTAATTCTTTCTACACAAATAAAAATTGAAGTACTGAATGTCTTCATTTAACATCTTCAAAGCAGCATTATTTTTATTAGGTATGAGAACAGAATACAATATGTATAAAAAGAGGGAGATCATGTAGGATTTTTATATTATACACCTTAAATAAAAATCACCTGGAATTTGTTTGCTTGTTTGTTGAATTATCTATATCAATTTTTAAAATGTGTCATAAATCACTGGATTTTAATTTCTAGAAAACTTCTGTATTAACAGTTGTCTGGGAGTAGAACATTATGTAAGTTTCATTGGAACATGGAAAGTGTTTTTCTGTGTCATTTTATTTGTTATTCAATCCATTTCCAATTCAAGTCGCTAACAATAATTCTACTGACTAGAATGGAACAGCATTACTAAAATATCACTTGCTGTATGTTACATGATTGAGTTTAAAGGCAGGAGTAGGCATTATGGCAGTTACCTCTTTCAAAACTAATATCTCAAATAGCCAAGTATTGTAAAAGCCAGTATGATGTCTTAAGGAAAGTAGTTCCTCTCCTATATTCGTCTTGAGTATTAGCTGGCTTTTTGGTGAATACAGCAAATTAAATTAATTAAATTAATTTAATTAAGTCCATATGCTAACATCTGTAGAAATGACAAGTGTAAGTAACTTCATTCTTTGATGTGAGTTAGGATTCAGAGAAGAAAATGTGATTGTGTATCCACTAACATTTTGGACATTAATTTTTTTTTTTCCCTATTCAACAGGATATTAATATTACTTTTTTCAGCCTAAAAAAAGCCATACCCCTTTTGCTTATTACAGATACTTTTTTTTTTTGGCTTTGATTGTGTGCATGTGTGGGTGCCTATAATTATTCTTCCAATTGTAATGACATATGTGCAAAACAAAACACAACAAAAAAAGAAATGAATACAAAACTAATTGCACCCTGACTCAGTGCACTTTTTGGGAAGGTGCATCATGGGAACATGCTCTAGGCCTTAGGAAATACATTCTATTCCAGACAATTCAGTGCAATTTTCAGGAGATAAGTAATTTGTTTTATAACTTGTTTTCAGAAATTGCTTTTGGAGTATTAAAATTAATTTTTCTTAGCTGAGGAGTCAAAAATTTGTCTTTTCATTCACTGTCTATCTTTATTGTCACGTTAAAGAATTGGTGCTTACTGGCAGAAGACTGAACTACAAGTAAAATACAACATTTTTTTTTCAAAATATTTATGTTCCCCCTCTACTCCGCCTATCACATTTGTGAGCCTTCGAACATTCCAGGTTTATACAGCATAATATATACTTTTTCTTAAAGTAGATGATGTTTACTCAGGTATTGTGGCCTTGAGCTTTTGCTCTTGTAATATGAGTGTCACATTCAAAGTTGTGTAAATATCCACGAGTTGTTTAACCAAGTACTATGGATCTAATTGGTTAGAATAATTCCCCGTTCATTAAATACATACCCAAACAAAATGAAATAACTTTGTAAGGCCAGTAAATTTTATAGTAGTGCTAAGCTAGAAATAAATGCAGCGTATGTTATGTTAGTTTACAAGTTTTAGTCAATTTGGGGAGCACATCTGTGAATATTTTCCCCACTTTACCAATCTAAACTAAATCCCGGGAAAACATGTACAGCATAGATGTCAGATGCTCAACACTGCGTCAATTTCTGTTACACATGTGTATTTGTTGTGGTGTTAAGAAGCCAAAGCTCAGTGATTTCAAGGGTGTTTTGTCTAATCTTCGTATTATTTTTATTTATGAAATAAAATTAGCAATTTGCAAAGAGCTGTATCTTTTGCACATTTGCAATTAAATCTTTCCCTGCCTTCACAGACACTGAAGGAATAAATTGCATTAGGTAGATACTGTTCAGGAAAGTCTCTGATGTACAATTAACAGTCTACAAGGTGTTTGGAACTTACAAATTCCTAAATTATTTTTTTTTAATAGCCAAAGTGAGGAAGCAAACCTCCCATAATATAAATACAGTCTTTGAAGAACACATGAAAGCTGACTAGATACAGTGAAATAACTGTTTCACTGGAGATTTTTTTCAGATGCACTATGTAAATAGAGTTGTGCCTTCCAGTTTAGAACACTGCAGAACTGAAGCTCTCCTTCAAATTTTTTATGGATATAATAATCTGTACACAAGTATTATGTAAACTGAGCAACTTTATTCAATGCCTTGAAATATTAATAGGATTTTACATGCAAGGAATTTTACAGGATCTATTCAGTATCATCATGATTGTCTATGCATTTTTATGTGGTTAAATACTTACAGCACCCAACTCCTGATATCTGAATTGCAATCTATTGTCGCTTCCATCTTTGTGTAGAGAATGGAAAAAGAGAATCACTTCTCAGCGGATGATTCAGACTACTTAGGCTCTTCATTCAGATGCTAAGTTTAGGGTGATGATAAGCTGTCTTATTCCTTCCCCCTTCCCACCTCCTCAAATGGTGTGAAACATTCATCTAACACCTGGAAGTTTACAGAAGATACATAGAGAACCAGTAGTGGTTAGAGATGTTATGGAGAATATATTTTTGTTACCATTAATTCCATTTTTTGTTGTTGTTGCTGTTCCCAAATTATTGCTATTTAAATGTTTAAACAACTGTGTTGCTGAGGAAATAGAGGTGCATACAAAGGCAAATCCTTGCCATGAATAGCGTTCACTCTAAAGCAAGAGACAAGGGCATGTAAAAGCTTCAGCTGTTTTTTCTGCATGAAATTCAGGTCCCAGGGCCCCTAATGATTTGATCTCATTTTCATAACAGCAGCAACTTTACCAAAATGAAGAAAAAAAGGCGCTACTATGAGAAGCAAGAGCTCAGGATCTAATGATTTGACATGTCTTTGAATACGGTGTAACTCAAAAACATTTCTCTGAAGTGGTAAGCATTTCAAAAAATAGCTTTCTGCTCTGAATGGCAATAGACCATTACTTTAAAGTAACGGTTTTGTAGTTGAAAATGCAGCATGAGATTAGATTGTAACCCAGTATTGACTGAAATACTGGGAGGAATCAGCAGCCTAACCATATGCCACAACGTTCAGTGACTTGATTTATGTCCGTTCTAAGGTATGACAGCAGGAGTATGGTATTGCATTAAATGTTCACATGAATAAACATGCAGCACCCTGAGAGCCACTGGCTCCAATTTTCTCAGTTTTCTACAGTGCTGTAGTTCCTCTACAGTCTTTTTCAAAGTCTACAGACATAACATGGCTTCGGCATTCATAGTCAAGAATCAGTTTTTACCCTGTCTATTTTCCTTCCCTTTTACAGTGTTCTTATCACTTATTGGTGTTAACCTGAACCAAAGGTTTATTTGCAGAAGAGAGGAGATAGAGGCTGGAAGAGTGCTGGCACGTAACCATGCTATTACGCTTTTTTTTTTCTTATTTAGACATCTGCTGTTGTCCGGTGTGGGAAGGAGACTCGGTTTTATGGGCTCCGTGAGCTTTTGATATGACTCGGTGTAACCATTTCTGTGTTCTTCTGTACTTTCAGAAAGTGTGTTAAGAATGAGCAGATTTTTAATCTGTATCTTACATGATGCTTAAGAAAACCCTGAAATACCAGCATTCTTGATTGGAAAAATAAAACAAAAAGTCCTGTTCCTGATAAAGTTCTGCATGAAAAATATCTGTAATTTCTCCCTAGTTTCTTTTTCTTTGTGAACATTCTGCTTATTCAAGATGCATAATACTTGACCATTCTGGAGCTCAACTATGTGTGCTGCAAACCTGCTTGCACTGATAATATTTGTAAATTGTATTTCTCCTATCGCTGAGTATCTAAAACATCTAAAATGATCTGGAATTATCTAGTTCATCTCAAGGGACCATTTAAGTAGTATTGCTGAAAATTGAAAAAATTAAACCTCTATGAACTGTACTATGCTAACTGTGAATTTAAGTAAAACAATATATAATGTAGCATCAATAAGTGGTACTTGCTTCTTCTTCTTGTTTGTGAGTCTCCCGAAATCTTACAACTTTTCAGATTTATATTTTCCCTGCAGTGATACTATAAGGTATGAAATTGATTTTTCCAGCACAAGGATGTATAGATTTTTATTTGGATCATCTAAATGCTAGCAAATTTTTTTCATTAAAGTAACCTCTCTTTCATTATACTTAATTCCTAAGAGAAAATCCTGTTTTTTGCAATAAGGCAAATTTTTGTTGATTTGTTAGGCTTTACAAATCCCACACAGAGTCCAATAGAATCCTACCAATGCCAAGTTGGCAGTGGCTACAGTATTAGCTACAAGAGGGCTTAAGAAAGACACTGTCAACATTTCCTCCTACAGGCCCTTAATAGCTATGGGACATGAACAGAGCTTTGTATAAAAATGCGCTCTTGTCCAGCACCTAAAGAAAATAAATTCTGAATTCATGCTATGGTGTATCGTGACAGTGCCTCTCCTCCTCTTCACTAGGTTTTTTACTCTGCACAGCTACAGCAGAATAGCCTCAGTCTGCCCATTTTGAATTTTCATAATTTCAGTTAACTGAAATGGTTTCAAATAGATTAAGTCTTGTAAAAATGATATCTTCTCCCCTCCTCTCTTTTTCTATAGTATCTCCTCTCTCAAAAATAAAAAGACAAATACAGTAGAGCAATTCCTGAGAAAATGCAGATTTTTGGGGAGCAGTGGAGTGCTTTAGGATTAGAGAGAAGTGGGTCATGATTCAACATCATTGTTTCATTTTAGGAATAAGTCAAGTTCTCTGACTTGAAGAAAAGCGCTGCTTCTTCTGGACCAGTGAACATAAATCCGTGTATCAGTGCTGCCCTTCCTTTATCTCTTGAAACAGTTGAATCTCTTTGTGATAGATGTCTTTGTTTTCCTACACCTGTCCAGTGGAGTGGCTGTTATATATTGCCACAGAACATCATCTCATTTTAAATAAGATTCAAGATATTCATCTTCAAAAATAAGACAGTGTAATGCCAGTGTACAGGATCAGGCATTCGATCTTTGTCTATGACAGCTCCCAGTCAAATATTAAATATTGCCAACAGTGACAAAACTTAAGCAGAAAGTAGGGTACTTCACAGCCCACAGGCAATCCTTGTCATGGCAAATATGTTTTCAGATCTTCCAAACTGTGTGTGACCTTTAACAGGGTGTATGCCCTGTTGAAAGTGGCTATGCCAAATGTAGGCAGATAGAGATACATGAGGAGTTAATTAGTTTATCTATTTAATTTTGCAAAATATAACAGCCATATGAGAAAAAAACGCAAAAAACCCAAAACATAGATTTCATTTTGAAATACCAAATATTAGTGTGGTAATTATTGAAGTATTATGCAGTTCACAGAGTACAACTGAATAGGAGCAGGGCCCTTGTGCCATATGTAAGTATACATATATGAACAATGTAATGCTTTTTCTTCTGAATCCTTCAAACCACTGGATAAGCACAAATACTTAATTTTTAGCACAAGGCATTTTGTAACATTATTCTTTTCCTTAGCACTACAGAAGGAGGGCTTTTACAAACCGTCAATACTGAGATGCCTGTTTTAGGTGTTGGTACTTTCTCATCACATGATTTGTAGTTTTGTTTGAAAAAAATGAAGATGTTTAGCCAAAAATCCAACATGAAAATTAACTTTATAGATAGTTTATGTGCTACTACTCATTAAATACTACTTCCTTTTTTTTGAAGATATTTTCAAGAAATTTTATTGATATACCGGAGCCAGCTTTCTGAAATCTAGCTTCTCCAATGAACCTCTACTGTGATATTTCAAGATTTTGTTCTTTAGACTTAAAATGATGAATGAAAGTGTTGTCTTCTCTGTCATGAGGGAGAAACAGACACCAGGGAACTCGCTTTGACCTTTCAAAGTAAAAGCTTACTTTCTGAAAGACTGCTAAAGGTAAATAAAAAAAAAAAAAGTAACACTTCTTTCTCTGCCTCTTGAGAGATTAATCTTTCCCGGGTCCTTCATAAGTCAGCTACTACATCTGCAATTTTCAGCAAGTTTTTCTTCTATAATGTGGAAGTCATTCATTCTTCTGGAAGATTTTATTTTCTGTTCATTTTGTGCTCATATTGAGTGTTACAGAACTTCCATTTTAAATATTTTCACTTTAATTTTTGATACCTCTTCATGAACAGTTCATTAACTTTTACTGCATTTAAGACTTATTGACTGGTGTTCGTGTTTGTTTTGTGGACTCCAAATAGTCCATAATACTGAAATGCTGTTTAAGGAGACCAGGATAACATTCAAAAGTGAGGTACCTGACTTCAGTTGTCTACTGCATAGGCAACTGCATTTCTGTCACACATTCAGAATTTCCCTATTAATGTAGACCTGATCAATGAAATTGGTGTCTTTAGACAATAAGTCATTCTTGCTGAAGATGTCATAATTATACCTGTATGAACTAAGAGTGGGTTACCCATGCAGCAGGAGAACTATATATTGAAGACGTCCCAGTGCTGTCATGTGACAGAGCCTGCAGAGACTTGAACCTCTCTGGGAGCAACTGCTGATATCAGGAAGGGAAACACTGAATGTGGCAATAGATAAATTTGCATGGGCAGTTGAATTACACTCTCAAAAACATGTAATCAAATTACCATTAAGGATTTCCTTACTACCAACACAGTACAACATTTCTACCAAATATATGCTTGAAGGAATGTGTCTGTTTTGTGGAAAAGCTTCTACTGTTTCAGTTAAACAAGATTTGAGATTTGTGACTTCAGCATGAGTTGAGTTTTTAGGAGAAGCACATACTGCATGCATAAATGTTAGTTACTTATGTTTATATTGTTTTAGATCCTTAACTTCATGTTAAAACTGAGGGACTGAGTTTACAGCATATCTGGGTTTTCTTCTTTGACAGCCACTGAGTCATTTGACTTTAAAAGAATTTGTACTTTGATTTCTCTTTCTGTTTTGAAAATGCAACAAGATGAATTGCTAATGAAGCCAAGTAAATAAAACAGATGGAAACTTTTCCTAATGGATACAGAAGGAAGCGTCTGATTCTTTTACTGTAACCACTCAGAATATACTACCTGAGTTTATATACAGATAATAAGAACTTATGAAACTGTTACTTTAAAATAAATCTAGGATTTACAATGTCATCAGCTAAAGTCACTTATTTCTAGGCTGTACATCATCTGGCATTGCTGGATTAACAGTTTGTCTAGTGTGTTGTCAGAAATGGCTAAAACATTGTTTTATAAGCAGAGATTGTTTGTTACAGATGCATTCGCTTTCAGTTAATAAGGCCATATTATGTGTGGGTTTGTGGCTGTGTGGGCTTATCCCTACTAGAGATTGCAAATGAAGAATGACAGAGGAAAAAAGCCCTTTAGTTATATCATTTTAAACCAAAATAAAGCTGTTAGATGAACGACAATAAGATATCACACAACTGCCAGCGTTACTAATTAATAGGCTTTGAAATACTGAGAAGTATGATTTTTGTTTGTGGCTAAAACTGAATGCTAATGATCTGTGTAGTTTCACAGTATAGATAGCACATTGTAAAGAATGTTATAAATGCAAAATCTCATTTGTACAAAATCTGTAGAGACAAATAAATATATCTGATTCTCTATTAACTGATTATCCTCTCACTTTTGTGTTCGGAATCCTAAATCTGTGTGTGGCTGTTTTAGTATGTAGGACGCTCAACCTTAATACTCGTGTGTGAAGTCTTGTTCATTTAACTGAGGTCCATCTTTACTTCTGCTGAAGTTAATATCAACTTGTTTAATTTGCTGGGCATGAATTTCATATCCCTTTATTCTGTTAATGATAACTGTCTTGAAAATTAAATAATAACTTCTGTTTTTTTACAGGAGTACAAGCATGAAATTATTGCAATTTATGTATATATATGTATGTAACTTCTCTTTTTAGGTATATAACATATATAGCACATATATAAAAACTAGCGTATGGTAAGAATATATTATTCCTTAGCCAAACATAATGCAGTTCAGTACTTTCTATAATGCATAGGCCTTCTAGTTTTCTAGAAACTGAGTGAGTACTAGGAGGCAACATATGCTAATTTGAAGGTGCAGTTGTGTATGACATTTGAACCATTCACTTTTTAAAATCCTACTTAACAAAAAATACATACGTAAGTATTAAAGAGAAAGATTCAAAAAGAAGCTGCTGAAAGATGTACTTAAAAAGAAGAGAGAGAGACTAATAATAAGTTTAGACTTTTCTGGGAACTTCCATTCCTCATAGGTAAACAATAAAGCAGAATCAGAGATTCAGAAATGTCAGCCATATTCAACTGTCCTTCAGTCAGCCTACATCGTTAAATATATCACTGGGATTTTTAGCACCAAAATATTGTGACACTTATCTGTAAATTACATTTAACATATGTCAGTAAAAATATTTTTTAAATAATAGTTTTTAGTTGACTGTAGTATTTCAGAATTCTGTAAAACCAATTATATTTGTATTTAAATTTCATAAAACCTCATGCTAAAATTATCCAAATGAATAGTCATGATGAAGTGAGAAAGAATTGACCCTACAAGGAAGAGATCATCTTTTTTTTTTTTTTTTTTTTTTTTCCATTTTGATTTGTGAGGGTAAATAATATTTAACAGACAAAGGTAGATGAAGTCTGAAGAAGCAGAAAGTCTGACTGAAGATAGGAAACTTGTTAAAGAAGTTAAAGAATAAAGTTTGGAGAGCAGGGACCGGTCAAAATTGTAAACCACTCAGAATTTGGAAAAAAAAAAATCTGTACTGCTAGACTGGGAAATCTTGGACCTAAGAAATCGATACAATGCAAGCTACAGAAGTTTGTATAAGACTCTGAAAAACAAATAGAAGGAAGAGGAGGAACTGATTTAGGAAGAGATTAGATTTTAGATAGAGCCAAAATTATAATCTCTGCCTGACAAAGGATTTGGGGGCTTTTGTGAATTAGTTAATATGATATTCAGATAGTGAAAAGAAGACTGCTGAGAAATGGGGGTTTAGTAGCCTGCTGCCTGTATGAAAAAGACAAAAAAAAATGCAAAACATTTATTTGAAAAGGAAGTCTGTGAACACAAGATGTTCTTACCTTGTATTATGAATATTTATATTTTGTAGAAAGAATGTCAGTTGTCTACTATGCTTGCTGCTAATACAAGCACTCGTACCAGTACTTAGTTGCTTTTAATTCATGCACATGTGCTCTCTAAAATCTGAACCATATAAAAAAATAGCTGCCTTTTTTTTGAGTAGCATCTTGTCGAAGATTCTCTGAGATAGCACTATCTTTTTTCTTTGATAAGCAAGGGTACAGAGGAATCTGGACAGGCTGGATGGCTGAGCTAACGGGGTGAAGTTCAACAAGACCAAGTGCCACATCCTGCACTTTGGCCGCAACAACTCCAGGCAATACTACGGGCTTGTGGCAGAGTGGCTGGAAAACTGTAGAGGTAACAGACCTGGGGGATTTGTTTGATGCCAAGGTGGCCAAGAAGGCTGATGGCATCCTGGTTTGTATCATAAACAGCGTTGTCAGCAGTGTTTCTTTTGAATGATCAGTTTCCATGATATTAATAAATAACTTGAGATCCAGTGATCCAAGAGGCAGTCCCCATCCCACAGCATAAATCTGTTCTGTAGATAGGATTACATGAACACTGAGTAAAGCATTATCTTAAAGGAGAAGATACTTGTCGGATGTAGGAGAGAGTAACTTCGGAAAACTACCCTTGTTGCAATGGGGCTTTTTTCTTTTTCTCTCTCCTTACCTCTCCCCTTCCCACCCCACCTCAGTGAATCAGAAGACAAAATGCAATTTGCTAGTTCACTTTTGCCTATCTCTTTATGAAAGAGCATCAGGACTGACCCACAGTCCTGAGTCAGCTGTAGAAGTGATAAACTTAGATTCCCTTTGCTGCTTGGATTTCAAAGGTGATATAATAAATAATCCATTCTCTTTAGGGAAATGTGATGGAAGAAAAATATAATGTACTCCTTTTTGTAGTCTTGTCACTAAACATATGGTTTTCCAAATTGTAGACAGTATCATGGATATTTTTCATCAGGTTTTAAAGGTTCAGAAGATAGGAAAACTATTGATTTTCTTTTCAGAATGTAATGCGTGTTAAATTGTATGTAATTGCTTGGAATGTACAGTAATGGTATTACAAGGAAAATCTGGAATCTTTGCCAGTTGATAAAAGCCTTTGCTGCTCTGCTTGATATCAGTAAGTTTGCTATGTGATTGGAATATTTATGAAATACAATTTCTGTTTAATATGGTAGATCTTGCTTACAAAAGACAGACTTTAACTAAAAAAGAAATTACAGAGCATTACAGTTACCAATCCTGATTGTACTGATACCGACATTTGCTGGCTTTCAGTTATTTCAATGAGAGTAAATGAACTCAAGGTACAAAGAGGAGTGTATTGGCTAGATACCATAAACATATGGAAAAGATCTGCTGCTCCAGAGCTAAACTTTATTGTTGATCACTTTACCAGCTGGAGTATTTTGAAAGAAAATAAGTTCATCCACAGAGGAATCTCCAAGAAGAAAGCTAAAGACTCTTGCAATTATCTCCCCTAAAAGGAGGTATTTGGAATTTTTTCTGTTCTAGGTTAGTTGCACAGACATCTACAGATGAGAAGTCAGAGAGATACCAGAATGTCCAGAAGGCACATTCACTTAACTCATTTTAGATAATTCCTATTAACTTTTTTTCTCCGCATTAGGCAATGGGAATATTTCGAAAAAAAACAAGTCATAATAAATGCTTAACAAAATAGTCAAAGTTAGATGAAGTGAATTCATCTAAGTTATCCTGAAAGTTGATTAATTCTGAATAAGATTGGTTGTTTTTTCCCATTCTACCTATATGGACTTCTTTGTTGGCTTCTACAGCAGTCATACAGGTTAAAATCAGATTTATAAAAGGGGTCTTCCCCTTTACAGGTAATCCAATTAAGTCTGTAATTGAAGAAAATCAATGTAGTCAGAAAAATTAGCAGCAAGAAGGCATTCGTGTTTACCAGAAGTCGTCTTATCTGTGGTAGCTAAAATGATTGACTATTTTAATTTGAAACCTAGAATACACTAAAATGATCATTAAAAGGTAATAAAACTCATCAGACTGGAAGATTTATTATACGTTTACTGAAGTCTGCACGTTTACTTTTCTGTCTAATACAGACTGTACTGACTGTGGGAAATTCACTTGAACTTTTTACACTGAAAAATCCACTCGTCCACAGAATTTTTATTAAGAATGTGTACATTAAAAGTTCCATAATTACCACTTTATATTTGTATTTATCTGCCTGTTGTATTTTATGGCTCAGTGCATATTCATGGTCTAATGCGTGTGAATAAAGCTTGAGGAGATTTTTAGAAAACTTTCTAGAATTTTGTTTTAATACTATATTGCAACAAAGCCAGGATCAGAAGTTAAAAAGGAAACAGAGAAATAGAGCATCGGGAGTTTATTTAATTGTGTACCTCAACTGATATCATTTTCTTATTAGTTAGGCTCTGATATAAGAGTTTATTACTATTTAAAATAACATTTGAAACTAATAAATATTGTTGACTGAATATGAATTTCCCAAGTATTATTTTAAGTAGAATCCTGTCCAATATTTAACAAAGTTTAATTCTGATTTTTATTATACAATAAAATAAAGATGTAGGGCAGAAGCAGCATGAAAGACTGTCAGAACTGTTCGAGGAGACAAAAACGTATCAATAAAAATTTTTGAAAAAGGAAATTTTGCTTTTTCTCTTCTGCTCGAAGTTCTAAAAAAGAGTGGTTCCCTCAAGTTAATGGCAAAGGTCCAGTGGCTTTGATATTTTTACTCTTTGATGACATTGTTCAGTGCAAGCTGGTTTTCTAGAACCTGACCTTCAACATCAGATCACTGAGTACATCCTACCTCTGTCACACCTTTTTTTCTGATATGTAATATATCACTTTCAACAACCACAAAAGGATAAAGTAACCGTGTAACAGGTATGCACAGTAGGAATTCAGGATGACTGCAGTCCAGGTGTTGTGGTTAGCGTATTCATTTTAACTTAAGTTTTCTATATTTTGTGTAAGTGAAATTGATTAATTGCTAATGCAACTCTAAGTGATTTTAACATTTATCCTGTGAGTATTGCAGGCGTTCCAGCCTGTCCCATTTATTAGAGCACTTTGTATTTCTCTCAAGTTTCTTCCTTCGAAAGGGATATCTGCCACATTTCTGTATCATATCCAGCATCAATCACTTTGATTAGGGTCTCACTCCACAAACCGAACAGCTTTTCTTCTATGGCAGCTCCATATGTTTGCTGCAGCTGTTACACTTTCCAGGCGGAATCTGACTGTGCTCTGTTCATTGACTGTATCCATGTCAAAGAGGCAGTAAATTATTCCTCTCTGCTTTGATTTGCCTTGAAATTAAGTGGCTTGAAATCTGTCGTACAGTTAGTCTACTGTTGCCTCCAATGCACAGATGAAATTGCATCTGCATGATCTTTTCCTAACTATCTGGAGCACGTATGCTTCCAAGGCTTGTTCCAACTCCAGAGAGGTTTTTGTACGTACTCAGTGATGGAGAACTAATTCTATTGCAGGCTACTTTGTTGATAGAGGTGGAGTTTTGTTTATGATTTTATGGTTTATCTCTTAGGAAACTATTTCTATTTTGTTTATTATCTTGTATTGAAGCAGTATGTAGAATTACATGTTACAGCACTACAATACTAATTACCAAAGCACACTGAACACATTGCAAAGAATGCATTATCTTGGAAATTAATCTCTATTTGCAGAAATATTGAATATTTCCATGAAGTACACCCTTACCAGTTCACTACACTTTTGTAGAATATTTACATCTATGAAGTACAGAAGCTCAAGTTATTAAAACGTGTTGATTGCCCAGATAAATATGCAGCAGATCATTAAATTTTGGGAACTAAGAACCTGGTTTGGCTTGTCTAAAATATGCTTATAGTGAAACTTGCAGTAGTGAACAGGTTCATGTGACTGGTGTTTTTAAAATCCCTATGCGCCCATGGGGCTTTTAAAAATGCATTTTGATAATTAAGGTGTGCCACCTTTGAATAAATATAGAGTATTCACTATTCTAGCAGTACGAAAAATGACCTTGGTGTCAGAATAGCTTATTTTGCATAGATCCTCTGCCTCTGTGATTTCACAGTACTGCTCTGGTTTTATCAACTCAGTGGTTACTAGAGATGAATGTTCGTGACACTGATGTGCAGTGTTTCTCTGTATGATTTCACGATGACTGTAAGTACTTGATATGTCATAACATAGTAGCTTCATCTCTCCCACCAGGAAAGAAAAACGGAAAGCACATGCAGGCATTCATGCAAGTGCATAGTGATAGCAATAAAATGACTTCCAGGAGCTAAGACTGTGGACACAATAAAAGTAGAGGTATGAAAAATCCCCCCAAAATCTTTTAAGACAGCTATCTTTGTCAAAGTGCAAAGCCTCTGTCTGCAATTTTGAATTCATTAAAGTAGACCACTGTCAGAAAATTTTTTCCTTTCTTCCTATGAAATGTAAATTTTGTCTGAATATGAAAAAAAAAACAAAACAACTTAGTATTTTGTTTAATGCAAAGGAAACAGTACCTAAGAGCAGAAGATTATGTTATTTGAGTGTTTTTTGTCATTTTTTGGTAAAATCCAAATGCTGAAATTTTCTATCCAAGCTTTAAGCCAAAGTATTGTTTTAGTGTTTACATGGAAAAAATAAAAATAAAAATACTGTGTCCAGGCCTGGGGCCCCCAGCAAAAAAGAGACTCAGACTTCTTGTCCCAGACTTCTTGGAATGAGTCCAGAGGAAGGCTGCTAAGATGATCAGAGGGCTGGAGCACGTCTCCTGTGAGGGAAGGTTGAGGGAACTGGGCTTGTTTAGCTTGGAGAAGTGAAGGTTCTAGTGAGAGCTCATTGTGGCCTTCCAGTACTTGTAAGGAGCTTATAAACAGGAGGGGGAATGGCTGTTTATGAGTGTGGATAGTGATAGGACAAGGGGGAATGGTTTTAAACTGAGACAGGAGAGGTTTAGGTTAGATATCAGGGGGAAGTTTTTCACATAGAAGGTGGTGACGCACTGGAACAGGTTGCCTAAGGAGGTTGTGGATGCCCCATCCCTGGAGGCATTCAAGGCCAGGCTGGATGTGGCTCTGTAGCTAAATTTGCAGATGGACACTTCTCACTTTATGAGAGCCATAAAAATTATCATTTGTGCCTTCGAATACTCAGGTGATCCTTTCCATAGTCATTAAGCACTAAGTGGGTGCTCTGTTATGTATTTGTAGGAAGAGACAAAAGGAGAAAATGCATTGGAGTGATGAGGTAGTGAGCAGAAGCCCACCTGGGGCAAGGAACTGAGGTTTTCTGCAACAACCGTAGTCTGGCAGCACTGGATATGCTGTGAAAAGCTAGTATGATTTCTGGCCCTTCAGGAAGATTAAATGCTTACAGATACGTGTCAGCTCTAAGCCAGTTTTTGTTTCAGATTCAAGCACTTGTATTCTAGCTAAAATCATATTGCCTTTGTAACTGTGACATAAATGACATTTGGAAATTATATTCTGTAAGTCAGTCCTGGTTGTGAGCTAAGACCTCAAAATACCAGCACTTGATGGAGCAGAGTCCTTAACTGCCTAAAACTAACTGGTGTTTTTGAAGCTGTAGACTCTATGTATTGCTTTGTAGGGGAGAATCCCAGTAGCTGTATGAGAAACCTTCTGAGAATGTAATTAGTGCTTATTTTGGCTAGAAATCATCAACTGTGGGAAACATAGTGCAGTGTGTGGAAATAAGACATCACTGTAGAATCTAAGTGCTCTCCATTGCCCAGTCTTTCTTGCCAATTGTAAGCTTGTTCCATGCTTGTTCCTGTTATTTAGGTTTTCATGTGTGCTGTGTCAAAGTCTGGTCTTAGAGACATGGACAAAGATAACATTTTCAGCCAGATATTCTAAAATATGGATAGTCCGTAGGTGTTTACTGAATTCTTACATCTATATTTTGCTAAATACTAAAGTGAACTTAACTTCATCTTCTTTGTGCATGAAAACAATCAATCAATCAGACTTTTTTCAACAAACAGCTTTAGTTTACTTATTTCAAGAGATAGGGATGTCATTTTTCAGTCATTTAAGTCATCATTGCGGACTTAATCAGAAGTGTAGCACAGTACTTCCCCAAGGACAACAGAACAAAGGTAGTTCTTTATTTATTAGAATTTAACATGTACTTTATTGATATATTGGATTTACTGTACAGAGAAAGCTTTACTATAATTTCTAACATTATATTTGAGTATATACAAAAAAAGCATAAAATCTACATATAAAAGGACACAATCAATAAGTCAGACTGCTTCCAGATTGAGCAGAATGTAGCCTGGATTTAGGAATAGCTGTTATAGTTCTCAAGCACTTGGATGCAGTATCATTTGGTGCAATGTCCTAACAATTTTTGTTTTCAGATGTTAAAAGAAATTCTCAGTGGCTCTAACGAATTCTTTCCTTTCTGGCAGGTTATAATACGATTCCCTAATATTGATTCAGTTCCTTTGAATATTCAATGCAGAACCATTGGAGATCTGTTATTAAAAGAATTAGCATGCACCAAAAAGGAAGTACATCAGGGAAATTATATTTGCAAATAGTTTTTTTTTCTTTTTTTTTTTTTTTCTCTGCTATGCTAAATGATGTTGTTTCTCTATAGATCTTTGTTAACACTGCCAATTCAGCATCTTTAACCTGATTGTTTCATTTGCATGCTTTGTGATTGGATTACAGTTTGTTTTACTTTACTCTTTATTATTAGCTATGTGGATATATAATTAAGGTTTATTACTCAACATTCAATTTACTTTGATCAATGTTTGAATATAAAACGTTATACAAAAGCAACAATGCATGAAACTGTTTTTCTGCTCTTGCAAGTTCTTGTGCAGTCCTTGGCTGTTCCTTCAGTTCTGCCTCTGTAACTATGGGAAAAATGTAATTTGCAAATAAAATATACCACTGCAGTAGTTACAGTCAGTGAAAAAAATGAGAAGTAGATTTCAGTTGCTATTTGAATTGATCATACCATTTCATAATCAATTGTTCATGTAATTTATGAGCTCTTTAAAGACCTCCATAGGAGATGTTCACAGAATCACAGAATCACAGCATGGCCCAGGTTGGAAGGGACTTTAAGGATCATGAAGCTCCAGCCCCCCTGCCACAGGCAGGGTTATCAATCTCCATATTTAATACTAGACCAGGCTGCCCAGGGCCCCATCCAATCTGGCCTTGAACACCTCCGGGGATGGGGCATCCACAGCCTCTCTGGGCAGCCTGTTCCAGCACCTCACCACTCTCTGGGTAAAGAATTTCCCCCTGACATCCAACCTAAATCTCCCCTCCCTCAACTTAAAACAATTTCCCCTTGTCCTGCAGTTATCAACCCTTTCAAAGAGTTGATTCTCCTCCTGTTTGTAGCACTCTCTATTCCCCCACCCTAATAGATAATGAAAATGCTTTTAAAATTGTCATTATTTGTCTAAATCTATGCATTGTTAAAAATAAAAGATTCAACCTGGTCATTTTTCATAAAGAGTGCTAGAGAAACAAGTCTACTTACAAAGATTAAAAAAAAAAAAAACAACCAACAACAATCTGTGTATTTCTAGAAGTGATGAAGAAAAGCAATGTAATAATAGAGACAGATGAAAAATATTTTTAAAAGTATTTTTGTTTTTTACAAGATAAGGTCATTAGAAGCTTGTTAGCTTCCTGCTGCTTCTTTATCATGGATAAGTGTGTCAGTATGTCATGGGAACATTTTACAGTCACTGTTGGCTATTGTTTAGAAGACACCTGCAAGAAACTATAGGCAAATAAAATAAAACACTAGAAAAGTAAATATAAGAAAAAAATTTAACTTTTTGCTTAGGTTATCTCAGCTACTTTTCTATAGAATAGTGAATAGAAACAAGTTGAATGATAGAATAATGCAGACAAATTCTTTGGCTGAATGGATTAATAATAATAATTATTAATATTAATTTCTAAAATTAACTATTTTAAATAATAATATGTTGCTATTAAGAATAAAGATTTATTAACCAAAATAGCTGTGATTCCCAAATTTGAGCAGTCATTATTGGAATAGACTGTAAATTTTAATTTGAATTGGATGATGGTTATTATACAAAGGAATTGGCATTTAATCCTGAATCTGAAAAAATGCAGTAGTCATAGTGCTCAACTTCAAACATGTCTTTTAATACTAACGAAGAGGATACAGAAAGTGGCAAATAACATCTAATTATTCAAACATGCTTTATAGTAGTACAGCAATCTCCTAGACAATTATTATATGGGATTTCTGATTTATCTAGAAGCCCTTTTGCTAACGAGCTGGCCACTGACCAGCAAGTTTGGGTGAACTAGAAGAATGCAGTAGTTTGTTTATCTCAAATAATTTCCTAGGCCTAATCGGTGACTCATTAGATGGATGATAAGCTTTTTGTCTGTTTATTTTACAAAAGGATCTTCTTTGGTCATTGTTTTAAGATCATGTACCCATCGTCGTAGAGTGAAAAAAACAAAGCATTCAGTACAGGCCAGGTGAAAAGGGAGCAACTAGAAATCATTTGCAGACTTAATTATGCCTGAAGATCAGCTCCAAATTTAAGTAACGGAGCATTAAAGTCTGCTATCTTCAGATCCCGCTACAGCAAGCTGGTAAACATTTAACAGATCTCTATAAAACCCGCGTGATTAAGCAGCAGCATTATGTCTAGCTTTCTGTAGTCACTGCTTAATGAATGAGTGGCTACAGCAAATGCACAGCATTTGAATAAAGTTGAATAAAGATGTTGAGTAGGTAAAACCATTTTACAAAAAAAAAAAAAAAAAAAAAAAAAAGTAATTGATTCTGAGACTTCTCAAAAGCTAAGTTGTGAAGTTGCTTCTGTTTTTTTTTTTTTTTTTCCATTAAGCATCTCTCTCATAAAATTAGTGTGAATATCATACAAATTTCAACATAGTATATATATATATATATATTTGTGTGTATAGATATGACAATATTACTATTGCTAAGCAACCAGTTCCTCCTTCCTGCTGATGAAAAGTGAAAGCTACGTGAAATTGTGTTTATCCTGAGAAGTCCTTGTGTTGAGTCTGGGAGGGATTTAGTCATAGACTTCTAAAGGATAATTGATGGCACTGTGTTAGAACTAACACTTTATCAATATTGTTGAGAAATCCAAAGCAGTGATTCAACAAACTCAGTTCACCCTGCTTCTTGGTAGTTTCAGTGAACAGAAAGATAACCTTGAGTGGCTTTAATTTTTATTTTTGGAGTTATCACTGCTGTTTCTAGGAAAGAGGTTAATTGACTTTACTGTATGTATATATATATATATATATATATATATATGAGTTTGACATACAGTTTCAGTGTATTATCCAGAAAGTCAACACAATGATATGATTGTTAAATAAATATATTTCACTATTTTCCTTGCACATTAGGGCATATTCACCTTGCCAACAATTTCTGATCCTTACCAAACAAGTACAAAGCCAACCAAAATAATCATTCAGCATTCTTGTAGAGGGCATCCAGTTCATATCTTGGAAGTTAGAAGTTTGAATTTTCCATTGTTCAATATTTTAAAATGATATTACATATGAATGTTTTGAAGATCTTTCCTGCCTTGAAGAGTAGCTCCTAAAACAGCTGGAGAAAAGAACAAATACAAGCTTTCCTGACAAGATAAATCAGGACATCTTGCCAAGTGAGATGTCTGTCTTTGCTCATTTGTGGTTTAAATTAACTTGGATATCTTATAACCAATGTAAATATGTTGTCAGATAAAGCAGGTTTATACCATGAAAATTTAGAAGTAAAATACCCAAAGTAAATCAACAGAAAAACAGGAACTAAATTATTATTATTATTTTTATTTTTTCAATACCAGTATGTTTACTCTCTGAGGTTTAATTTAGCTACTTGCAGTAGTTGTTGCTTAGGTGTATAATTTGTACAGAGGCATCCAAAGATTCTGTAAAGTCTTGGTAATTCATTCTTAACTATTTTTCTAAGGGGAAAAAAAATGCAGTCCCTGTCCTTGGGATCTTACAGACCTGTTGTGTTCAAGGTCCTTTGCAACTGTGATTAGAATAAGGGATATGTCATATAAATTCTGTGTATTCTAAAATCTATTACTAGGGAGTAGGTCAAAAAAGTTGCTCAGAAAAGTCCCACCGCCCATCCCTAAGAAGCCCTACTCACTGCATAATAGTCACAGCTATTCTTTGGATTTTGTCTTGCTATGAACACTTAGATCACTAAACAAGCACCACGCAGTGCCTAGAGATAAAGCAGAAACTCCAGACATACAAAAAAGTGTTTGAAAGAATTTCCTTGTAAACATTTCAGATGTTACAGGAAGTGGTAAATAAGCGGTAAATAGGGCAAGAAAGTGTTATTTTAAAATAACCCATGTTATTTTAAAATATATACGACCATTACCATCCATCTGGGGAATTTTGACCCAAAATATCAGATCTTAAACTTAGTCATTTCTCGCTGGCATCTTCACTGATGAGATCTCTTGGGTACAGAGAGACCCTAGATCTGAATCACTACTTTCAGAAATCTGTCATACTTCACAGTGGTCCAATTACAGACTCTCAGTTATTATCTCTGCACTGTGTTCATGGGCTCTCACCCTGACCGCTCACAAGGGACACAGTTAGGATTTCTCATGTCAATATCAGGAGGTACCACTAATAATCTGATTTTTTTGCTGGTAGGGCAGTTTCTACACAAAAAGTTCTTAATGCAAAGATATTTGCATTCTAAAACTTTAGAACTTGAATTTTTTTTCCCAGTATCATCTTTATTTGACAGATAAATTATACAAACTTACATAAGAAAATGAAGTTTCCTTGTATAGAAAATACTGTGTGTGTTTTTCTGCTACACCGATTGAGCCATTCTGTGATGAAGAAGAAGCCATTTAGTGTGACTGCTGAGAAAGTTTTAAATATCTCTGTGCACTAGTTACTCAGTACAGAGTACTGTCTATTACTTACCTATTGTTGTACAGCATATTCAGATCTCTGGGGTAAAATGTGCTGTATAGATAGAAGCATTGCATTCATCGTCACTGCATGTATAAAGAAAAGACATTCATAGTGGTAATTTCAAAGGTAGGTAGTGCCTTTAAAAGGCCTTTAGAACATCAAAGCTTTTCCTTCTGCCCACTCAGTTTTCTAAATGTCTGCATACTGTGATGTCCATGATGTCCATCTCATCAAATACTTAAAACGAAACAAAACAGAAGTGTTGTACTACACATGATTTATAATGCTACAGCATATAAAAAGGCAATTTTTTTTTTAAATGTCACAGAAAAGTGCACACTTCATTGCTTGATAATGATAGGAGGTATGCGGATAAATTTCTTAAGGTTTTACATGAAAATTTTGACACAAGAAGGAGGCCAGAATCCCTGACAAATCAATTATTTGAGTGCCAACACATAGCACTCTTAATTTCAGGGAATATTACAAATACAGTAAGGAAATATGTGGGAGTTTTTTTGTTGATGTTGTTGTTTAATTTCCTCACTAATCCAAAAGGAGTTGCATGCCATATCTGAGTTGGCTGTAAAGATCACCACTGAAATGCAAAATGGCAGTTGCTGAGGAGTGCATAGTGTTAATTTATTTCTCACACTGCTGTGCAGAGTACTGCATCCAGTTGGAATTGTGAGGATTATTGTGAAGATAGAGGGCAATTACACTGGATATCTCAGGAATAGCACCTTTAGTTCTGTGAAAAGTGTTATATGATAACTAGTGACCCTAATAGTTACTGTATCCATCACACCCAAGTTCCAGAAACAAGCATTTACCTCAATGCAGTTGGTTTTAACTGTTTTTTTTTTTTTTTGGTGGACTTGAAAGAAATACTGTGATTTCTCCACATCTTGCATCTTGGCCATTCTACCTGCACATGCCTATGAAATTCATCCAGGATGTCATAAAATTAGGCTTTGGATGTACAGTGAGAATATGTAAATAGATTATAAGGTAATCCTGGTTTAGATATGAAATTGTGTTAGGACTTGTCTACAGAAAGACAATCAGGAAAGTTAACCCAAATTGACTAAAGCTGTGAATTCAGAGCATCAAAATTAAAGTAGATTAGGGGATTCACATCCTGAATAAATTAAATTAAACCAAATGCAAGCCTCTTTAATTCTGCATGAGAGTGTCCAGGCAGAAGTTTAATGTAGTTTAACTGATCAATTTTAAAAGTTAATTCTGATTGATTTTGACGAGTGTTCATGAAAACAAGGGATGTTAAGGTGTGTGTGTGCATGCATACAGAATCCTAAAAGGGATTTAATGAACTTACTAAAATATAACTTTGTTCATATACTTTGGGGGTTGAGCTTGATGATCTCTAGAGGTCCCTTCCAACCCCTACAATTCTGTAGTTACAGTTCTGTGATTTTGTGTTTCATGGAGTATACTGATTAAATGTTAAGAGTCATGGAAGTGGTAAAGATAAAAGGTTTCAAGGTTCCGGAGATACTAGGTTTCTAAGAATAATGAACCTCCTAGGTAAAAATCTATGTAGGAAAGCATTATTCTTTTGTGTATGGATCAATCTCGTTCAGCTTCCTACTACCTTTAATAGGAGTGTTAGTCTTCAGAGGCAACATGAGTAATGGTCTATGCAGAAGACTTTAAACAAGGTAGCACTACATACAGTACACAAATACATAAATGAAATAAAGCTTGAACATTATATTTATATACATACTATTACTTAAATGAAAATAATCTGTCCTCAGTGCATCTTCAAATGGAGAAATTGAACTGGAAAATATTCGAAGATGTAAGAAGTGTAGGCATAAGAACAAAATAGATCACAAGCTTATTTATAACCTCCTGTTTATTTTTAACTTCCTGATTTGTTTGCCACATATATTCCCTACGTAGCTTTTAATGCTGAAAACATTTCCTTCATTTGGAAATTCTAAGACGTGTATTCAGCACAGTTGTAAGTGTTCTGCACTTGTATTTCCTTACTATAATTTTGTCTTAATATTTACATAGTTACTTATAGAAAATGTATTATTGCAGTTTCTACTTTCTGAATATTTTTGTTCTTCAGAATTATTACCTGTTTGTACAGAGCACTTCCTTAGTAGCTAAGAAATTATGTAAAGAAGCAAACTTTGTATGCTGCATAGCTAACAGTAAAAATGTGAAGCGTTTATAGTGAATTACTATTTGTAACACTTTGTATTAATCTCAAATTCATATTCTCTGATGCAGCAATTTGCTGCAATAAAGTAATGAAAAGAATAAATTTATTCTGAATGATTGTAAATTTTAGCCAAAAATCAGAGGCATTTAATGCAGAATGGGAATATTTTCATATACAAATGAAAGAAGTGAAAATTCCATTCCTGGGTAGAAGATTAGCGTATTGCTATCTGGACATATGGATGACCTGATCTCTGAAAATGACAGGGAATTTTAATTTGTGAAGCTCGGTGCTCAATCATGTGAGCAGTACAAAATATCAGATATCTAACTACTGAGCTTGTCATTGCCTAGAAAGATTTGCAGACATGGTATTGTTAACGTATGTTTTCATACTGATTGTGTGACTGCCCCTAGTTTTTCTTTTCTTCCTTCCTTCCTTAAATTCTTTGAATTTATAGAACTCTATAAACTGAATAAGAGAAATTTTCTGCCAAATTGAAATTCTGAATTTTCACCTGGAAATTCTCATTGCTGAAATTTCACCACATCCTGTGAATAAAGTCATATCTATGAAATCATATATGTATATGTTTAATATAATTCTAGAGGGTTATGTTTCAGCTGTGTATATTGGAGCTGTTGTCAGCTTCCGTCCCATACAGCAATGTCCAAGTGTCATCCTGTCCCCATGCAACCAAAACTGAATTGCGTGCAATCTTTTCCTGACTTTGTTTCTAGTGACAAGAAGCAAGTATGTGTGCACCCAGAGCATTCATTGATGCGGGAGAGCTGAAAATTTTGGGACAGCTGACCTGCACTTGCCCTAGAGATTCAACTAACAATTCATAACTCCTCAATATGGCTTCTGGGAGTTTTTGGTCTGGCTGTTTCCATGAAAATATTGGAATGCACAGCTATCAAGCAGTTGGATTAATTAGTCTCCTTTTTATATGAAGTCTAGGGAGTATTATTTCAGAAAGGAAGTTGTAACAGTTTGTATGCTACATTTTCAGCATAGTTAATAGGAAATGTCAAATACAGATTGTATCTTGATGCTTTTTGCTCTTCGAAGATCTTTTGTATAGAATTTGAGTACAGAAATACCCTGTGTTGCTGGGATTCGCAGTTTAACTATTAGTCTTTATTTAGACAGCCAAGTTTCTTCTTTAAAAAATGAAACAGAGATAGTTTTCCTTGTAAACCACAATGAGTACAATTTTTCTTTAATGAGCTGTCTTTCTGCCAGCACCAGAAAGCTTCCATATCCATCACATTAACCTGCACTGTGGGAGATATGGACTCCACCATCTGTATTAGAAGTGGTTAAAAAGTGCACTTGTTTCTCTGATGTAAGGGTGCTCATTCATTTAGGATGGGTAATTTTTTCTTTTTTTTCAAGGCAAGAATTCAAATATCATGTGTCAAAGAGAGGATGTACCAGAAAACATGACAGTGTAGGCCAAGGTATGTGTAAATTCCTAGCTGTACTTCACTGAGAAACAATCTGGAACCTGTCTATATAAGGGTAATCTCTCTAAATATCTTCTGTAATTGCTTATGAATTGTGCTAATCCAAGCTTAAAGTAAGTGTGTACACTGTTCCTAAGTATATATTGACAAATACTTCCTTTTAAGTAAAGATTACTAGTTTTAATATATCTGCAATAGACTTCAGAATCATTTAAGTGAAATGCAGTTTTGTGTATAGCATGCTGTCTACTAAAAGTAAGGTAGTCATGTTGTTTCCTATTTTAC
Organism: Lagopus leucura; assembly: GCF_019238085.1. Taxonomy (NCBI): domain Eukaryota; kingdom Metazoa; phylum Chordata; class Aves; order Galliformes; family Phasianidae; genus Lagopus; species Lagopus leucura. The sequence continues at coordinate 63,419,401 of NW_024962262.1, forward strand.
AGTTCTGACCTAAAAGACTGCAGATACACTGAGATCTGTCCTGTAATAATTAGTTTAGAACAGTGATTGTATTATAAGTGCCCCAGTCATGCAAATAAAGGCTAAAACAATATTTATGTATTTATTTACACATGACCAAAAAAAACCCCAACTTATTTGATGTCACATTTAGTTAACATTTTTTCCCATTTGTCTGACTTTTGGATAGACGATAAAGTTCCCTGAAGCTTTAAAATTATATTATTTTATATGAACATGAAAATGTTTTATTTTCAAGTTTAAACATTATATGAGTCATGATCTTTACTGAAGTATATACTATGTCTCAATATAAAAGTAGCTCTATATACTTAAATGTTTTGGGGATGATATAGGATGGAATGTCCTTTTTTTCTTGGAATTTCTTCATTTCAGTTATCACCTGCGCAATAGCTTGAGCACATCCTGCAGACATACCTTACAGCCCCCAACCAACATTAATCTTATTCAATGTTATTTCAATTCTATTTTAGTTGTCTTTTACTTAATCTAAATCAGACGATATTGATTGCCCCATTTCCTTAGTTAACAGAATATAGTATGACTTACAAAGTCCTGTACTTTCTGACTGAAAGGTGATCTGATAAGTTTTAAAATAGAAGTACAGTCTCTTCTGGGAAACCTGATTAGCTGAGCTGAACTAGCCAAACTTCAATTGTTTCACAATATGTATTCATTACTATCTCTCATTTATTTACTTTCACATAATTTGTAGTTATGTTACATGGAATAATTGAATCATAGAATCACACAGGTTGGAAAAGACCGTAAAGATCATCGAGTCCAACCACAACCTAACCATACTACCCTAATTCTAACAACCCTCCATTAATCATGTCCCTGAGCACCACATCCAAACGGTTTTTAAACACATCCAGGGATGGTGAGTCAACCACCTCCCTGGGGAGCCTATTCCACTGCTCAACAACCCTTTCTGTGAAGAAGTGTTTCCTGATATCCAACCTAAACTTACCCTGGTGCAACTTGAGGCCATTTCTGTCACTTGTCACCAGTGAGAAGAGACCAACCCCGCTCTCACTGTAAGCACCTTTCAGATATAGAACAATAAGGCCTTCCCTCAGCTTCCTTTTCCCCAGGCTAAACAGCCCCAGTTCCTGCCATCTCTCCTCATAGGCCATATTCTGCAAGCCCTTCACAAGCCTTGTTGCCCTCTTTGGACCTGCTCCAGCACCTCCATGTTCTTTCTATACTGAGGTACCAAAACTGAACACAGTACTTGAGCTGAGGCCTCATCAGTGCTGCGTACAGGGGCAGGATGTCCTGCTCACCACACCATTCCTGATACAAGCCAGGATGCCATTGGCCCTGTTGGCCACCTGGTCACACTGCTGTCTCATATTCATCAGTACACCTAGGTCCCTTTCCATCAGGCAGCTTTCCAGCCCCTCCTCCCCAGGCCTGTAGGGTTGCCTGGGGTTGTTGTGACAAAAATGCAGTAACACTTAGCCCTGTTGAAGCTCATGCAGTATATATGTAGTATATCAGAATGGATCTCATTTGGCACATGTATGAGCTAGTAATGCATCACCAAACATGCACACATTTCCTACTTGTTATTTGAATTTTATTCCTTCTCTTCCTGTGAGGTAAGGTTTGATATTGCTAGTTTCCCTTATGAGATCCCACTAAGAACAGCAATGCCATAAGGAATTAATTAAAATACTGTGTTTCGGAGCCATCACAAGAAAGAGCATAGTAATCCCACATACTGGGAATGCTGAATTGTGCAGCACTGGATTATCCTATGGTTTAGTCATAGCAAGCTGTACAAATCCTGTTTGCAAGAGTTCATCAAGCACTGTGGACTCTCTCCTCAACATTGTTCACATATATGTAGTTTTGTCATAATAAATGTTGGGTTTTATTTCCTCAATTGACACATATTCATGTAGACATGTTTGTGTACCCATATGCTCATGTAAACAACCCATCACATTTACATTCCAGTAGAATAAAGAAGTCTCTCAAATCTTGTGTTTTCCCCTTCAACATAGAGAAGACCCCATGTGATGAGCAGTTATTTTACTATGGAGCTTTCAGGGTAAAGAAGACTGAAGGGAAGGTGCTGACTTACATACAGTATTATTGCTTTTTTACTAAAATTTCTGTTGTAATATGTGGACACAAGTTCTAAAATTCTCATACTTTGTAACCACAAATCCATGCAGATACAATGCAAACAAATTCTTGAGCAACTGAAAACAGCAGAAATAACAGGAAGAATTGCAGATTAGAATTTAGTTGAAAAAGTTTAGTTTCTTGCATTTTGGAAGAATGTAACTTTTGAAGATTGTGTTGTCTGAGGAGGGAAAGGATCTGAGTTTGCTGTTACATTGTAGTAGTTTATTGCTAGCTGTGAGAACAGTTTTGATAAAGTTTGCAAGTTATTTGTTTCTAGTTGTGTTGAAACTTACATGAACATTTTTTCTGAGATCTTTGATAATTGTCGCATAAACAAAGCCGTAGTCTTGCCCTTTTGGAAAGGTTAGGTGCATCATTTCCTAAGCTGCTGGTTAAACTTGCAGGGGAAGGAAGGGTGAAAGAAATATTCAGGGTGAATATGGAATGCAGAACCAGAAACATTATGTCAGCATTGCTGCGAGTCAAGGTTAAAACTGGGCAAAGAGGCATAAACACAACATTTTGAAAATGAGCACTTGTGACAGCTCAGGTTTCAGATAGTGAAAGATGGAAAATCTGCACTGTCCAAATTAAAATATCTGATTGTTTTTTTTCAGAGTTAAAACTTGATATTTCCTCTGTCTTAGTAATAGATATCACTTATGTGCCTAAAAGAATAAGGAGATAAAGCCCCAGTAGTTTCCTGGTTGTACTGAGTTCTTGAAATAGAAATAGGATGTGTCACGTAGCTATTTGTCAGATATTTTTTGATTATGTAAGTATGGTGATGACTAGACTTGTACCAGGTAAGGGTTTTCTCTGCACAGAAACATACTCCCATGTAAAACATCTCTTATGGCTAACATTTCCTGAGTCTTAGACTTTCTTTAACTGAGACTAAATCAGTGGGAATTGTGAGATTTGGCTATCATATAATCACTATTTCTGTGAGTAGCATATAAGCCACCTACAAAGGAAATAGCTCTTCTGTATGCCTCAAATATGCACATTAAATGCACATTTAAGTACTTTACCAACCAGGGAGAAATTTCAGTCCATAGTGTAGCAGAAATGCTAAGTCACAGCTTGAAACAGTGATGGAGCACCTGGTGGGAAGGCAGGGCCAACCCAGGGGAGCTCATGTGCATGCAGTGCACCTGAGTGACAAGAAGGGGTGTAGCCAGGATTCACCCTTTCCCAGACCTCATTTATGGGTTTGCATTGGAGGTGAGAGTATCTCACTGGATATCCCTGTGTGCCTGAGGCCTTCCGGATGTAAGCAGCTTCTTTCCTTTATTTCTGGGCCTATGGCATTTGAGCAAGTCCTCAAGTGCTGCAGTCTAGGGCTTTGTTGTCACTGCTGTGCTTTCCATTGTGTTGTGTATAAATACATGTTTTTTTCATCATTGAAATCTTTTCATCTTTGCTGAAATATGTACCTTTTAGTTTTAGGAAGAACTACTGAAATTAAAGACATGGTGTGATGACTGTATGTGGGTTTTTTTTTTTTTTTCTTTTTTCTTTTTTTTCTTTTTTTTTCCCCCCTCAATTCCCAGTGAATTTCTAGTGTGCATTTTGGTTTTTGCCTAACTCAATTACTGGTCAATATGTCTCTCTGTTTAATTTATTCAAACTTAAGGAAACCAAATAATTTGTATTAATAAGAATGCAACTTCCCCATTTTAATGTGGATTAATCTTTACTAATTAGGGTGGATATAGGCTAATTCAGTCACTGACTTAAAAAAGTCAGAGTAGGAGAAGAACACTCAAGAAATATCAGAAAATGATCAGGTATGAAATTGGTGTCAGAGGTGTTGTCACAGGCACTCCATGTGGCTATCTTTACAAGATGTGTTACCATGTGCGCTCTGACAGCCGTGGGCTTAGGATGATCAAGAGGTTTTTTTACTCAGAGTGATTGAAAAAATAAAAGGAAGGCTAGGTCTGAGCTGAGAGAATCTGCTTTCTGCCATCTCGCTGTCTGCCAAGGACAGGGATTGCCCAAAGTCATGCTCTGATGGGTCAGCTGGGCCTTTTCTGTGGTGCCACACTCCTGAAACAACTGTCAGTGCTGTCTAGCTGCAAGATTTCTCTAACCATTATATTAAGCTGTATGGCTTTACCTTTTTCCTACTGTGAAGTAAAGAGAATAAGAGTGCTGGTACAGCTTCACGCTGCTGTGACCTATGGAGCCCCAAGCTTTTATAATAAGTATCTTTCTAAAGACCGTTACCAACTTTTTAAAAAAAGTACAAACACCTACATTTCAGTAAAAAAAAAAAAAAAGTTATAAGTGTATCACAGAAATACTAACGGATGTGGTGTGCATCATAAAATGCGTAATTTAAAATATGTTTTGGCCAGGTCAAACTGTTCATTTAATTCATTCAATATTAAACTGAGCCCAGAAATTTTTAATTATAAGTGTTTTTTGTTTTTCTTTCCTTCTATTAATTCAAATTCATCCTCTTTTCTACCCCTATTGGAATCATCTTGATTGAATTTTAATCATTTCCTTTCCCAGTAATCTTTGAAAAGGTGTCCCTACCACTCTTTCTCCACAAATTGTTTTGGTTATGAGACATTTTTCAGAAACTATTCACTACAAAATATTTAACTGCTGTCTTTTCAGAGATGGACTATATTGCATACACATCTGTGGGTCTTACCTCTTGGCCATCCCACACCTCTCATAGCTATCAAATGTCACAAGTCAATGACTGGTGCCCATCATGGTAGAAACCATAATGCATCCAAAAATATTTTAGAACAAGTAAGTTGAAGTGCTACAAAACAAAAACCGTATCATTACATTCAACTCAGAGAGGAAAAAGACAAAATGTTAAAAGGCAAAAAACCTACACTATTAAAATTCTCACACAGTGAAATTTCCTTTACTGCAAAATGTGTTACTTGCTGCATAAATTCATCAGTATTTCAATTTTGCACTCAAAATGAATTATGAGTAACATAATATTAATTTGCCTTTCAGAGGCCGACTTGCTTTTGTCTGTCAGGTTCCCTAGATTTAGAAACATACTCTTCTGCTGTGGCGAAACTTAGATCTGGTGACTTTGAGGTAATAATGTAACACTGTTCATTTTTTTCTCCCATGGTGGATTGGAGTATTTATTGAGGATAATCTAAAAGCAAAATCCAGGTGTTTTTTTTGTTTGTTTGTTTGTTTTGTTTGTTTGTTTGTTTTTTGAGGTATCTTTATGCAATGAAATGTATTGGGAGAACACACAGTTAAATGGATTTGGTAAGTTTGTATGTTGCTATTTTGGTGTTGTCTTTCATAAAAGCTTTTACAACACAAAATAAATACTTCAGAAATATGTCTGTAAAAATACTAATGAGCGCCGGCCTTTTGTCTCTGCAAAATCCCTGTCATTTCTATTGTACATTATTTTTCTCCTGAGCTGCATTTTATGCCATAATCTCAAACAGTAAGTTATCTAATGAACAAAAGTAAAAATTGGTGCAAACTTTTACCAAGAAATAAAAAAAAGGTAAGAAAGTAGGAATGTTGGAGTTCAAAACTGGTCATCAGGGCTTTGGCTGTATCTTAAGAAATAGCTTGGCTGCACAGGGGAGGTTATGGAAGAATAGCTATGAAGATACTTTAAGTATTCATACTTTCAGTATGAAAAATTTTATTCCATCTGTAGGAGTTCAGGTACTGAAAATTACCTAGAAACATATTTGGACCAGAGTTCTCATGAATGGTGAATGGCTAATTTTTTTTTTCCCTTTTAAGTAAAAATGCAATACATTTTCAACGACAAATGCATTATTTTTTTTGTAAGACTTACAGGAATTTTGAACTATGTCTCAGAATCTACTTCATACTGTGATTCATCTTGTTTAAGCATACATAGAACAAATCTGCAAGGGAAGAGAAAAACCAGGTTGAGGAGTGTGTGAGGGAGAACCAAGAAAAAACACATAAAAAGTGTGAACCTTTTCCTAAACTTCTTTTTGTTACAAAGTTATACAGTTTCAAATACAAGTTAGTATAAAGGTACTAGAACTTTCCAGGTAGGTGGCAATCCAAGAGGTTGGTATCTCCTCTCTATTCACCAAACAGTTTCACACAAAATGGTCAAGGAAACCCCTTGGGAGAGTTCTCCTTTGGATAATTAAAGTAGTCACTTCATTATTTTCTCAGCCTCACTGGCTGAGTCTACAAGTAAATACTATGATACCTCCTTACTGACCTCTCAGGTCTGCATCTGGACTGTCCTCTATTGCCCTCTCATCAGAGTGAGAATTAGATCTCTCAAATGGAGCCTTTATTGTAGCCCATCAGAAGATAATTTCATCTGGGGCAGTTCTCCTTCTTGGCAATGACAGATTTTCAAAATAAGGGGACAGAGTCAGAGAATCATAGAAAAATGTAGGCAGACATTGTAGACATTTCTGTAATTTGTGTGATATGTGCCAGCTCCAGTGCTCTGCTATTTCTTACATCTCACCAGCAATCTTGGTATTTATACATGTCTACTCTAATATAACATTGCAGAGCAGAAACACTTCTTCCTAGCATCTTTAAGAATTATATTGGTTTTTTAAAAGCGTAGTGTGTGAAACTTTAACACATCTTTGTGGCTAAAATCAGAGACACTGGCACTTCTTCAGCACTGTAAGCAAATCTGAAAAGACTTTTCAGCTGCTGCAGAGAGCACTATAATTTTGTGCAAGAAAAAAACATCAATACTCCATGCATAAGTGAACTAAGATAGAAGAAGGGACCAAAGATCTTTAATCTCAGGAGTCTAAAATTAGAACCTACAAGTTGTCAGTAATCACTTTTATAAAGCCTTCTATTTTTATTTTTTTTTTAAACCTCCTCTGTGAAGTTTTCTGGAGACAAGAAGAAAGGAAATAGTATGGATACCATGCTTCTAAAGAGGAAAAATACAGTCTTGCTATAGTTTATTTTTCAAATAGCTACCCACCTTTTCAGAGCTTGTAGTCTTTGCTTCTTTGCTATTAGAGGTTTAATTTCTTCTGTAATACCTTAAATGATACCACTAAAGCATTTCTAGATATAGTCAGAAAGAGGAATTGAGTATCTGAGCATGGAGAGTTGCTTCAGAATGATTAAAAAAATAAAAACAAACAAAAAAACCTCTTGATATTGCAAAGGAAAACACTTAAAATTAAAGCATTTCTTGATAATCTTTATTTCTATATTCCTTTGTAATGTAATCTTTGTGTGATTTCTCCATCCGTGGCAGTGAAAAAAGAACTACTTCATCAAGTCTCAGTGGATTTGCTTGGAATTAAAAAATAAAAATAAAAAAAGTTTCTTAGATGTTAGATCCAAACCTTGCAGAATAGGAAGCCTGCTACCAGATAGGGATTTCTTCATACAGGGATTTTTGCTTTTTTTAGTATTGGAAATATCTAGACAGATTATGCTTCTGTTACTGCCATTCCAACTACATTGTTGGAAACATAAGCTGTATGAATGGCAGTGTGTAGAAATTCTGGTATCAATTAAAGAATCTTATATATATCCTCTAAACTTTACAGAGGGAGTTACATGCTTTGGCTTTGTAGTATCAAAACTTATATAAGAATGAGACAGAAGCAAACGTGGAAAATAAATTTCTGTGGATATATATATATATATATAGCTATTTTTCTTAGTGACACAGATGATTGAAATAGCTTTCATTGCTTTCATCTAAAAAAGGGGCATTTACTTCTAATAAACTTCATTCTGTTAAATACCAACTTATCTAATCATCTCCTGGTGATAAAACTGAAAAAAAATAAAATAAAAAATAGCACAATCAAAATAAACATTCATGAAAATGTCGTCCTTTGTCAGGGTTATTGCAGCTTTAATACTTTACAAAGCGGACAAAGTGATGCATTATCTTATCTGTATTGGTTTTCATTCCCAAAGACTTCTGGATAGTAAATATGCACTGTGCATTATGAACACACACAGTGATGTGAACGGAAGGATGCTGTGGAGGACTTACTCATTACTAGTTCCTCTAAAAGAACAACAAATGATCAGTGGCTATTTTTCCTCCTTTCTTGGTGGTTTTATTTACTCTTTGCTCTTCTATGCAATTGACTTGATCTCTCTTTGGTAACTCATGAAAAAAACTCGACACCTTGTAGGTCTTGATTTCTTTTTCCTCTTCTTTTTGTTGTTGTTTCCCCCTGCCCCACTGAATAATAGTTAGTTTTCTGTAGTAGTTCAGGAAACATTCCCAGTATCTTGTATGGTGCTTTTTGTATTCATATCAACAGAGGAGGAGGGCATGCCTTTTGCTTAGTCTCTAAAAAAGTTGACAATTTGCCCAGGGACTAACCATTGCAGATGGTGGAACAGAAATGAACTGAGTGAAGCAGCAGAAATGAGAGGAAGCAGCTCATGTGATAGGAGTTTACAAATGCTCCTTTTATCAGCTGTAGTCCTCCCCTGTCCTCATATATAGTTCTGTCCCCTGCCCTACATCACTCCCTTCTATTTACCTCCATCTACTCTGCTGCTTTTTCCACCACCGAGGTGGAAAACGTGTGTTCCATTCCAACTTCCAGATACATTTCAGCAAGTCTTACTATTTCCAGTCTGGTGTGCTTCATAATGCAATGTACAGAATTCACATCCAAACTACTATCCAGACTTGTCATATAATCTGTGCAGGCACAGCCTGATTGACTTTGCAGGAACTGGATTTTCACTATTCTCTTGTCTTTCCTTTTATCTGAGTTAATTAAAGTTAATTAATTTGTCCTCTGCTGTAGCATCTACCCAGCTGCAAAAGGATCAGCGTGCAGAGTGATCATCTGTGTATAACATGTCTAATTTGTTGTCTTAAGTAAAAGGGATGGAACTCCTTTTAAATTAGCTTTAGCAAAGCATATTTCTCTGAAAAAAACAGTGAAGATAGAGTACAGCATGATCACTCACAGGTTCTGTGCAGCTTTCTGTAGTGGCTGTTGGAACTCAGATGAATGTATGTAGATCTGCTTCCATCGAAACAACTTCAGGAATCAGTTTTTCTCTATGAAAACAGTTTCTCTGTACTCATCGACTTGTTATTATCATCAGTGCATCTTAGAAACTCTTTGTCTTGTGATCAGCTTACACAATTTAGAAACACTTTGCAGTTTTCCTTTCAAGGCAGGAAGGGCTACATGCTTTGAGAAAGCAGGGGTAGAACCAGTAGTGAGGTGTTCAGAGGCAAATTTGCATGCTACAACCAAAGCAAATCCATTTTGTCTGGGGTTCTGTAAAATAAATGAAGGAAAATCACTTATTTATTTATTTGAGGGAGTGTGTCCCCTACAGTGAGCATAAATATTAGCAGTCATGTACATGTACTGTATATATATATATGTATATATATATATAAAAAGTAGTTAAAAAATGAATTTGTCAAAGATCATTTGAAATATTTATTTTAGATTTCACTTTGTGACTAATCAAAGAATTTTACATTCTTCTCTTGCATCAAAAATATGAAAGTAAAAATTCCAAATGATATTCTTTCTGGAGCAAAAAATCAATTTCTTGTTACTTTCATGGAGCTCTGTTTGAGCAATTAAATAAAAATAACAGCAACAGCAGCAATACCTTATGGAAAATATTTTCTCATTATTGAATTTTCTGTGGAGAGGAGAAGCTACAGTGCTTTAGATAGGAAAATAGACCTCTATTGTCACCTCTGTAGAAGTTGTTCTTCCTCACAGAGGCAGCATCTGGGTGTAAAGGTGTTCTTTGAGCCTGCACACAACTGTATTTGGTTACTTTTATAATAGTTACTGCTTGTATCCTGAAAATGAAGTTCTCTTGGCATGTTTTCTGTGTCACTATGGACAATGATGTGATGAGTCTGGATAACATAGAAGACAGCAGATCAACGGGGTTTTCAATTGTTTTCAATTTCAATCAAAAGTGATTGAAATCAGTGAACATTTTTCCTTTTATGGAGTATTTATTTTTTAATAAGCTGTGGTTGAATAGATTTGTACCTGTATAAGCTTTGTTAGTATTTAAACGCATATTGTCATTCCTACCCTTATTCATTAACTGTCATATGTATTTCATTAGGTAGGTGGGGAGTCATGAAAAAAGTTGGTACTGTACTAAATACAGAAATTCTGCTTTTACCTTGTGGTGTTTACTAAAAATTCCGCCCCCCCCCCGGGCCCCCCCTTTTATTTTACTTGCAGATTTTCTCTAACAGTTATGAAATATTCAGATCCAAAGGCATGAGTTTAAAGAAGTCAAGTTTAGGGGGGTTTTGTTTTGAGGTAGTCTGATCACTAGATATATTTTACTTCATTCTGTTGAGCAGTAAGTATTAATATTCAGGAGGCTGTATTTCTCAAGGCCAGCTTCTTGTGAAGGGTGCACCTTTCTTCTTAGGAACTTTGCTTTGGACATTTTGTTACAAGGAAACTTTTCCAGCAGGAAGAAAACTGAAAATTAGACCTTAGTGTTAACGTGAATAAAGCCTCTGACATCCAAGATAAAATCACATTTTTTTAAAATTATTATTTTTTAAGATGGCTTTGCATATAGATTAAATTTGAAATGAATATCGCTTATTTTTTTAAAGCAAAGTAAAATTGATTAAAATATGGTTTAAAATGGCATAACTGGAAAAAAATATCAATATTTCTCTTATTTACAGAATGTAATCAAAATATCAACATTTAGAAAAAAGACAACTTCTGTAGGAAAAAAAAAAAAAGTTAGCAGATACCTCATAATTAAAATTAATTATATTTCCATATAGGATAATCTCAACACTTCTGAATCTTGATAGAGATGCTTAGGTGAATTGTCTTCAGTTAGTTGGGATTTTCCTTTGTTGATTTATATTTGGAAGGACATTAGTTACAATTTTCTTTATTAAGCCGATAAAACTTTATTGAGCTGTATCTTCCATGTACATAGCAGGAATTGAATTTTCCTTTGACAACTTCATTTATTCTCTGTTGGTGTTTCATTTAGCATGAAACACAAAAGAGACTAAAAATTTATGTTTTTGTCTTGAGATGTTTCAGTAGATCTTCTAGAGAACAATAGCAAGTGAAGTAATACAACTTTGATTTTTTTGAAAATGTTTTTAGTTCCTTTTCATCATTGTCTATATACCTGAATATCAGGTCAGTACACAAACATTTCTAAGACTGTAACGAATGTGCACACAATGTGCCTGAGGGGAGAAAGGCAGTACAGAGGGACCTGAATAGAGTGGGTCAATGGACCAAAGTTAACTGTATGAGTTTCAATAGGTCAAACTGTCGGGTCCTGCATTTTGGTCGCAACAACCCCAGGCAACCCTACAGGCCTGGGGAGGAGGAGCTGGAAAACTGCCTGATGGAAAGGGACCTAGGTGTACTGATGAATATGAGACAGCAGTGTGACCAGGTGGCCAACAGGGCCAATGGCATCCTGGCTTATATCAGGAATGGTGTGGTGAGCAGGACTAGGGAAGTCATCCTGCCCCTGTACTCGGCACTAATGAGTCCTCAGCTCAAGTACTGTGTTCAGTTTTGGTACCTCAGTATAGAAAGGACATGGAGGTGCTGAAGGAGGTCCAAAGAAGCACAACAAGGCTTGTGAAGGGCTTGGAGAATATGTCCTGTGAGGAGAGATGGCAGGAACTGGGGCTGTTTAGCCTGGGGAAAAGGAAGCTGAGGGAAGGCCTTATTGCTCTCTTCCAATATCTGAAAGGTGCTTACAGTGAGAGCGGGGTTGGTCTCTTCTCACTGGTGACAAGTGACAGAAATGGCCTCAAGTTGCACCAGGGTAAGTTTAGGTTGGATATCAGGAAACACTTCTTCACAGAAAGGGTTGTTGAGCAGTGGAATAGGCTCCCCAGGGAGGTGGTTGAGTCACCATCCCTGGATGTGCTTAAAAACCGTTTGGATGTGGTGCTCAGGGACATGATTAATGGAGGGTTGTTAGAATTAGGGTAGTATGGTTAGGTTGTGGTTGGATTTGATGATCTTTATGGTCTTTTCCAACCTGAGCAATTTGATGATTTTATGATTTTATGTGCAAATGCCTAGAATTTATTTTATTCTTCACCATCAGTCCTCCTACCTAGTTGAAATAATGAAAACTTATCTGTAGTATATTCCAATAGGCTTAACCACAGCAAGCACTTGAAGATAAGCACAAAAAATAATCAAATATTGAAGTCTGCCTTCATTTCCCAGTTAGTTTACTCTGATATCTTCTTTCTGCTTTAATGTCATATTTAACACATTAAACTTCAATAACCTACTAATGAATCAAGTCAATAAAGTCAAATGCCTGATACTGGTATAACAAAGCATTGGTTTTGGTTTTTAGTTGTTTATCTTCCTTGTATCATGGAACATGTCTGTAGGATTCACTTGCTCCAAATTTAAGCTTATTATGTAGCCATCTGGTGCTCTCCACAGAGTTGGTAGAGAAGAAGGTACCTCATGTTACCTATGAATGGAAAGCTACAGGAGTTCAGCAGAGCTGCAAACTGGTTTTCATTATTTCTTTTAATTGCAAAAGAAATTGCATACCTGGAGAGCTTGCTTGAAAAATAAACCTTACTCAACATTTGTATTCCTTATTAAGTAACATTCAATTTTTGTGATATTCTGTCCTCTGTTATGGACCTACAAAAATGTGTGATATATGTAACTCATAATGGGTATGTGAAATATTTACATACTCTATTATTTGGTTATGTATACTGAAAAAATGTACTGTGTTTCTCCAAATGAGACTACATGACAAATCATCCACTTCTGTTCATACAGTACAAGCTGAAGAAGCTCTATATCTTCCAACCCAGAAATAATGGCACTTGATTTGTTATCTGTTGGATTAAGCCATACTGGATGGTTTTGCTGTATTTGGTGTTTGTTTCTATGAATTAAATCAGCTGTAAAAATGATGTAATTGCAGCTGTGCCTTGGAGCACATGTAGACTGTTACAGAATTTTCTGTAATCGAAGGAATTTTGAACTAAATGTGATCTTTGGTAGACCATTTCAAATCAATCACATACAAAATTTCTCAGCTATACAACATGATTTAAAGGGGGTGAATAGGTGAAATGCCTAGTATCAGTTGGAGGATCATTTAATGACCTTTGTTCTAGAGTCTCATTATCTTCTGTTTAATAGTAATTTACCAGTAAGATTATACAAACCCATTAGAATTATTTTATAACAGTATCATATTATTTGCTTTGCAGTTAATGTACATAGATTGTATCAGAGGTAAAATCTTTTTTCCATTGTTTAAGCAAAATATTTTTGAAGTCCCAGACAAGATCTGTCAACTGATGTTCCACTAATTTTACGCTATATTTAAAGTGTTATTCTTGCAAGAAGGACTACTAAGGAGCGGCCTTAACAATGAAAGGCATTTAACATTATATGAGATACTCAGCAGTGCCAGTTGTCTGTCCGGAGGATGAGATACTTCTACCACAGTGCCATGTCTGTCATTTAACTTAGCAAATATAAACAATATCAAACATGCTTAATTTGTACGTCAGCAGCTGAGTTTCACCCTGTGGATTCATCTTTTTTAGTTGTGATAACATGATAAACAAGATGACTGCATAACAAACTTTACTCCTTTAAAAAATTCTAGATGCTGTCTAGTGGAAGACAGTAGCATGCTGATAAATAATGATCTTGGTCACTTGTATATTTAATACAAATTATAAGGCTAAGATTTGTCTTTTCAAAAGTAAGTAGCTTACAGCAGCAGATTTTTAAATTTTTTTTAATTAGATCTTTTAGAAAGTATTTTTATTTGTAATGAAAAGTTAAAGCCCTTCATTCAAACAGTAGTTACTTTCAGGCTAATTCAAAGAGAAAAAACATTCATTAAAATGAAGTGGATAGATACATGTTTTTTCAGAAGAGCTGTGATAGGGTGAAGAAATAGTTCTTGTTAAATTCTAGTAACTAGGCACTTTGGAAAACAGCCCGGTGTCTAACTGTGCTAGAGAAATCAAAGTCTTTGCAGAAATGTGATCTTCAGAACTCAGTAATCTTCAGAACTTATTCCAAACCATTACAAAATGCATAATGCCAGATAAGAATACCAAAATTGTATTTTTTTATATATATTTTGAATTGATTTTTTTTTTTTTTTTTTTTTTTTTTTTTGCAAGCATCTTTTCTTTTGCAAAATGCTTTAAAAATGTGGTCATAAATTTTATGACTTAGGAAGTTATATGCATATACCCAAGTAAGAGTGTACCATACTGAATTTAGGAATGGAAGTGAGACTAGAGTCAAAGCAGTAGGAAAATGGAACAAAAATTTCCAATTGCAGAACAAAAGAAATGTGAAAATGCTATGATTGGTGAAAGCTTTCTTTCTTGTTGTCTAGTCTTGGAGTAACTCTTGTTTGATGCAATTCTGAACTGATGACTTCTTGCCGTACAGTGATGTGAATAAAGATGTGAATTTACTGGCAGTTCAAATAATTACTCGGGACAGGAAACCTCAGGAGTCCAACCTCTTGCTCAAACCACTGAATTCAAACCAACTCAGTCAAGGATTTGTCTTCTCAAATTGTGGAAACTTACTGGTATGAATATTCCACAACTTTGTTTCCATCTTTGTCCCGTCCTTCATTGTCCTCACGGGGAATTTTTTAATTTCAAATACAATCTGAACCTCCCCCATTTCTGCTTATCACCTTTAAACATGATGTTATTCTTTTGTTGCTTATGAAATACAAATAACATCCTCTTTCTACTGTCTTTGTGTTGTCTATTAAGTACTATGCATATGCCTTGTTATGACAGCAAATGAGGGTTAACTGGGATGAATATAGCCTATTGATCACTTACAGCACAGGGTTTTTTTAGCACTTCCTTCCTCACTGGAGGAAAAAGAATTAATAGAAACATATCTTTTTCTGAGATATCAGGGTTTGTGAAAAATCGGTGTGATTTTTGATATGTTATGCCTTTTCCATCTGAAAGACATTTTAATCAATGTATTGTTAAAACTTCTGAAACCTCTGTTAAAACTTTCAATCTCCTCTTCAGAAAGATATGCTGGTATGGTTTGTTCTACAATAAACCATACCAGTACTTGGAAGACATTTTATCTACTAAAGCAATGGATTCACTGGCAAGGCTATTGTAAATCAAGCCAGAAAGTACTGAAATCCACATGATTGTGATTTTGATAGAGGTGTGCCATGTGAATCTGTGTGCAATTGAAAAATCTATGTAGTACATAAGCAATATAGTATTGATCCTGTCTGGCTTAGAGTTATTGGTTTGTACTTCTGAGAAAGAAATGGTTTTCTTTCTCTGCAAAGACAAACGAACCATGCAGAAGGAAATTAAGTCTAGAAATCATATGTAACGTGGATATCATACAGGGTGTGTGATCAAAGGAAGGTGAGGCTTTATGTGAAGGTACAAGTCACATTTTGAGGGGAGCATTCCTAGGTACAAAGTGGGTGGAGAAAACTGCTATTACATTTGCAGACCTATTTCTTTACACATTCAGGAGATACCATGTATGTATGTTAATCTTGATCCTCACAGTATGCACTGATCTTAAGCACACTGAAAATCTGCAGTGGAGTTGTCACTGCCAAATTAAAATTCCTGGTGTGCAAATGGAAAAGGAATAACAAATTCATGTTCTAGTCTGCAGCATTTATGACAGCAACTAAAATAAAGTACAAACAGTAAAGCACAGGCTCCATACCTCATACAAAGATATAATTATGATTTCCCTAATGTGTAAGGAAAGACGGGAAAATCATAGACCTCCAAATTTCACGCTGTATTCTAGAAGAGACCAACAGATATATAAATATGTAACAAAACAGCCACTTGACAAAGCAGCAGGAGAATCTTTAAAGAAACAGAAACATCACCAAAATAATCCCTGATTTAGTCTCTGACAAGTTGGCATCTCAGCAGACTTCACTGTGTGAGCTATTGTATGATGACTTCAGCATGGGAACTGTAAAACTTTATCACAGACTACATACTTAATTACAATCTCTGCTTTCTTAACCTCTTATGAGAATAATTACATGTATAACCTACATGTAATAAGAGGGCAACCATAGGAAAGTTATGTCTTAAATAATCGTGTCATTATACTAGGTCAAAAAGAGAATGGAGGATATTCTATAGGATATGGTTCCAGAAACGTTTGATTTCCCTTTACTGACAGTCTAATTTGAAAATCTATTCAAAACAATAAAATTGCTTCCCCAGCCAGTCAACAATTCCTCTTGGATTAACATAGACCAGGTTTGAAGTACTGTTTTAATATTTGATGACACAGAGCAGAATGCTGAACAGGTCATTTTAAGATGGATATGAGAGTTTTTGTCCAGTGCTTATAATCTGAGGCCAAAAAGTAAGGGCAAAGGTATCACCGCTTAGGTTAGAACAAAATAGCAGCTCTGAAAGTAATGGTACAAGGAAAAGGTGACACTTAATTCAGAGTGGTATTTTTGAATTATCTTAAACAGTAAAAGCAAATGAAAATTTAACCTTTAGATAGTGATGAAAATCAGATTTGGAAACATTGAAGTTCATAAACCAGTGGGCCTACAGGCATGTGGGGCAGGGTTAAATTGAAAAGAGCACTGTCAAGTGCAAAGCATATTTGTAGTTGAAGAAAACATAAGTTGGTACAAAAAGTGGGAAGGAGCTGGTCTTAAATCTTTAAGATTAACTGTAAACCAAGAAAGAAGGGACTTGGAAAAAGAAGAATACAGACAGACAAAGACTGGGGCAGTAAATAAAGCAGGAATGCAAAATTCAGGAGGGGGGAAATTCAGTTAGCATGGAAAGTACAAGGAGAAGGAAAGAATATGTAAATATATTTTAAAAGATAGCAAAAATGGCAGATGCAAGAAACACCTGATTTTAGTGTTTGTTTTTTTTTGTTTATTTTTAATGTTTTGTTTTGTTTTTTTCTTCTCCTTCTCTGTCTATAGAATTGTTAAGCTCTCAAGTCAATCGAAGAGTAGTAGTGTAGCTCTTTCCCAAAATGATGGTTTTGCAACTCTTTGACAGTGTATTGGTTAAAAGCTAGCAAGTTGTGCTGGGGTTTTGGTGTAGAGATTTTAAGGATGGTCTTCTGAGTGAAAATATAATGCATTTTTGAATGTATGTGATATTACACAATGCTGGAAAAGTACAACAAAGATAATCATAGAATCATAGAATGGCTTGGGTTGGAAGGGACCTCAAAGACCATCCAGCCCCAACCCCTGCCATGGGCAGAGCTGCCCCCCACCAGCTCAGCTGCACAGGGCCCCATCCAACCTGGCCTTGAGCGCCTCCAGGGATGAGGCACCACAGCTGCTCTGGGCAGCCTGTGCCAGGTTCTCAGCACCTTAATATGACTGTTATATATACAGCAGTAATCTTAGAGAATGCAGTTTGGCAGAAGTACTGCATGTCTGGACTCAGGAAATCCTGAGGGGAATGAAGAAGCATCTAATTCTTGTGTTTCTGGTCAAAAATGCTGAAAAGCAAGAAAATAAAAGGAGTGTCTTTTCTTTTCATAGAATCATCCTCCTGCTATGTATGGCCCCAGCAGCAGGTTGGAATGCCTGAGGGGTCTGTGGCAGCAAGCAAGAGAAAACAAGGGAAGTCCTGGTTCTGTCCTCAGCTCTGAAAGATCTTGTGCCAAATGATGAATGCAGTAGCTGATGATAAGTAATTTCGTGTTTGCTTCATGCAGATCTCAGCTGCCATCTTCAGCACCACTATGGACTGACTTTGTTAGTTGCAGAATTTTTTGTGTATTTCTTCTCATGATGCCTTATTTTCTGCAACATAGCTTTGTATCTTCCATTGCTATTTAATTCTATCTACATTGACTGGAAAAACAAAATAAAACACAAAGCAATTTGCATTAGAAAATGAGGTACTTTTTCCCAAACATATCCTCTGTTTTTCTTTTGCTTGATATTCTGAACACATATCTGAACTATGTACTAAGCGTACTATGCAGATATGCAATATGTAGCTCAAAAGTTATGTAAAAAGAGTTAGGATGATCTAAGGTCAGTTCATTTCCTGTCTTTGGTAGAATGATAAAACTATGAAGCTAATGAAGTAAAAAATTATTTTTCTACTCTCAGGATATATGAACTCAGGATATATGAAAATTTCCTAGCAAAAATGGCACAAGGAAAAAAAAAATTGTTAAAAATGCCACCAACCTTTCTTTTAAAATACTAGATCTGGGACAAAAAATGCTTGGCTGTCCTACACCAAAACATTACGACCTTAACTCCATGAAATTTGTCTGTAACTGCTTAATTATCACAAGACGCTGAAACAGTATAATGCACTTGTTACTGAAAATAGCAAACATGTCCTCTATCTAAATTCCTTAATGAAGAATTGCAGATTCTTTTTTTTATTTTTAGTAAACAACTGAAATAAACAGGCCTCTTTCTCTCTCAAAGGTTGCATTTGTGGTAATAGATCTGAATTTAATCAACACAAATAGATGTGGGAGTATCTACTATCAGCTAAAACAAAACTATCAGTAGTGGAAGTAAAGTATTCTCATATAACGCTTTATTACTTCTGGGTTAACATAACTATATTATTTGTGGGGGAGGAGTGGGAAGGGGAAAAATGTTTATCATTTTCTTAAGATATTCTATATTCTAGTGATGTGTGGAAATAATGTATAGTCTCTTAAGCTGTTTATCAACCTAGATCTTGCTTCTGTTTCTGTGCAGCCCTTTTAATATCATTTTTCATAATCCTGTAGATTCTTCTGGAAGGTTAAGTAACACACTTTTCTATTTTGTTGTTTTCTGATTATTATTAGCTTATTACCTGGTAGTGTGATCTGTTCTGTGACTGAAAAGGAGGGTGGAGCCCACTCTATCTCTGCTACTTCTTCAAATTGTAAAATCAGTAAAGAACAGAATGTATTGCATTGCCAGAAATAAAAACACATTGAAGTCTTACCTTCAAATACAGTGTTGTAGAGCGATGCATTGAACAACTTTTACAAGTGCCATATAGTTGTTAAAATATATTTAAAAACTGAAAAAAATAATAATAATTGAAAACTAAAAAAAGAAAATGATGGTATTTCCTGATTAAAGCTGTGCATTGTTTCTTTTTTCTTTTTCTTTTTTTCTTTTTAAGAAAAGAACAGGGAGGTGTGAAATGGTGGCTCTTATTCCAAGAGAGCAATAGACAAAGCCAGAAATTCCTACCTGTAAGAGAAAAGTTCCTGCTAAAAATTTTAGTTTGTTTTGAAGTCTTGAGTCAATAGAGTATGCATATTAAATGTATATTTTCTTTCATTTAATTGAAGATTACTTTAAAAAGGTATTTTTGTTCAGTAAAAAAGTATGTGTTTCTTTCAAAGTATTGGCCTAGAGTATCAATACTTGACACAACTGTATTGTAAAACGGGAAAGTCATAAATGCTACATGAAAGTCATAAATGCTACTCTGCTACATAATATTTTGCAATCTAGATTCAATTCTACTATGGAAAGCAGAAGAGTCTCCTTGACATTTGAAGTATATTTTGGAGCAGTAATATTTTGCCAGAAGGGAAAATGTTGCTTCACATCCATGTCAAGTTTTGCCACTGAATCCAAAATGACTTTACAATAATATTATACAATATTATTCTTAATAATGCTGGATGTGGCTCTGGGCAGCCTAGTCTTGTGGTTGGCGACCCTGCACATAGCAGGGTCTAGCTTAAACTAATTGATTGTGGTCCTTTTCAACCCAGGCCATTCTATGATTGTATGTATATTGTGTGAGAGTAGTCATACCAGTCAGAAAATACAGTACATCTAATTCAGGATCTTAACTTTTGCACTTTTCTGTGGCCGAGAAGCAGAGAGGGAAGAGACAAGAACAGGGCCAACTGTATGCTTATACTTTTCAGGTGTACTCATACTTCTCATTAGAAACGTGGAATTGTCTGAATTTGTTTTTCTTGTGTTTCGTTTGTGATTTTTTTTTTTTTCTTTCCCCATGGGTTAGGTTAAATGCTTCAAGTCTCTGTAAACTTAATCATTTGCTGGCAGACACAGAGTTTAAATATGATCAAATTCTTAGCATACCTCCTCTTTGAACCATTGAGTTTGATTATTTAAGTGGTTTAATTCCTTTTTAATGTTATGACAAACAATGAACACACATTCCTTACCTGCCTTTTTCATGGTCTCTGTGGTGTTAGAGATTTCTCTGACATGTCTGAGATTTGAAAGTTAGCTGTCATACAGTAGTTTTTATGTCTTTGGCAGTCCTTGCTGCACTTCTTTTTTCTTTTTAAATATTATTATTCTTTTGGTGCTGTGAGGATCAGCACTATTTTGTTTTCTTTGCCTTATTATCTTTAAACGTTTAATTTTTTACCCTTTTTTCCTTTCTTTCTTTCTTTTCTTCTTACTGTTTAGCTAATATTTTCATAGGACTCTTCCTTTTAGTTGAAACAGTTTTGCCAATGTCCCAAGGTTAATAGTTGGTTAAACAGTCCTGGAAATAAATAAATGGATAGATAGATAGGTAGATAAATAAATAAATAAATAAATAAATAAATAAATAAATAAATAAATAAATAAAAATCAAGACTGTTTTCTATAGTGTGCATCATTTTCATCATTTTATTAAGTTTTTGGTTTATATGTGGTGTCACCAAGTACTATCATATTATTCTACTGCATCTTCTGACACTGTTTTCAAGACTGTAGTTCTCCAATAATAAATAAATAGATAAATATTTACATTTGGGGTTTAAATCTGTGCTTCAGAATTTCAATATATAAAAATAGTCAGTTGCTTTGCTGTTGTTCTATCTCTGCCATGGTGTATTTTGAATATGGTCAGTAGAACAACACAGCATATCTTTGCTCCGGTTCCCAGAAGATAATTCTTTACCAAAAATGAATCCTCACCATTGGCTGCATTTATACTTATAAAACAGTGCAGTGTATGGATGAAAGATAGTTTGTAATTCTCTGTATTTTAGGGGAAATAGGCAACAGACAAGACCAGACTTCCAGTCTGGTATTTTCTCTTTGATATTGTCAAATATATTTCAAAGAACTACTGTAGCAGGCATATTCACAACAACCCATTTGCAGGGCATATTTCTTTTTATATTTGTTACACTTTCTAGTTTGAAACAAGAAGCTTCAGTCCTTCATCCTTAAAGTCATAACCATCGCTCCTCCAGGGACGAGTTAATCTTTAACTGACAAGAGCACAAAGATATGTTTGAAGGAGTCAGATTACTCCATCATTTTCTACCATGGGTATGTTGCATCTTCCTCTGAAATACACAGCCCTGGCTAGCGTTAAAAAAAGAGTGCTGAACAGATCTGTTCCAGTACAGCAATTCATATAAAAGTCTGGATGATCCAGTGTGCATACAGCATTTTCTATCTATAGTACATAAGAATTTAATTCCAGCTGAAAATGTATAATAATGACTATAAAAAAGCCAACTGACACGTAATACTTCATGTAGATATTAAACTTCATACCCATGGTGTGAGCATTGTATTCTTTTCTTTTGGAAGACATATTTGCTATTTCTTTGTTTTCACGCAAGAAAAACGTCAGTTATTATTGTAAATATTTGCCCTTACTGTGTATTAAATGGAGAAAACATTTTCAGACTAGAATTGCAGAATGCTTCATCATAAACTCTTTTTATCATGTTTTATGTGTATGCTACCTGTCAGTGTTTCCATAATTTAAAACCACTCATAGCTGAAAACAGTAATTATTTTTGTAGACAAAGAATATTTCCAAAATTGGGACAATTCAGTTTCCTACTTCATCTTGAGTAAATCACTGCTCTACCCGCAGTAAATTATTTAGCACCCACCTGCTGACTAAAAATGATGATGATGATGATCTCTAACTCACAGTGATTAGTTAGAAATGCACTAAAGCCATTAACAATACTAGTGATCATCTAATGAAAGATTTGAGATCAGTGATCTGTGTGGATGACAGAGCACTAGCACAAGTTACCCAAAGAGGCTGTAGAATTTCCTCCTTGGAGATCTTCAAAAGCTGTGTCAAGCAGTTCTGCCCTAAGTGATTGGACCAACTCACCTCCAGAGATCCTCTCCCTTCTCCACCCATTCTGTGATTCTTTGTTTCCCATGCTGTGTTTCCAGCACAGTTTTCTAAGTCAAAATCCTTGACTGTTCTTTTCTGAAGTTCCCTCAAAAGAGAAATATTGATCATGCAAACATTTTCAATATATATTGACAGCCTGTATGTATTATGAAACAGATTCAAAATGTTTCTATTGATCTTTGCTCCTCTGTTGACTTCTAACACTGCTTTATTGTATTCACAGCTACTTATGTGCAAAACTTCAGTCTTTATTTTTGACCCGTGTCCTTCATAGTTGATCTCTTGTGATGGAAAAATCTTCTCTTTCACTTTTAGTATTATCTAAGTTATATGTTGTACAATCTGCACTGCATATATCAAATGTACCCTATGAGATGTTTACAGTGGATAACAGTGGCTTAGAGACAGAATAAAATAAAAGTATTTGGAATGTCTCTAATCTTAGACATCTACAGTGATGCAGATAAAAAGAATGTCTATGCTAAAAAAGAAAAGACTTGCATCTGGTAAAGTACAGGTAAATATTTATTGAATTAAGAATATTAAGAACAATATTGTTTATATAACTTCCAGTAAAAAAAAAAAAAAAAAAAAAAAAAAAAAAGCCTACCAAAAACTGACTCAAACATTTGTTGACAAAACATAGTGTGCACAGAAGACTAAAAATGGTACAAAAGAATTAAATCAGAATTCTGCTCTTACCCATATGTGTACGAGTATAGAACATGTCTTTCTGTATGAAAATTTTGTAGAAGAGAGGTCTCATCAGTGATGTTGCTTTTATGGGTAAGAGTAGAATAAGCAGTGCAGCTGCTTATTAAGTAAGGCACATGTCAGGTGAAGGAAAAATACACTGGAAGATATCTTGCTAGTTGAAATAGTGATTAGCATTCTGTTTCACTCCTAACCTCTTTTTTTTTTCAGAAGGGCTTACTGGAGTGCTGGTGGCTTTTAACACTTCTTGCACTAGGGTCCACTGTCAGAACTGCTCAGAGGCTTTTTTCATGACAATGTGCTATTAAAGACATGAATCTTTAATCTATTACTTTCAAAGATCACAGACTTTTTGACAAGTACTTGTCTCCTGTTTCATCCCCATTTTCTGCATTTTTGGTTCAAATTCTTATTCGTTTTATAAGTGGTGATTCTGTAATGTAAATTTATTAATCAGTATTATCTGCTGTTTTAGTGAATTCAGTGAGTAGATTTCTGAAGGCAAATATTGAAGTGTCTTCTCTCTTCTAATTGCCATTGTCTTAAGGAATGACTGGGTTATAAAGAATTCAGTGACCTGTTTTGCTCTGGAGTAATTTATATCAATAGCTTTCAAAGGATGCTTTGTAGGTTTGCTAGTTTTGCATTTGCTTGGCAGTTTAAGAGAGCTGTACAGAATGTACTCTTCCTCTGAATTCTTCTTTTATCAGAGTATACCCAGTTTTTTCAGCATTTATTATTGGAACTTTTCATGCACTTGGAGACTCTGCATAGACCTACATAACTGTATGCATCTATTTTGAATTTTTTTTAGCTCTTTTTCAAACATTTTCTAGGAACTTTGGACTCCTGATTATTCTTCTTGACCTTTAATTGTGATTGCCTACTTGTCTTCCTAGATAAATATATACTGTGACCACATTTTTTGTGTATGAATATACAAATATTTCTGTGTATATTCTCAAATATGTGTATGCATATGTATATATATATGTATACACAGTTATATATATATATATATGTATAATAACACATTTAGAATAGACTGATATGTATATGCATAATAACATATTTAGGCATATAAAGAGACATGAAGACCTTAGCTTCCAGAGTGGCTATCTTAGTAAAATTATCATAGAGCATAACTTTCTATGCTCTTTTCAAGGACTCCAGCTTTTCAAGACACTTTCATATGTCAAGTGTATATTAGTATCTGTTCATCACTGTGACAAAGCATTTTTGTCTTCTGCAAATTGAAGTACATTACATTACTGCTGATGTTCTCTCAGCAGGTGGTCGATGTCAATTATTTTTGCTTCTGTATAATGAAAGCTGCTACATATTCATTTCAATTCTGTTGCAGAGCTCTGAAGTTCTGACAAGCTGTGAGCAGTTCTTCAATCAGGTAATCTTATGACCAGCTTCATACTAGTTGGAATCATCATGTCCTGACTAACCTGGATTTCTCACAACTTGTCTCTGTGTTTGCCTCATACCCAGTGGTTAGGTTATCTTTTTCCTTTTTTACTTTTTAGAGCTTGTGACAACAAACAGGCATCTGTACCTGACCTGTTCACTTGCGACAGCTCTTTCCAGACATAGGACAAGCTGAATATGTTACAGTGGATGCATGCTCAAGATAGTTCCCATTGATCTGACACTTGGACCATTTCCACATGAGACCTACCTTGCCCTTGACCAAGCCAGCAGAGTCCCTAATCAGATCAAGCTGAATTCTGAACTTTGGCAGTAAAAATCTTTCTCTTGAGACCAGAATCCTGGCTATCCTTAGCAGTCAGATGGACATGAAACAACTTGTATTTTATTCAAGATTTAAGACTTTCTTAATCACGCTGCATTCAAATGAAAAATCACCACCATGTGATGTTAGAATTCAAAGTTCTGTT
Source organism: Lagopus leucura (assembly GCF_019238085.1). NCBI lineage: Eukaryota > Metazoa > Chordata > Aves > Galliformes > Phasianidae > Lagopus > Lagopus leucura. The sequence continues at coordinate 63,444,340 of NW_024962262.1, forward strand.
TCATCAGCTATTCCACCTGCTGCAGTGCTCAAATTCCTAATTTCACTTGTAGGTGCTTTGCCTTAACTCTGATATATCTTAGACATATGTTTGTATATATGTATTTTATATGTATTTATTTGTCTTATCTCTATCTCTGAATTTGTTGAAAAAAATATTTTTCAAATATTCAAAAAAAAATTCTGGAAATGTAAGTTTTTCTCTTCTGTAGTCTTTGTTTCTCTTGTGACACATGATAGGGACAATAACTCATCCAGTGATCTTATTACTCCAACAACTAAATCAGCTGAGGAAGGTCAGAGTAATGGATATTTTTGCCATGTATATATCTGTTTTCAGAGTGCTCTCTCTAGTATGTAGAAATACACTGCCAATGATCAATTGGGATGTAGAATCAAACTAATGGAACACCAAACATAAGGAAGAGAGAGGTGAAAAAATTCGCTTATCGTAGCTGCAAAATAAGTTTTTTATGGTAGAAATTAGGAAGAGTGTAGCAGCTGTGGAGCTAGAACTGTTTGACAGAATTGGATATCTGGACTTACGCAGTACTGTGCACATTAGGTAGGTAAAAAAAAAAATAGGACTATAAAATCATCTGTCATGCTGACAAGTTTAATGTGAGAGAATCATGAAGGAGGAGATGCAATATAAAGATAATCTTGTGGAAAAGAGGTTTAAGAGTTGCATAAATTCTTTGCTAAAACACAAAACTGTAGACGGGCTGAGGTAGAACTTCAGAAAACATCTTTCAGCTTTTTGCTCAAAGCAGAGTCAGCAAGGATGAGTTATTTAGGACTGTATCCAGTTGGTCTTAGAATACCTCCAGGGATGCAGACTTCACAGCCGCTCTGTACGAACTGCTCCATTCTGGAACCACCCTGACAGTAAAAAAATCTTTAAGTGAAATTTCCTGTTGCATTTAGTTGACTTCCTGTCACTGTTTGCATCTAAGAATCTGTCTCTTTCTTACTCTCTCTGTCAGGTATTTATACATATAGATAAAAACCCCCTGAACTTTCTCCAGGCTGAGCAGTCTTGGCCCTCTCAGCCTCCATTCCAACCCTTTGATCATCTTTGTGGTTCCTTCCTTATGTCTGTATTTCTGCTGTACTGGGAAGCCCAGAACAGTTGCATATGATCAGGTCTGAGCAGAGGGAAAATATCAACTCTCAACCTTCTGGCAATGTTCTAACCAGTGCAACCGAGGGTGCCATCAGCCTTATCTGCCTCAGGGATTCAGTGCTTCTTCAAGTCAATGTGATGTTCACTGGAACCACCAGGGCCCTCTCCAAACATACTTTCCAGATGCAGCAAGTTCATATATCTAAAGAGTTATTTCTTCTCATAGCTAGGACTTGGGATTTCCCTTTGCTGAATTTTGTGAAGCTATTTAATTTAGTAGCATGCATTAGTCAGTGAGTTTTCACTTGATGGTCATCTAAATGAAGTCAGTTGTCAAATGATAAGGAGCTTTAGTAGTTTATTGCTGGTCCTTTTCAGAGTTCAGTTGTTACCCTATTTTTAGTTCAGGAGGTTTTTATATTTAGTTTGCTCAGTTCTGCAAAGTTCTGTAGACATTCTCAAGAAGCGATGGGTTCCCTGAGGATCCAGGAGGGAACATTTCACACTTCATTGAATTGGCTGTCTAATGCAGACTATTTCCAACCATTTGTACATGTGCATCAGTAATATTGTACTGTATTTTTCCAAACACAGTGAGCCAGTTTGATCTTTCCTGAATTGTTATGTTGGGTGATTATATACTTGTCAGGCTTCTTTGCACCAAGACGCTTTTTCTCACACTCCTCTTTCTTATATCATAATTGGTTGTTCTGACATGTAGGAAGCAAATATACATACCTAGAAGCAGAAATTTAATGTTTTAGTAGTAAAACTTCCTTATGTTTCCTTCCTTATCCTAGTACAGCTCTTGCAGTAGACTAAAATTCTACTGTGGTCTTCTTAAATAACTTTTCTTATTCTAGTTCATATTGTGTACTTGAAAAACAGGTATTAACAATGACATCTCTTTTGGTCAGAGGTGACAATGTTTGAGGCAATAAGGTAATGCCAAGAAGAGGGAGGAGAGAAATAAAAGCAATTATTAAGTATATCTGTAAATGATGTCAGTACAGCATCACAAAATGTTTTAGCACCAGGCTTCAGTTAAGAACTGCTCCTTGTGCTGTCCATGTAAGCTCTTTTTAAACAAACTGTTGTTTCATCTCTGTATTATTCAAGTATATAAATTACTGCTATTTTACAGTATTTATCCCTTATGGCCAGTGGAAATCCAACTGCTTAAACTAGCAAAAATATTAGGAGATTGTCCTGTCATGTTTTTCATATACTTGATAGTTACAAATCTGCCAGTTCAGGCTTCTAGACACTTTGTTAGCCTTCTTTCATTAAAGAGGATATTCTGTTTCTTTAATAACCCCTATAGCCCTTCTCTGTAAGGTACCAGTAGATTTGCACATTGGTAATATAAGCAGATAGAGAAGCGCAGATGCAATAATATCATTGCTAACACAGATTTCTATATGCAAATTCTTAACAGACCCGTAGGCTAACAATTAAGTCCCTGATCTGAAAAGATGAGCTGCACGGAAAAAAAAAGATGTGTGAGGACGATCCTCAGTTTTGTACCTTTTATGAATGTTTTTGCTCAGAATACCAGCAATTATTAAAATCTTGTACTCAAATAAGACAGTTAAGATTAGCAGACCCCTGCTGATGTTTAGCTCTGCAGCCATTTTACTTTCTGTTTTCATCTGTAAGGTACCAGAACTTTTTTTTTTTTTTTTTTTTTTTTTTTTTTCCTAAAAATTATTTTATCACAGCGTAAAAAAACTGTATTAAGGAAACTCAGGAACTAACTGTGTAGGCCACCAGCAATATAAATGCTCAGGAATTCATACAGATGGTAGCAGTCTGCAACATGTCTACTCAACGGGCCAAAAATTGGTTAAAGAGTCTAATTCTCTTGAAAAGCTTTAGATATGAGAGGATGCCTTTCCAACCACTGTTCCTCTTCTTCACTTTCTACTTTTATAGCGTTAGAATAAGGATATTCCTTCTTTCTGAAAGGGCTTCTTTGGGGTCCAGGATTGAAAACTATTGATAGCTGCAGTTTCTACTGTCTCTCCTTGTTCATATATCATAAATAACTGATTTTTTTTTTTTTTTTCAACTTTAAGAAAGGAGTCTGAGAAATTTCACAGATATATCTGTTTATGAGGCTTCATTAAAACCACCAGACATTAAAAAACATTATAGCTGTCTTTTTTCTTTACTACCATCCTCTGGTACAAAAAATTGAAAAATCATTCTTCTTGGACTTTTTCTTCACTCCACTGATGTATTACTGAGGAATATTCCACTAAGTATTAAAATTACTCAACAGAAAATAGTGTGAAATTTTAGGGGAAAAGACCACAAAATAATTACAGCAATGTTAGTTATGTGCAGAATTGTATTGAGAGTGATTTTTTTTTTTTTTTTTTTTAATGACATTCTTCACATTTATGAAGAAGACTGAATAGGGACAGAATTGAATCTCTACCACATGGCTTACAGTAAACATAGAGTAAATATGTAAGGCTACACACCTGTTACTATTGTGAATAATAATCTGTAGCTAAATATTTTTAAAAAAATGCATCTGGGTTCTGTCAATCCAAAATAATTCAAGCTCAGTAAACTAATTTGAAATGAAGTTACTGATTTTTACCAGGCTGTCATGGTCTTTATTGGTATTCCATACCGCAACATCATGCCATAAGCTATCTGTACCAATTGCTTTACATCATGTCTATGGGACTAGCAATATTCATCCTGGTATCGAACACTTTTATAACTAATACTATGAAAAGTGATGTAAAAATAAAATGTGAAATAAAAATGTCCTTTAGGACAAAATACAACAGAACTGTAATCTCTGACTGTCATGATTCATATACAACAATGTCATCAGTATTCTGCTGGTATTACTGTTGGAAGGAAGAAAATACGTTCCTCTGTAAAAAGCACAGAAATTTGACTCTATTTCCTTCATGCAAATATATGACACAATATGGGCCCTTGTCAGTCCAATTAAGAGCATATAAAATTTCTGATGTGAATACTAAAATGATAAGAATATGGTTAGCAACTGGAATTACTATTAATTAATAGGGAACAAAATGTCCTTATTTCTTAAGGCTTTTATAAGTTCTCCTGTAGTTTAAATAAGTGCCCTTGAATCTGGAATTCAAGAATGAAAAAGTCTGGAGATGCTTTATCTACAAAGCTGATACTGCAGCACTGAGGAAACAGTTAAATGGAAAAAAAAAAAAAAGGAATATGTTTCAGGGAACTATTAGTTCTAGGCTTATCTGTGTTTCTTGACTGTTGTGAAATTGTAATTTGTGATTTAAAGTAAATTGTTGCTATGTTAGATATCAAAGTGGATAGTCTGCTGCCATTCTGGCATTTTCTTTTTTGTTCTAACTTTCTAATATTGAAATTAGGAATACAAAACAAAGGTAGGAGAATTATCTTTTAGTTTTCTATTTTACTGTACATTCTATAAGGTTCTTTTGTAACTTGTCCAAAACAAACTTTTTGTTTATAGTTTGATAGTATGATAGTTTGAATCACCTGATAAGCAGGTTTTCGTGGGACACTTAACTAAACCCTTTATTTCCATAGTTTTGTCTTTGTAGAAGACACACACCGTCGCCTGCGTGTTTTCCTTCGTATTCAGTTAAAACAATCCTCTGTTACATGACTTTTCAAAAAATATTAAAGGTCATTTAAATGTTGAACATTTTCTGTGCCTGTATGTATATCCGAACCTGGAGGTATTTGAACACGAATGCTTCTTTTTTCAGTCTGTGTAGTCCTGGTGGATTTGCTATCTTTGAGGATAGGACAAAACAAAGCAGTACTTACTTCAACTACATCATTTAGTAATTAATTTTTGATGCCTTCAGCTAAAGATCCTTGCGAAGCATAAAGCTTAATCAGATTTAGTGTTTTCTTTGTTTTCTGATGTCCAGCATTTCTGTCTATTATTTCCACACTTTGTCAGTTTATTTTGTCCGTGAAGAAAACAAAAATCAGAGTTTATTTCACCTATTGCTTTGTCAGCTCAACACATAGGAACCAAAATTATGTGAGCTTTGGGACAGCTAAGAAAGCAGCAGAAAAGGTATGAGAGAAACTTCATGAAGTTCAAGAAAAGGAAGTTTTGCCACCTGTTTGACCCAAGGAGGAAAAACTGCAGGCATTATCATGGGCTGTGGGCCAACCAGCTCAGGAGCAGCTTTGCAAAAAACTTACTTTTGAGTCCTGGGAGTCTAGAAGATCATGAAGCAGCAACCTGCCCTTGCAGGCCAACTGCATCCTGGCTTGTAGCCAACAAGCTGAAGGAGATAAACTTTCCTCTCTGTTTGTCACAATTGAAATATGTCTGGAGTGCTGTGTCCTGTGCGAGGTCCCAGTACAAGACATTGATAATCGGAAGTAAGGCTAGCAAGGGCTGGAGCAAGCAGACAGGAACAGATGGAGAGAAAAGGGTTTGCTTAGTTGAGAGGAGGCTCTTTAACTACATAGAGGGAAAACAGAGAGGCAGATTGTTCTCAGAAGTGCATCATGAAAGAACAACCAGATGCTGCAAGAAGAGAATTTCCAAATATGTATCAGAAACAAAAACAACAACAAAAAAAAAACTCCACTGTGAATGATCAAACACTTAAATAGATTCCCAGAGATCTTGTGAAATCTCTATTCCCGGAATTACTCTAGGCTCCAGGCAGGAGAAAGCCCTGAGTAGCCTGTTCTACACTGAAGTTACGTATGCCATGGGAAAAGGTTGTACTAGGTAATCCAACAAGTAGTTGATTTTCATAGATAAATTATTCTAATATAAGAAATGATTTCTTATATTTTCACCGCTAAGTACAAGTAGTGTAGAACCTGATTGAAAACTGGGACAGGAATCAGAGGTGATTCTTTTGAAGAAATAGAAAATCTCTTTTATATCCATTTATTATAGTGGATAATTCTGAATAATGTTCTCATAGGAGAAAATTCCTCTTAATGCTATTCATCAGCGCAGTATTTTCAGTAGCATGTAAGAGATTTAGTTGACTACTTCCCATTATAAGCAGGGCTTGAGCACTTGGCTGTCTACCTCTAAACTAAAATTAAGTCTCCTAAGACTGGTTAGTGTGGGTATTTAAGTGCTTAACAATGAACAAAGGGACTTCAGAAAATTTAAAATCTGTAAGCGATTTTGTTTATAAAATTCTTCATATACCTCAGTAGTGAATATTCTTGCCTGTTTCCATTGCTTTCAACCGAACATAATAACAAAAAAATCCTGGATTTCCTAATTCAAACTAAAATAAATGGTCTCTTCTGAGGGATTATTTCAATTAAAATTAAATTACAAACAGCAGTTCTGATTTTCTAAGCAGGCAAACAGTGGAAGGGAATCAATAAAGAACAGACTGAAAGTTTCTTCTCTTTAAAACGCTTAAATTTTTTATTCTCCTAGTGCAATTGCTTTGCCTTTAACAAAGAATTTCAGTTTTAAAATATGTAAGAAAGCATACATGAGAGGCTTACTACCAAAAATTAAAGCTCACGCTGTCATCGTGAGCATCTTCTCTTACTCAGAAAAAGTTGGAAGAAACCTTCATACTTCTGAGATGTCTTTTACAGCATCTCAGTAAAGTCAAAATAAGGCTCATGCAATGTTGTCAAGATCAACAAGACTTACTACTTTCATCAGTTTGGCTCTAAAGAAAAAGTTCTCAGAAAGAATGGTGAGGTATTGGGACAGACTGCACAGGGGGGGTGGTAAAGTCACTGTCCCTGGAGGTGTTCCAGAAACACACAGATGTGGCACTGAGGAGCATGGTGGGGATGGGCTGACATTGGACTAGATAGTCTTAGAGGTCTTTTTCAACATTAATGATTCTATGGTTCTATTCTATTATTCTGTAGTACATATAGAGACTTGCAGAAAGTAGTTTTGATAAATTATGCACCAAGAACTTCAGAGTTTTATGGTATTTTAAGACAATGCTTTAAAAAATCTTAAGGCCATAACAATTTAGACTGTTGATCCATGTCTTGGAGGTTCAACTAATTATCTCCAAACTTCCCAGTTCAATTTAACTTTTCAAAACTAGCTTGAAAAAGTTAGGAAGATTAACTCAGGTGATCTATAGTATTTCCTCCTTAGGGTCAAGTATGAAACACTATAGAAATGCTTTTTATAGCACTGCCGCTCTTCTGACTCCTGCCAGAATTGGAAAGTATATAAAGCCTAAAGAGAAAAAAACATGTATATTAAGAGAATTAAGAAAATTTCATGTAACTTTCAGTTCCTTCTCATGTCTTCAGAAATTTATTTTATTACTATATTGCCCTCCAGATATCCTTTAATTTAAAATAGTTCTGCTGCAAATTCAACCTTTTTACTTCTTTAACTCTTTCTGCTTTGGGAGTATACTCTTTTTGAGCTTCAAATACAAGAAAGTGTATTTGTAAACCAAGTATATTTAAAAAACAAAACAAACATATAGCTTTGCTTTTTAATTTCAAATACGAAAATAAAACCTAATTTTGGCACAGCTAGGGACAGGATTACATAGGATAGAGCATTTTGAAAGAGTTGAATTGTATGAAAAGTAAAAGCTAAAAGAAGACACAGAAGGGAAAATAATAAGAATAAATGTCTGTTTCTGGTTGGGTTTTTTTTGTTGTTGTTGTTTTTGTTTTTTGTGTGTGTGTGTGTTCTATATGTTTTTTCCATGTAGACCAGCTACAGAGAAACTTAGGCACCAGTGGCCAGAAACCTTAAGGATAATGTGATGTGTCTTTCTGTTTGTCCCTAATCCTATATTCAACATTGTAGTGAAGTCTCTTAAACATTGATAAGATTTTGTGTGTGTGTGTTGTATGTCCTCTTGAGCATTTGATATTTGTGCCTAAATGCTGTAGAGGCCTGAACCAGTTTTATGCATTGTTGAGGTGGCTTAGATACATTCACTCTTTCCAAGCAGGAACATCAGCATGACCATGTATTAAAATTGACATCATTGTAATGATTAGCTGGCTGGAAGAATCTTTATACTTCCAAATTCAGTATAAATTTCTGATCCTCATTCTTCAATATTTCTAACAAACTTTGTCATCCTTAAGATACAGGATATTTCAAAGGCACTGGAAGTTCAAAGAGCCTCTGATGTACAAACCCTTATTCAGGAAATTTTCACTTTTTTTCCTTTTTGTGGAGAATTTTCAGAGCTCACATTACAGTGGTTCCAAAATGTCTTCCCTCTCTTTTTTTTCTTGTTATTTGTCAGAGGTAAGAACTTGTTCACTTTTTGGCACAATATTTCTCTGTTTTTCATATGTTTTTCATATGGAAACTAACTTAGTATACAACCTGTTTTAGGTGAAGAATTTTTTTTGTTCTTTTTTTCTAGGAGACAATTTTAAGGACAAAAGAAACCTTGCAGTATTAACACAAACCACCTTCATATTTCTCCATGTCATTTTCTGAAGTCTAGTATCCTTAATCCATGCAGTACATAGAAGCAGAGTCTCCTTATCTGCTTGTTGATACAAATCAGTGAAGGAAAGAGAGATTTGTACCATTTTCTGAATGCAAAAAATCCTGGTACAGGATTTGCTCAGTGGTGCTAAAGATTACAAAAGCATAATAAACAGAGAATGTTCTGTTTTGGTACCTTGAAAATAGATTCTGTTTGTCTTAACTGAAAGTTTATTTCATATTATCTTATTTAAAGGGTTTAAAAATTTAAAGAACTTGTTTTATCTAACTATTTGAAAATGAATTATGTCTAATAGAAAGGTTATATGTATCTAGACATGTATATTAAGTCGATTGGATTTAGCAACACGAAACCACATTTATCTACCTGTTAGAATTTGGAACAAAAGAATGACTACTTTCTCTAGCAGCTGCTGACTGGTTTGTCTTGGAAGCCTGAATTAAGAAAAAATATGAATTTATTAATATTTTAATTAAAATAAAGTGATAAGGTAAACAACTGTCAAACTATTTACAGAGTTATTAATTTACTTGATTTTTAGAATTTTAAGACTTTTTAAAAAATTTTACTAATTGTTCAAGTCCTGGAAATCTTGACAGTTCAAGCATAACAAAACCCAGCTGGCTGTGGAAAAAACATAGAGGCTAAATGCAGTGAATGAAGGGAGATAAACTTCATGCTGTTACTGCTCTGTCAAAATAAACCATTAATAGTGCTGTTTTTTACCCATCTTTCTTTCCTTTTTCCTGTCACCTTCTACCACTTTTACGTTTTTTTTTCTAGCTTGTAATGTCAGCAGTGGAATTTGTGCATTTAAAAGGCTAACTTAGTATTTTTATTTTTATTTTTTTAAATTACAATTCCTCTTAATATGCTTTACTAATTTAGTTTCCTGTTGCATTTGTTGACTGATCTGTGCTGTGCTGAAATGTAGGTATTTTTCCTTTTTTGCTCCTAGAGAAGCAGGAGTTTCTCCTGGATACGCAGTTCCTTTTTCCAACTCAAATGCTGAGAAAGAACAGTATATTGCATTTCTATCTCTTCTGCTTTGAGCATTTTAGCATTCAAACCTAGCAGCTGTTGTTTATCCTTCAGTATCCGTTTTTTAAAGCTATACTACAAAGTACTCAAGAAGCTTATCCAATATATCTTCATTTGCTCTTCACTTAAACGTGCATGTGTTTAGATGACTCTTGGATCTCTGAAAGTAGCTTAGTTCAGAGAGCTTGTTCTCAGTATCTCAAGATTGCAGTTGTTCAAGGCCATTTCCCTAACAAGATAAATGTATTTGTTGATATTCCTAAATGTCTTGCTACCAAGTGAAATGTTAACCTGATTATCCTCTACTGTTTAGCCAAATGTTATCAACTCACTTCAGAGTTTTCCTAAGATCTTTTATTTTTACTTGCATCCTTTACTCTGAACAGTATACAAAAACAACAACAACAATAACAACAAACCGTTCAACCACTTTACTGTGAATATTTTCTGGTGTATACTTTCGCTTTTGGGAGCAGACTCTCAGTCTGTCTCTCTCAGGATCAGATAAATAAATACAATTTACCACAAGACAAGTCAGTATCTCTATTAAATTTTCTTTTTGAGAGAATAGAGTCATTTTTTCGCTTTAGCTTGTCTTAGAAATCTATATGGAAATGCTTGGGAGAGGAGGGGTTGCAATAGTTGGTAGTTTGTTTTATAATGTTCGCATATATTCTACTGTGAGCTCATTACAGTCTCTACTTCAAAGCGTCAGAAGTAAATAAAGGATCACACTTTGGATTTAAAAGCATTTTCTTTAAAGCTAGAGGAAGATATGGCAAGTTCAAAATGAAATGAAAGGAAACCGAAGAAGACTACAGAGCTTTGCTTTTTTTTGTTTCATAGCTTCCTATAGAGCTAAACAAGGAGACAAGTTAATATTAGAAGATTTGCAGAAGCAGCCCAGTGACTTACTTCTGGGTGGCGAGCTTCTGTTTTTAAAAATTCTGCTTTTGTTCTCAATTAAAAAGTGCTTTTTCTCTATTGTTGCATACATTTGTGTCCTTTACATTAAGAAACATTCCCAGCAGCCTAATGAAGTAGACCATGTAGCACTAATACCCATTTTTTTAGCATTGTCTGGTTAAACCCAGAATAAATTAATTGTTTGCAAAGCGGCATGCCAGTAGAGAGCTGTATGGCTCCCAAATTCACAGCTTGCATACACATGTGCCAAACATTGATGCTAGTAGCTAATCTCAAAAGTTACTGCATACCTAGTGCCTCCTTTTTCTCTCTGGATAGCTAGATGCATCACAGATTAACTTTTTCTAATTTCATTTTTTTTTGTTTGTCTGTTTGTTCGTTTTCCAAAATAGAGGTATCATATTAACATGAATGTTCTGTCTGGCAAATATAGTAGATAGCCAAAACAGGAAATAGAAATCTAGCAAAGTTAGACACTTTTTTTTTTTTTTATGGATGTGCTGCTTTGAGAGACTGACTATACCAGCAGAGGCTAATAGAAACTTCAGCTGAGGCAGGCTGTAAAATTCAAGCCTATTTTCTTCCATTTGTGTGGTCAGTTGATAAGTTGCAAACTATTTAGATTGTTTATGTGTGAAGGCATGTTTGAAAGCTTAGAGGAGATAAAGATATAGCAAACCATTACTGAGTATAATGAACTACCCCATCCTTGGCTATGCGCTGCTTCTGAAATCTTGTTCTGTGGATCAGCTCAGCAAGGTATTGCCATAGAAACAATATTTCCATAATAACATGACAAACTTGTTTTGCACGTTCTTTTTAGCTTTGCCCTTCTCTACCCCCTACCACACCTCTTCTCAGTGATTTTTGTTAACATGCTTTGGTTTTTTAAAAGTATTTGTCAATCTGGATCTCTCTGTATCTGTGACATATCAAATGTGCGCTCCTGCTCCATGATCAGCACTGACCATCACACTGACCATCAAAGTTTTCACTGCAACGATAGAAAAATGCATTTCATCTAAAGTCACGTTTCTTTTTTTTGTTGTTGTTTATTGATTCAGGAGTTTTAGGAAGGTAGACAAAGGTGGTTGCTAACATGAATGACTTTGCACTCCCATGACACTTAAAAGTCTCAGTGCCTTAAATATTGTAGGTCCAATCAGACATAAAAGCCACAACATTGGAATGAGCTTACTCAGCTTGACAAGCACTCTTCATTTTTATTGTTTTCATCAGATTTCATGTCAGCCATGACATATTGCTCTCTAAAACCCTAGCTCCACAAGCCACTGAACTGTTGTAATGGCTCACTAGAAGTGCTCTCATTGCTCCTTCTGTCTTTGCTAGTGTTTCGCAAAGTGCTGCTTCATTTCTGGCAGTATGACTCTACTGTAAAGAAATTCTCACTCAAAGACAGGAGGAAAAATAACTTGGGGTTGCAGTGAAACGTTGAGAAAAAACAGAAAACTGTCCTAAACTATCTCTGATCACAGTCCCAGAAAAATAAAGGGATAGCAGAAGCCAGCTTCTTTTCCTGTACAAACACTAGGACTGTCTACACTGAGAGCACAGAAAGCTCTTTTTCATTATCATAACTGGCCTAAAACCAAAGTAAAGCTATATCTCGTTTTTTGACTACAGCAATTTATTACATATGTATTTGTTACAGCGTGCGTAGGAAAAGCATGAGGAGAATATATGCAAGTGTGCAAGCTGGTAAAGCACTGTTGATCCTTATTTCCTACTCTGCACATTTATACTCCACAGTGCACAAAAAGTTACGATAACTTCAGAGTTCCACAGTTCCATTGCAGAAATACAAAATAAGAGTAGGGATATTGAAGAAAGAAAATAAAGGAAAAATTATACCTAAAATCTTTAAATTCTAAAGTACATCTATGGGCAACTTCACGCTCAATGCCTAATTGAAGTGGCACAAAGGTGATGAGGGGTCTGGGACATCTTTCGTATGAGGAAAGGCAGAGAGCTCTGGGACTGTTCTTCCTGGACAAGAGGAGATTGAGATGGGTCTCATCAATGCTTATAAATACCTAAAGGGTGAGAGTAAAATGGATGAGGTTAGGCTCTTTTCAGTGGTTTCCAGTGACAAGTCCAAGGGGCAATAGGCACAAACGAATGCAGCAAGTTCCCTATAGACGTGAGGAAGAACTTGTTTACTGCAAAGGTGATAAAGCACTGAAACAGGCTTCCCACAGAAGTGATGGTGTAATCTTCTCTGAAAATACTAAAAACCTGCCAGGACACTTCCCTGCAGTTTCCTGCAAGGAGCCTGCGTTTAGTGGGGTTTTTGGACTGATCTCCAGAGGTCCCTTACAGCCCCTACAATTCTGTGATTGTGTAATTAACGATTCTTTTTCATTAAGGCAGTATGAGCAGCCAAACAGAAGTTATATTTTCCACAACTCTTGGATTTAAATGGCTATGGTGGTATGAAGTTTAAGATCTTGTCTATATTTGAGGGAGTATCTGATTTTTTTTGGATTAAACTGCTTTTATTGCAAATGTATTGCAAATAAGGTTTTTGTCTTTTTTTCTGATTCTCGTGTTGAATCTTTTTTTATATAGACATAATTCTACTGAATTCATGGATAAGAAGATAAATACTGATCCACAAAAGTGATAGAATCTATTCCAATTGACTTTTAATCTGACCAAATGATTTATTCTGTTACATGTGAAGTATGTAAAGTTCCCGAATGCTATTACTTCTTGAAAGCAAATAATGATACAGTTTACATCCATTTTCAGAAATATATTCTTCTCTCAGATACACATGCACAAACTGCAATTGACATCAGTAGCAGCTGTGCATATGTAACTAAGGGCAAAGTTTGGCCTTTAATCGAAATAATTTTCTGGTGCAGAAATTGCAGTTATAATTATACATTTTATACTGTAGATAAGCCATTCAGTTATCCTTCTTTCTTCAGTAGCATGTCATAAATTGTAAACCTTCAGTAATTATTTGTTGTGTATTATTCAGTTACATTGCCAAGTCAATTAATATGTATTTATATTAATCTGCAAAAATCAGTCATACGTTCCAGACAAGTCTTAGTATTCTGATTGTATGTGAAACAGTCCAAAAAATGTTATCCTCTCTCTCAGTAAATGAAGTATTGACCTTGCTAATAAGTTAGGCCTCACAGTAATTCTGCAAAGCCTCTGGACTTTTCAGGCTGTCAGGACTTCTTGTGGCCTGCCCACAGCTTTGTTTCAGATCATTTAGCTGTGACAACAATATTCCAATGGCCAGATGGCTATTTCTTAATTTGTTTTACTTTTGCTGAGCTTTGTGTAATTGTTTAGCATAACCATAATTTTTATATGGAAAGTACTAAGAAGCAATTATTCTGTGTAAAATTTATGATCCTAGTATAATGAAGAAGTGTAATGGAATAAAAACATGGAAGTAAAGCAGTGTCCTTAGAAGTGGGAAAACAACATACAGTGTAGAGAGTATGTGCATGAGATGATAATAGTGGTGGCACAGGTTGACGCTGGAGGTCCAAGGACTGTAAACAACTCATTAGTGGTCAATTACATATAAATCAATAAGTTTAGCTTTCACAGATGAGTGAAAGCAGGTTTGAGAGGTTATAGGAAGAAGAAAGAACAAGTATCCAACATTTGTAAGATAAGAATTATAGAATCATTTAGGATTGGAAAAGACCTTTAAGTTAATTGAATTTAACCATCCACCAAACAGTAAACCTCTAAACCGTGTCCCTAAGCATCACTTTCACAAATTTCTGAAGTATCTCCAGGGATGGTGACTCTACCACTGCCCCAGGAAGCCTGTTTCACTGCCAAACTACCCTTTCCTTGGAAAAGGTCTTCCACTGTAAACCTCCACTGCCACAACTTAAAGCATTCACTCATGCTATCACACTCGAGAAAAGAATAGGACAGCCTCCTCACTATTATCTCTGGTTATGGAAGGTAATAACAACTCATCTCAAACTTATTTTCTCCTGAGTTATTTGACATAACAGTGAATTCAGATGTAGTCAGAGATTGCAGAGCAAAAAGAAAGATCAAGGTGGAAAATATGTGTTAGAAACATATAAAATTAATCCTGGAATAAAAAGTGAGAATCTATCAACATTGATATGATTCACGTTAGGGATCACTGGATAGGTACTGATGACCTGCTGCAGCCTCTTACCCTAGACTGATGCTGCAGACTGTAGAACCTGTAGAAGGAATGGCAATGTGGAAATAGCCCCACAAAAAGAGATGCATACTAAGAATTTTCTGTACAACACTTACATTCTTACTGAGATGTTTTTTCTCTGACATAGTGTTCTATTTCTTTGTAATAAGCAATTCAAGACTAGTGGTAATTATTTGAATAGACATTTCAATTACACTACCAACAAACTCTTTACTTTGCATAAAAGGTTTTTCCTTTTGCCAGTTGAAAGATTTTGAACATAACAAATACAGATTGAGTTTCCACTGTAAAGAATGCAGTCCCTACATTGAAGTGTAGATTATGCTGTCTGCTCATGCATTGAAGGAATCTCTACATCTCATTGAGATTCCCTATGCAGAAGATTCTTCAACCTATTCAAGTGTGAATTTATCTAGTAAAAACAATTTATCTAGCAAAGTACAACATAGCATTTTTTTTTAATTTCTTGAATATAAATTTTTGCTAAGAGAGGGAGAGAACATGCATGCCTCCTCCCAAAGAGCATGTCAAGCAGCTATAGAGTTCAGTGTGTTTCTGTACTTTCTTTATGTCTTGCTATAAAATTAATGTCACATAGAAATATTTTGCAATATTACTCCAGCAAGTATCACAAATAAAGATAATACCTGGGTTTCTAGTTTTCTTAAAGATAGAATGATGTTTTTTTTATCTTACAGCTTATCTTCTGCTTTTGTTGTTGTTGTTGCTTTGTTTTGTTTTGTTTTCTGTGAAATAGGTATTTTAGTGTTAACTTTTACAAGAGCTTACAGTTTAGTGTGGAAATTTTCCACTACCTTGCTTATTAAGAATCTTGCTTCATAATATGTTGACAGCAAAACCTTCTCCAGTGTCATGAAAGCAAATTCCCTGTCTTTTCATGTCGTTTCAACTGTTATATATTAAGGAACCTTATTAGCCATTACTAGAACCTCTTACGATAAATAAAATTATGTGCCAATAAGGGAAATCTCATATATATATAGAGATAAATCATTAGGTCTGATCTGAAACCTTTCTGTAAACAGCAGATAATGTTGGACCTAGTCCAAGCTGACAAAGATAAATAAACAGAAATGAAAATGGAACTCAGAGAATAAATATCATCATCTATTTCCTATTTGCCTTTCTGTCCATCCTCCCTCAGTGTTTTAAGATGTTTTGTAATGAAAGTAAACAACACATTGAATGTCAAGAGCTGAACAAGAACTGAAATTCATTTTTAGGATGAGGAGTGACATGAAATTGAATGGAACTTTTACCATCAACATTATTCATAGGGGCCATTTGTTGATTAAACTGTCTGTTGTACTCTCAGCATGTCATATCACATCAATCACATATGAATTTAAATTAAAAGCCATATTCCAAAAGATAATAATTGCCAAGTTGCCACGTGTACCATCTGAGTGCTAAATTTAAACTTTCGCAGTACTTCAGCAGCTGCATGAACCTATGAATAATTCATCAACTATATGAAGTAGTAGATTAGAATTAACCAACTAGTTGAATATTGTAGCTAATGTTTAGAATGGAAGAAACATAACTAAAATACTTCTTAATCAAAAAGTATTATTTTATGTAGCTTTTTGGAAGATCTGCTTAATTCCAACTATATACATTAGGCAGAGAGGAATTGAGCTAAAACTCAGATTTACAAGAAGAAGAAAGCAAAAATGAAAGAAAGGGAAAATAGGGTCTACAGCTAGGTAGTGTACAAGTGTATCATAGCTCCAGGGACTCTTGCTCTTGGGTATTTTGAAAGGCAACAGTAGATTTTTTTAAATTGCTTAGCTTCATCATTTTCATGTCCTATTTTTAATCAAAGGATTACTTATTTATTTTCTGTATGCATCGGGGTTTTTTTAATCTTTTTTTTCTGAGAAACTAACATGAACCTTCTCACTCTTAAATGGCCAAAGATGGATTGAAACTAGTCTTAAATGCTTTTTGTTGTAAGCATGCAAAAACAGAAGTCTGGAGGACTTTAGAAGGAATTTCATCTGCAGACATTTTACAGTCTTGCTCTCAGAAAAAAATGTAAACAGTTCATTGTGTATGTCCACACGCCAAGGTAGTGCGTTTCTAAAGGCAAGAATATAAATGTCATATCTCACTTGGTGCGTAACTGAAATCACACAATTTTATTCAGTGATCTTGAAGGCTAATGAAATGTACATAGATTGCTCTGAAAGTAATGCCTAGTATTTATTTCCATTGAAATGACAAGAGATGGAAAGAGCAAAATACTATTTTGTAGAGCAAATTCATAGCTTACAGAACATAGCTTTTCAGCACAGTTACCGCCATGAGCTAAACATTTTCATCACTGATGAATAAGAGCCTGCATGGTGCGCTTGTAACAATCTGCATCAACAGAGGTGATCCACTGTTGCTGTCACCCTTTCTGAAACACACCACTCATCACATCACTGTGCTCACATCCACTGCTTGGTCTCCACAAATGTTCAGCAAGTGTCAATGAATGTCAGTGAGTTCCATTTTTTTCACATGGAGGAATTCAGTTCCACCCCTTTGGTTTGTCTGCACTACCACATCAGATCTGTTATGTCAGCATGCCCCGCTGCTGTCATCTGTCACACAGCAACAGCATGTAATGGGATATTGGTGGGAAGATTCATTCTCTGCCTCCATGCCACCAACGTCTGCTTTTGATGTCATGGGCCAACATCATAAAATAGAAGGCATTATTTTCAGAGCAACCCTTGTACAATACTTAACTTTCTGCGTATAGATACTCTACTTTGTTAGCCTTTGTTTTTGTTCAGTTTTTCCTTGTTACGTGAAATGTCAAATAAAACATAATTTAGCCCAGGTTTTTAATATGTGTTACAGATTCTGACTTTGTTTTTGGCATGATTTTCTTCTGCAGTGTTACCAGACGTATATATAGGAAGATATTTGTTCCATCACCTATGCCTGTTTTAAAATAATTTTTAAAAATATCCCAGCAGAATGTATTTTTAGAGTCCCCAGTAACTAGGACAATTGGTCAAACACTGTATTCCTGATCCCAAAAGGGTATATGCTAATTAAGAAAATGCTGCTGTAGTAAGGTAATATCATAGTGGCAAAAAAAGATAATATTAGAATGTCTAATTATGCTGTAGTATAATAATGCTTGCAGTTACAAAACATATTCTACCTCAGGATCTCCAAAAGATCTTTAGAAGAATTTGAATTATAATTAGCCCACGATGCATCTGCTGCTATCTTGATTTTACAAATGGGGAAAATAAATTACAGGCAGTTAAGATACGTGCAGAAGTCCTCATTGCAAGCCTCTGAAATCCTGATTGAATGAATTAGAACCCACATTTTGACTTTTGCTTTCATTCACTAATTTCTGATGCGTTTGGAGATCTAGATTGTAAGCTGGTCTGTGTCTCAGACTTGTCCTTGCATATTTCCTCAATGGCTTACAAAAATTATATATTTGGTTTTCGTTCACTTTACAGCTGCTTTGCACTGATGAACTCAGATTTGGTCATCAAAATTTAATGCTGGGAAAAGCAAAAGAACTGCGACCTACAGGATTGAATGAGAGGGACAGCAGCTCTCAAAACAGCTCCCAGAGCAGCAACATCCTCAATAATTAGGCCTCAGGCCTTCCTTCCTTAAGTCACACATTTATCCATGCCCTTCATAATGCCAGATACCTGGACGCAATAGCTTTAATTTGTTAAATAATTGGCGATGCTGGTTGAAAGAGCTTCAGGTCTTATAGATGAAATTAGAATTTATACAATATTGTGTTGGAATTTAGAGACACTGATATATGTTTTTGAGCTTTGGAAACAGCAGCAAACTGAAAAACATTTCCACCCAACTTTTCATATGTACAGTTTGTCTCAGTGTTGTATACATTGCTATCCACATAGCCCCAGATGACAAAACTGTCTTTCTGATATTGTATTTCATGGCAGATCTACTTATTCCTTGCTTTAATATTATTTCTGTTTCCTTTTTATAAAAACATATTTAGGAGCTTCTCTTCCATCTTAATAGTAATTTTGGAAAAGGGAGAATCTGTGAATCAAGCACAGGTGATCTACCCATCATCTAGATGCTGTTTGTTTAAATGCTGGGAAAAGAGCCTTCATCCCACTGAATTGAATTCAATTAATATAATGCAGAAAAAACATTGAGTGACACACAGGACAATCTGGGGAAAAAAGTCAGCATTCACATAAGACAGTTTTGAATATTTTGTAGTTATTACATGCTTAAATGTAGTAATAGGAGACAGAGAAAGAAAACTAAAGTTAGTAGAAGGAAAGACATTAAATATAGACAGGGAAGACTATGCAGTTAACATTAATGAGAGGGAAGGTAGAATGGAAAGGTAAAGTATGTTCTTTGACTGAAGGAAGAGAATTTTTAAAGCATGTTTCCCACAGAAGATGCAGTTATTGTCCACTGTGTCTAATCAGGCATATTTGAAAAAGGAATAATCATTTAAATGGAATGGAGTCCATCTGGTGTTAAGGAGCAACACTGTTAATGTGGAAATCTGTAGATCAAATTATAAGATATAAATCAGACTTTTTGTGGTTTTGCAAATTTAAGAGGAAAGTTCTCTCACAGCTAGTTTGTAACTGCCTAATGCAGAGAGCCTTTCTCTGAAGTTATTGGTACAGAGATATTTGCTGATGTAAGATCTAGTAGTTGTTCTTGATAGTCTGATGTTTTTCCATTAAAAATGTGGGGAATTGATGTTTCTATACAACAGATTTGACCTCATAC
Organism: Lagopus leucura; assembly: GCF_019238085.1. Classification (NCBI taxonomy): domain Eukaryota; kingdom Metazoa; phylum Chordata; class Aves; order Galliformes; family Phasianidae; genus Lagopus; species Lagopus leucura. The sequence goes on from NW_024962262.1 coordinate 63,463,873, forward strand.
AGGAGACATCATGTTGTAAGTGAGAATATTTAATAGTTTTCAGTATTGTATTGAAAAAAATAAATCAGACACTTTACTAATGTAAAGATAATAAAAAATATTGTTTGACTTAATGTGGCTGTGAACTAATGTTGTCTACAAATGAAATGTATTCCTTACCGGAGTATTCTTCAGCATCCTTTGTAGATAATGGCTTAGCTAGGATCCAAGTGGGTGTTGTGTTGAGGGACATGGTTTAGCGGGAGCTATTGGGAATATGTGAATGGTTGGACTGGATGATCTTTTAGGTCTTTTCCAACCTTGGTGATTCTATGATTCTATGATTCTAAGTCACTCTTGAACAGTAACAAACAAAAGGCACTGGTCAAGCAAAAAATTTTGCTTCTTCACAGAGCGTATTTATGATTAATAACACATTTCTTTCCCTAAAGGTCAGGCAAAGTATTTGCATCAAAACATATTTTCATAGATTTATTTTTATCTGATATTGATTTCAGGGTAGAAGCAGATGTCAGTTTTGATCTTGAGAGTAGCAATATTTTATCTTTTAAAGATGTGTGGTAGCATTCTGACTTTAGGGGTTCAAAAGTAATGATGGTAATAATAGACAGAACTTTTTGAAAGTAGAATTTATTCACTTTAAAGTACTTACTAAAAGCTTGTCATGATTTTTGATTATCGGTATTCCATATCGTAACAGCATGTAGTGCACTGGGAGTTAGAGTTAATGCTTCAGCTTCGAGTACCTGTCCCAGAAGAGAAGAACTGCTCATCCCCCAGAGGTCTGCTTGTTGTTCCGTTTCCATATCCATTCAGAGTCTTCTAAGCTGTATCGCTTGAATTTTGCATTTTTTCTATCTGAGGCTTACTACAGAGAAGAGCGATTAGAAATTCATTCTTTTAAGGACATGGGCAGTGTCTGCTTTTTTAGGATAATTTTTATTTCAAATTGCTTGTGTGCTACTGGAGAGAAAAGAGGCAAGAAGGTCCTTTCATAGAGATATGGGCGGCAGAAATTTATGCTACTTTGTAATCCTAGGTTTCCTTACTTCCACCCCTCCTGGATTAATTTCTACATATATCTAGATGCCTTTAGCTGTATCTCCCATTGGTCCCTTAAATCTGAAGTATCCATCAAGGGGATGATGCTGAATTATGCTAGTTGGGTACCTTCAGTCCTGGAGACTCAACTGATTCCCTTCTAGAGTGTTCTGAAAAAATGAGTCAAAATGAATTTGTTAGAGAAAAGAGAAATATCGGTTGCTTATCTTAGAGATTATCTTAGAGTTAAGTGACACTTTATTAAAGCTTCAATTCTTTGTAAGAAACATCTCAAAACTATAATGCTTCAGAATTCTGCCAAACTCATTGCTTCAGTGTGGGATGAGAAACTATGTTTTATTGATCCTGTTTCTACTGTAAGTCTGTAGGAATAAGGGACAGAATAAAAAATAAAATACCATAGCCTTTTTTTTTTTTTTTTTTTTTTTTTTTTAACATGCAGTGTCAAAGAATTTAGGTCTTGTTTTCTCTCATGAAAAGATTCAGATTGCAGTTATTGATCAATCTGAAGTAGTCCTTTATCCCTAAATAGATTTTTTGTTGTTGTTTGTTTGTTTGTTTGTTTACTTGCAGTTAAGTACAGTGCAGAAAAGCACTGCTCAGACTTCTCTTTCATTTACTGTCATCCTTTCAAACTGAGTCCCTTAGTTCAGGTTGCTTGTTTCTTTCCAGCTGAACTGGAAAAAAAAAAAAAAAGCCAATTTTCTGATGTGAACAAACAAGGACAAGGAAAACCTGTATAGCATAATTTTACTTGACACTTAAATTATAGTTCTGTTTGTACTGAGGAAATAAAGAACTGAGCAGAAATCGTCTGGGCCATTTTTCCTTTAGGGCCACTGCATTCTCTATTGTCATTTTCTGTATAGCAAAACCAGAAAGGTTTTGTCCTTTACCAGTGACCTAATCAAAACTAACGAAAAGTTTAGTTCAGAATATTTTTTTTGTGGACCTACTTCAAATGTAGAGTTCCCTTATTATGTTTAAAAATCACCAGTTTTCACCTATTAACCTTAATCCTATTCTAGAGTTTCACTGAATGTGCTTTCACTTATTTTTGCGAGGTAGATGAAAAGCTCATCCAATTTTAAATGTGTATGAATAATGTTCAACACAAAAACAAATTAATGCATTCTAGTGGTACATCAACTTGAAAATGATTAAATTTTAATTAAATCCAATGCAAAATTGGATTTCAGGTATTATATAACTGATATTTTGAAAAGTAATAACATTTGGTATCGTATTATTTTCTAAAACCATTATGCTTTTTTATTTATCAATTGCTTATTACCGTTTTAATAGTTGTATATCTAACCTAGCAAAAATGCTAATACACAATGAAAGTGAAATATATATATATAGGGAAGCATTTCATTTTTTCCAGAACTACTGTGTATGGCAATGCCATGCAATTTCTAGAGAGACTACTTTTGTCTTCTCTTCCTAGGAGTGTTTGCGTTGTCCATCTGATTGTTTAGGCTAAGTCTGACCACTGTTGGCACACAGACAGATTAGGAACATCAGTTGTTGCTAATTATATAAATAGGGCATTTCTCCAAGAACTTCAAAGGACAGAAAATTCCTATTTTATTTTCCTCACGATTTTTCTGCATAGCATAATTCCTATGGGCGTGTCTCTCTTGTATTTTTTATAACCTTCCTTATGTAATCAATTTTCCTTACCTAAAAGTTGCTGATGAAAGGTCCTGTTTCAGGCTGACCGGGAAATGAGCAAAAATATGTTGCTTCAGTTTCTCATTCCAAGATTAATATAAAAGTTAAAGGGAATTTTAACAAGTATGAAAATTTGAGATGATTTCCCAAACCTGGAACTTAATCACAACTTTAATCTGTCATAACGCTTATTCTAACATTAACGTTTTCAGCACGTGGGTGTTTACTTCAGTATTATTTTTAATAAGTAAAGTTGATTTTTTTTTTTAACTTTTTTTTCTGCATTTTTTTTTCCCTGAAACTTATACAAAATACAGAACAAAATTTATTTTGTTCTTATTTTGAGTTTCTGGAAACTTACCAGTGTAAAGATAGATTAAAATCTTAACCAGCAAAACGACACAAATCTACTCTGTTTCAAAGAACTAGAAATAGGAAAAGAAATTGGGAAATGTTTCATTGCCTTATAGTATGTTTCTGCTCCCACAAAAGGACTTTGATTTAGTGTTCGATACTTATTCTTCAGGCATATTATAGACTTCTTATCAAGGCTGGGGTGATATCACCACATTGACCAGAAATATGATGAAATCCCTATTTACAAGAAAAATGGTTGTACCTTGTCTACGGAGAAAAAAAAATGTCTTGACTGATACATCATTGTCAACCTTTTGTGCCATTGTTTGTTCTTCTGTGTATTCTGTGGAAGTTCTTCGGACTCAGTCCATAAATCACTGATTATTTTGCTGTTTGAAGATGCTGAGGCAACATAGTGTTAGCAAATTCAAAATCTTTTTATGTAGTGCCTGTAGGATATTTGTTTAGAAAGCACAGAGATGCACATATTAATGAATATTTGTTTTCTCTCTGAAGAATATGTGCAAAATAAATTAAATACATTGATATTTATTTCATAGGGTTTGTTTGCTCAGTTTTATAAAACACAGGGTGCCACGTATGTCTTCCTATACTGAATTTTTGTTAAGATAATCTTGTAGTGCTGGTTTTTTTGTTTGTTTGTTTTTTGCTTTTTTTAGTAATATGTAGGTAAGTGGTTGAAATGTTATATGATATTTCAGGAAGCACTTAAACTATTCAGTTAATCTAGAAAAGGAAGAAGTAATTTTCAGGAAAATAAGTAAAGGAAAATTACAAAAGTATTTTCCACAGTAGGCTAGTTGACACTGACCCAACAGGATGGACTAGTGGTTGGTTTAAATCCCTCCCAGCAATAAATCTTATAAAAGGAGAAAGCAGCAGAAGTCAAGGAAAGCAAGAAATTAAAAAATAAGTAAATGAAAATCATGAAAAAAGGAAAAGTGATCCAGGAGTTCAGTATGTAACAGTGGATTATTGATCATACAACTCAAATAATAAAGGCATCTTGTTTTCAGGTTGTTTGAATCTTTTAAGTAAGCCTTTTATGCAGCTTTTTTGAAGAATGTTTGTAGTTATCTGGCAAATCTCTGAAGGCCTATGCTTTATGTCAGGAGCATGAAGGACTACGATATTGCAGAATGATGCTAGCAATGAAATACGTGGTTGGTTGTGGGTTCTTTTTTCTATCTTTTTTTTTTTTTTTTTTTTTTTTTTTTTAATAGTTTTTGTCCCTGGAGACATACAGGTTTCACAAGATATTTATCCAAGAATGCTGAGATGTTTACTAGGGGTGTTGAAAAAATATTTACGTTCCTCACTTGCTTCAAAATCATCTACAATTGTTGATACGTATTCTCACCATCAAACTCTTGTACTATGAACCATCTCTACATACTTTGGCAGTGCCAGTGGAGATAGCTTTCCTTGCCTTAATCTCAGGGTGGTCCCATAATACTGAAGAACTTTTGACACAAAAATCACCTAATGCTTCTGAAACATGTGACAGAGTAACAGAGACAGTAAGCTCTTAAAAACAGTCCCTTTGATTTTAATTCTGTGAGCATTACGTGCATCAGGATGTCTCGCATTACTTAGTGACTTTGAAGGACTAGAAGAAAGAAATGCTGGTTTCTTCAGCATGTCCTACCTCTTTAAGCTTTTATGCTACAGGCTGAACAGCACTCCATGCACACAGTTTTGGCTCTTTCCTAAGGGAAAAGTCTTTCTGTACAAGTGTCCTGATATGTCAAGGCTATTTAAAAGTGTTGGATCCTACAATTTGTTCCCCTCTGTTTATTCCCCGTTTATTCCCCTCATCAACAGTTTCATTTCTAGTTAATTTGAAATAAAATAGTGGATTTTTTTGAGTTCTCATCATCCATTTTTTATGATGTTCTCTACCCATGACAGCTTTAGTAGCAATTTATTTGAAAGATTTGTATCAAAACTTCACCAAAAAGGAGGACCATTCGAAAGCACTAAGCACTGAAAAGAGGTGCCGTATCTATAGCTTGCCATATCGGAATATCAGAATGCCCTATCTACAGCTTGTACAATGTGTTCATGGGGAAATTGTTTATATGCATAAAGCGGAGCACACCAGACTTTGCTAACGTTGAAAGCCAAACTCCCAGTGCTTGTGCATGATAGCAATCAAGCTGTTCAAATACAATTTCTTCATCAGGATTCAGACATCGTTTCCCTGGTGTGGATTGGTTTACAGAGAATATAACAATACATTTTGGAGTGAAACATTCACTCCAAAAATTGAGGACTTTTTTCTTTTACCTTCTTATCTCTTTATGAATTAGGTATTCACATTACTTTCAGTTAAATAAAGTGCTTGTATCAGATTCTGAATGCCCCTTGCCTGTTTGGGCACAAGGTTGTGCCCGCTGGATCAAGCTACTGTGGAGCAGGTCTCGTGGGTTCACCAGGAGTTTTGCTTTTTGGAACCACAGAAAGTGTTCCTGAGATACTCCTGTTCCTGTTCTCCTCCACCCTCCTAAGTGGTGCACTTGAAAACAGGGAGCAGTACAGAGACTATGAGACAAAAAAATATGACTGTCATCCTGATCCGGTCTGCTTTTTCTTGTGTCCCTTTTTGTAATCTGAGTTTAATTCTATTTGCCTGGAGAATTGTCATGCTCTATGATTGCACGGTATAACATCCTGGAATAATTTAATTTTGGACACCTACCACTGATAGTGCCCAGTGTCCTGTCATTGCATGGCTTGTTCACATGAAAAGCTTGTCTTCCTAGCACCGCTTTGTGGTTTCACAACTCAGGAAATCTAGTACAAGCATAATTTTATTGTTACAGAATCATATTTTCACACAAAAGCACAGGTATTTTTCACAGTTTCTTTGATTTCTCCCAAGTTAACAGACTTGATCACATTAACGATTAGCTACTGGCCACATAATACTCAGAATAAATTTCCATGCAGTAATTATTTTACACTGACAGACCTTGATATTGAAGAGTTGGTTTGCTGAAATGGGTAGGGTAAGGTGTCAGAGGTATCTGTAAATGAGTTTGCATTTCAGTTTCTAGACTCTTCATTGTATTTCTAATGAGATATTTATGACTTAAAGTAAGTAATGTATCATACACAGAAAAAAAAAGTTAATTTGCTTAGATGACTCAAGCATTAAATGAATTTTTTACCTGCCTTCATTTCCTGAGAAATATAATTCCCGTTAAAAGAGTTCTGATACTGTACTGAAATCTTACTGATGTGTACAACACAATCCTTACAATATTATTCTTGTCATTGTTACCAGCAAGAACATTTGAAAAAATGAAATATAGTGTTGTAAACTTCTTACACTGACCTTACTAAACATCAAAATTAAATATTGCAAGAAACAAAATCAATGTAGCACTGAAGAAAACAAGGGACAAAAATGTATTTCAACTATGTATGACTCCTTTTTACTGTTAGGGAAGATTGGGATTCCATTTGCACAGTTATATAGAGGAAATATTGTATATGCTGTTTTTCAATCACAGAAAGCAAAATTCCTTGATCCTACTGTGTCATATCTTTGGACTTCATATTGATTTTCCTGTACAGCTATTTCACATGAGAAATTAACGAAACCAAAATTGATAAAGCCAGGGGTCAGACTGTGTAAAACCCTGTCTGTAGGAGAATTTCTGAGAGCAGCCCCAACTGGGAGTGTGGCTCTGCAAACCAGGATACTCACAGGCACTTGAGGGGATCACCTGAAATAAGCCTGATAGAAACAATTTTCTGGGCAGTATCTAAGTCATCTGCTTTTGATGTGACAACTATTTGAAGGTTCTGTCAGATTGTAGAGCACTTTCTGAAAGACTGAAGCATTTGGGAATGGTGCTGCAGGAGAGTATGTGATTCTCACAGCTGAACCAAGCTAACTGAGTGTCATTCCAGAGAAAGACTGAAGTGTTTGAATTATTGCAGGACTGTTAAATGCATGTTACTAATGTTGTACAGGATTTTATTGCCAGAAAGTATCATTCGAATAAAAGCTGCTTTGTCAAAAGTATTAATTCAACAGAAAGTTTTGTCTGACCTATTTAAACTTAGTACTCTTCAACTCGTTTCTGTAACTGAGGCATATGTTGCAATAGTTCAAAAGTGAAGTCTGAATCTTAGATTCCTATCACGTTTTATTCTTGTTATGAATGTATCACATTCATTCCTATCTGTTTCAGTTTGGTAAATTGCTTATCATATCTTAGAATACGGCTGTATTATAGACAATAAAGTCTGTAGTGATTCTTCCATGTTACATGATCCTTGTTCCCTTCATTTTCTTACTTATTTGATAGATTACATAATAACAACTTTTTTTAAAAAAGAGTCTCTCTGTTTTCTGGGCTTAAACTCATGCCTTTGTATACATTGTTTTTGGAGACACTGTCCAAAAGCATTACACAAAGGATGTATTATTTAGTAGACCAAAGGTCAAAATGTTCATTATTCAGTATGCCATAGGTCACTACATTTCGAAATGACTGCATGCTTCCTGAATGATGCTAGTTCTGAAATGTAAGTTAGGAACTGACAGCACTTCAGTTAGTTTGGGAAAACAGGAAGACTTCAGAAATGCATTGACTCATGATTTGTAGGGCTTAGGCAGTATAAATATATTTCTTTTGCTGTGTCTTTGGTAGAAAACTGGAGTTTCAGATTCTGTATGACTGTTCAGCATTATTTTTACATTTAATATGGTCCATGAGGAGTTCTTCTGCAATACTCATGGGCCATATTTTTTGTTTACATTGCAGTTCCTAATGACATTTTGATAGGTCCATAATGACTCAGAACTTTTTGTTATACGCTACTTCCTTTTTTATTTCAAAGAGATAAATATAGTTCTCTGATTCCTTCAGTGTGATATATTTTAGAAATACACAGTCATAATTCTGCTGTGAGTTACAGCCTCAACCCTTACCTTCCTTTGCCAACACAAAATAGCAAGAAGTGTTTTGTTGTTGTTTGTTTGTTTGCTTGTTCTTTGTTTGTTTGTTTTAAGTATGGTCTCCTAGTCATATTAATTTAAGGGTTCTGGGCTTTTTCGACTATCGTCAGAAACAATATGACTTGTGTAATCATGGAAAGATTCATATCTGGTACTCTTTCTTCTGAAATTTTTAAGGCTGGATTTATTCCTTTCAAAATTCTACAAGAACTACACACACATACAGACACACACACACAGAAGGTCTTTTTTAAGATGCACCAAAAAGGTGTTCCACCTTCTAGACAATGTACATGTCTAAATGTCATATTTAATAGTTATTTGATATCAATTTTCATCAGTCTTTCATATCCTGAAACACTAAAATGAGGAACACTAAGCCAGCTGTTAACTAATCTAAAGATATTTCCTGAAAAATATACTTATGGAAAGAATTCTTTAAACTTCAATGATTTATACTCTTAGGAACACTGCTAATACTGTACCTTCACATTTAAGTATATATAAAAATATTATTTTTTCCTATTTCAGTGCATAGCAATAGATTTATTGAAGCAGTATTTTTATTTTTCCATTAGAAGTCTGCTATGGAGATATGAGCAATATCTTTTTCTAAATGTCCAGATGTGTTTATTCAAGACTGCCAAAGCCAGGTGACCCTATGCATCCTCCACCTGTTGGGAATAATTACAAATTTGCAGTTCTCTACTAACCATGCAAAAGTGGATTGCTGTTTCCAGAAGTTACTTCCCATTGTAGTCCATTCCAGTGCCACAAGGGAGGCTAATTAGTGGATTGAGTAAGCATCACAACTTCCCTCCAGTGCATACACAAGAGATTCATTTAAATAGCTGCCGATCTTTTGCTGAGAGCAATCTGAGCCAGTAAATCCCCTCAGCACAGCCTTTTGTAGACATGGCAGTATCTGTCTGGAAGCAGTGCAGATCTGGGGGTAGTTTTTGTTCTGTACTGCATGGATCCACCTGGCTTCCAGGCTCAGGGTATTTCAAGGAGAGCTAGCTGAAGAGATCTGCATCTTTGTCATCTTTCAGGGTTAGCTGACACAGAGTTACCTTGTGTCTTTACACGCTGGGTGCAGATTACCTTCAGTCACCAAGATCGTCACTGATTTATATTGGCTCTCCCTTCAAGAGTTCAGTCTCTTCTCAGAAAATACTGCTTTGCCTGTGTGTGTTTTGTTTGTTTGTTTGTTTTTGTATTGCATTTCACACGCTGTGGTCTGTGGTCAATTCTGGTAAAAAAAACAGTGGAGCAACTGTGCTGATGAAGATTATAAACAATTTGAGTGCATTCATGTTACTATTTCTTAATGTTGAAATATTGGATGTGACGTCTATAGAACTTCTTTAAGTGTAAATAATTTTCCTTATTTATTTTTGATGAACAGTGGGAAAAGTCATCAGTGTTGCTGATGTTATACCTCTTTCTGGGAAGAATAAATGTGAACATAACTCTGTTTTGGGAAAAAAAAAAACCAAAACACTATTTTTCAACACTGTCTGAGAATGTGTTTTGTTTTAATAGTCAGTTAGTGATACTAAAGAAACAACAGCATTTCTGTAATATGAAAGACATCTAGGTGGTACCATATGCTTCTTTTTTTAGTCTATAAATAGTAACCATGAAGCATTGTTAGATAATTAACGTTGTTGGTAGCTTTGCAATGAATAGAACATTAATGCCACTCAGGGACATCATGCTTTTGTAGTTACATACATTCAGACCAATTAACCAATTCTGTAGTCTTCTGCAGCATGAACAAAGTAAAATGGTGAAGAAAATCAATTTAACATTGTAAATATGCAGTATTTAGTTTAGTAAATAGTATTAAGACAACTATTTTATCCTTTGCTGCAAGTTAACTTATGTCCCTACATTTCATAGATTAATCACATTTTTATTCATTAGACGTGTTAGGAATGTCTGTATTCTTTTGATAATCCAAAACTTTTGTACCAAATTTTAATTACCCATGATGTTTTAATGAGCAGATATTGTGTAACATTTCATCCCACAAAAAATCATTTTATGTTTATAAAGGTGAAAGAAGATGTCAGTAGCTCACAGTGTGGCATGGATTCATATATGCATATATGTATTCAAATATACATGAGCATCTGTATAGGTGATATCTAATAACTTTTTTAGCATACATTATTTACTTGTCTGTAAGAAGAAATATATATATACATATATGCAAGAGTACTCAAAGATGCAATAAGAATTTTTCTGAAATGACTGAGGAAAGCTTTGATAAATTTCATTATAGGAGTTGTAGCAGTCATTGTCATCATACAGCAGTGGGAATGCTTTTCTTGTCTGTCACACTCAAAGTTGATGTTCTTTAATCTTGTCACACAGAGGCTATGCAGGTTGACAAGTTACTGAGGACTCCACCTATAAAACACTGAAAGAGCAAAAGAGTGCACCTAGACTATGTGTGTAAGAGCAAAGTGTCAAAGACTCCATGTCCTCTTCTCTGATGAGGTGAGCCCAGCTTATAGCATGCCAGAGAAAGATTGCCATGGATAAGGCTTCTAGCTGTGTCAGAGATGATTAATGAGAGAGATAAGAGGACATCCTCCTTTTGACATTAAGGAACAGATAGAGGAGAATGAAGGAAAGCAAAGCGTTTGTATCAGAAAAAGTAATGAGGGTGAGCAGAACTCTGATCTTAAATTAGAGCTGTGTCCATTTGTTGTTGAAATTTGACCCCTTCTATCTGATAAGAGACTTTTTAGATAAGATGGTTAAAAAAGGCCCACTGTTGAGAAATGAATGAAAATCTTTGATAGAAACAAAGCCATCAAGAGGAAAACATAATGTGAGCAAAACAAACACCAGAATCAGTCATTTCTCAACATAATGTGTGGTATTCTTTTCTTCAGCTCTAAGGCAAGTTTTGTGGAGACAGAAGTACATTAAGCTAAATAAAGCTTGTTGAGAAAATTAGAGAAAAGAGCAATGACAGAAAGAAGCAGTATTGAAGATAGTTTTGAAATACTCATAGGTTGCTGTGACAACACAGGGAGTGACCTCTTCCTATAGTTTCATAAAGAATCAGAATCAAAGAATCATTTGAGTTGGAAGGAACCTTAAAGGCCATCTATTCCAACTCCCCTGCAATGAACAGGGATACCAAATGCCATATCAGGTAGCTCAGAGCCCCCATCAGACCTTGAATGTTTCCAGGAATGAGACTTCCTTCCAGCACCTCTCTGGGCAACTGTTCCAGTGACTCACCACTCTTACTGTAAAAATTATCTTCCTTATATCCAATCTAAATCTCCCATCTTTTAGTTTGAAACCATTTCCTATCCCCACAGACCTTCCTAGAGAGTCTGTCCTTTTCCTTCTCACAGCTGCCTTAAGATACTGAAAGGCCATAATTTGGTCTCCCTCAAGCCTTCTCTTCTCCAAGCTGAACAGCCTAAACTCTCTTAGCCTGTCCTTGCAGGGTGTTTCATCCTTTGGATCATTTTTGTGGCCCTCCTCTCAATGTGCTCCAACAGGTCCATATCTCTTCTGTACTAAGGACTCCACTAGTGGACATAGTACTCCAGATGAGGTCTTAAGAGCTTGGAACAGAGGGGCAGGATCACCTCCCTCAACTTGCTGGCCTTGCATCCCCCAGCTTCTATTGATAGTAGGCATCGCCATGATCCAGGTGCCAGATCTTACACTTGGATTTGCTTAATCTTATGAGGTTCAGCTGGGCCCACTTGTTCAAGCCTGTCTGGATGTCTCTGAATGCCATCCTGTCGCTTAGATGTGTCCACCTGTCAAATCCTTATTTTATCAATTTGGAAAGAAGGATGTTATGGAGGAATGTGCCAAAGGCCTTAATGAGTCCAGGTAGATGACATCAGTGCCTCATCTCTTGTCCATTGATGCAGTTATGCCATCATAAAAGACTACTGAGTTGGTCAGGCAGGACTTGGCCTTGGTGAGGTCATACTGGTTATCCCCTATCACCTCTTTCTTTTCCATATGCCTTAGTGTTGCTTCCAGGAGTATCTGCTCTGTGATCTTCTGTGACACAGAGATGAGATTAACAGGTCAGTAGTTCTGCCAGTTATCATTTCTAGCTTTCTTAAAAATGAGTGTAAGCACAGTATTGCATTTTTACACTCACCCAGGACTATACCTGACTGCCATGACTTTTCAAATATCATTGAAGTGGCTTGGTGACTACATCAGCCAATTCCATCACGTCTCTGGGACACATCTCCTTGGGAAAATAAATGCTTATGGAAATTATAGAGGATGTTATGGATGTTATGGATTTGGATGTACTTATTGATGTTATAAATCTATAATATACTTGGGAGTTAGCCAAAAGAATATGGTCAAAGGAAGTGTTGGGAGTCATGAAGGAGCTTCCTGCTAACACATGCTACTGAAGGAAGAGACTATTCCTCATTCTTCATTCACTCAAAGTATTAGACAGAATATTTTTGCTGTAAGCAGACAGTTTGTATATAGAAAGTTATTTCGTTAGATGCTGAATTTGTCATAATCAGAACCACACTGTAATTTGCCATGTGGGTAAATTGTATCAAGCCTCATGAGGAATTTGAATGACAGACTAAATTAGCTAGAATCTCTGATAGGAAATATGCTGCAATAAACTTATATATTTAAAGATATATAATCAACCCTGGGAATTGTGGAATATTTGTGTTACAGTGAGAGAAAAACTTGCTTTAAAATTGTTGGTTTTACTAGAATTATTTGCTAGAATTAGAAATAAAAGACATACACACAAAAAAGACCTTTTATTTTTTTTACCTTATCCATGTTTGGGAAAGGGAGGTATTTGGAAGTTCAAATAGCTCCATAACTAAGCTGAAAGATTAAAAGAATGAATAAAATTCAGTACCACAATGTCATTAGAAGTTTTCTACAGTATAGGAAGCTGCAATGTTCTGTTCAGGTTGTGCAAGATTACCCAAGGGTATGTAAACAGCATGCGGCAATAAATAGTCTTAAATAACTATGAAAATAGAAATAAAATCTTGACCTTTAGTCTTTATTATGTTCATTTCAGACTTTGTTTCAGAAATTGGGTTACTATTATGTAGTATACAAGATTAATGCCCCTAATTCTTCTTCATGTCAAAGGGGGAAAAAACACGCTTGTTTTATCACCTTATTCAAGAGAACACTGTATTTTCTTCTCTGTAATAGCAAAACCACAGAAATGGCCTTCGTTTTGCTTTTTTTTTTTCCCCTTTAAGAAACTTAAAAGCTTAATTCTTGCATAAATTTTGTACCTATAAGGTAAAACAGTTTTTGGAAAATTTTGTGGTAAGGTTCCTATTTGATAAAATGCTAATTCATTAGATTTAAAAGATACTTTTAAAGAACATCAAACAGTAAGTGAATATTTCTTATGCAGTAGTGCACATAACACATGTTACAGAGTGATGAAAAATGGATAAGAGTAAGGCCCTTGAGGGATCAGTGCTGCTTTTTTTGTTTATTTACAAGAGATGGTAATATCTATATCAGTATTTCTTCTACAACATAGTAAGAAATTTATTGCTTTTAATCTTACTTAGCTTTACAGATTTAGCTGCTTGATGGTGCTTATTTGCATCAATTATATATATATATATACACATATATAAGAAGAAACATACATACACACATACATATATATATATATATATATATATATACCCAAATTCAAAGTAAGCATACACTAATGCCTCCTGTCATGTGATTAATGCATTCGATAATGAAGCTCTCTTTTAAACTTGGAGGTAGGGCCAGAGTGTAATATTTCAGATTCAGAAGGACACACATCCATTGTGAAAAGCTAGGAAGAAAAGTGAGATAAGCGGAGAGTAGAACTCAAATTCAGCATTCAGCATTCAGGGTTATCTTTTCCATAGTGAATTCAAAGACATCTGCTTTATTTTTACAAGTCTTTTAAGAAATATAAAGAGCTTTTACTGGTCAGGGTTCCCTGTGGGGAAAAGTGAAGACCAGGCAGCATTTGGAGGCAGTTCACAGAGGGTTTGGAGAGACTGATGTGAAATGCCAGGCATTTAGCTGCTGGAGCTGGGTGTGTAATTGTTCTGACATCTTGACACTTTCCACTGTGAAGGAGGAGACAGACTAGATACACAAATTGGGGAACAGATGTTGTCAATATACCTAAGTTAACCTGAATTATTTTTTTGACTGATGAAAACTACTTTTTTACATCTTAGTCTCCTAAACACGTTTGTATATTATTGACAGGTAAGTGACAGTGTTTTATTATTCAAAAATTATATAAAATTTGAACTAGGAAATAAGTGGAGAATTTGTACCATCTGGGAATTATTTTACAATTTTAAAGAAAAATAATACTTTTACCATTCTATTATGTTGCATGATGCAATCTTGATATGATACCCTTCTGAAATATATATGATTACATTATGGAATAATACAACAACAGCAATAATAAGTCATGGATTTAAGAACATTGATGAACAAAGTTTTAAAATAAGATTTTCAGCCTCAGTCTGAAAATAAACTTTGAGTGGAAACAAAACTTTTCGATGTACTTTCAGTTCTCAGTCTCTGCAGTGCATCAGTATCACCCGTGTTTCACATTTACAGTCATGACGTTGTTTGAAGGATTTAGAAAACTGGAGGATAAACGAACGTATGTAAGAGGTCAAAAAATGTAATGAAGATACAATTGAGAGAGGCTAGTATTTTTTTGATTTTCTAAAAAAAGTAATAAATGAATGTTTGCCATAAGAATAACCTTTCTGGAAGAGAAACATAGACAGAGAGAGAGAGAATATAAGGTAGAAAGGTATGGAAAGAGTCAGAATCTACAAGCTGGCAGCAAACAAATTCCAGCAATAAGTAAGCACAAGTTCCTTTACGAAGGATAATTACTTTCTGGAGAAACCTATGTAAAAGTTATTAAGTTTAAGAGAGAAATACGTTGCTAAAATGTAATGTCCCGTAATATATGAATTTTGACCAGTCTTTCTTGACCTAATTTACATATATAATGCTACTTTGTATGGGTAAAAAGATTGGCACACTTAATAAGCTTAACTGGCTGGATTTAAAATGAAAGCTGTATTTACATTATTTATTTTGGGAACAAAGTTAATTGTGCTCTTGCACATTTTTAATTCTGGAGAATTTCTACTCTCCTCAAGTTGTTCTACATTCACAACAGAAAATGTAGCTTGAACATGGGTTACATATGACCAACTTCTTTTTTCAACACTTCTTGACATTTTTAGGAGGCTATTTAGCATCTTTAGCTGCATCTGCATTTGCCTTCTGTGATTTCTGTCTGAGGCACACATTTGTGCTTCCTTTGCATAGAAACCATTCTCTAACTGGGAAGTTGAAAAGCATCAGCTCATGCAAGTGTAGGATCTGAATATAGCTGTAAACTCTTAAATTCCATAGCTCAGTCATATTTTCTATGCTTCTTAGAGCTTGTAAATTGGGAAAATCATCTCCTGATTTCATGGCAAGTTTAAATAGATCAAAGGTTTTAGAAACAAACTTATTAGAAAAATAGCAAAGGTAAGATGTATTCCATGTTTTTATTTGTTTGTTTGTTTGTTTGTTTTTAAACTTGGAACTGTCAATTTTGTCATTTTTATACATAGATTAATTTCCAAGAAATTTCTCTGGTTCTGTTAGAATCTCAATTTCTTGTACGAAGGAAAAGTGTACCACAGGAAAGAAAGGCAATCTAGCTTCCATTTTAGTTCATTTCAGTTGTTTATTTGTTACTGCACTTATTCTTTTTTATCAAAGGAAGAAAAAAAAAACAGATCTGATAATAGCCTTTTCCTTCTGTTATTGTCTGCACATGCTAGAATAGAGGTGTGTATCAGCCAGAGCATTTGCGGCCTCAAATAAAATCTGTGTGTATTGCTTATATTATGCTTACTCAACTCTCAGATTCTTTTACAGGCTTTCTTGAGATATTCTTTTCAAATTAGGTGCACACTTATGTAAGTCTGTAGATTTCAAGCTGAGAACTATGAAATTTTAGAGTTACAGTTGTTAGAGTAACAGGAGGCCATGCATTCAAATGTATTCAGGGTCATTCTCCTTCAAACTTCTGAAAGGAAACTGCAACAAAACTGTGAGAAGTGGTAAGAAGATGTGATATTTAAAATTTAATTGATTATTAGCACCTTCTTTGTCACACTGCAGAAAATATACCTGCATTCTGCCATAGCTATGTATAGAAAAAGTATTTGAAATTTTTGAAATAAATAAATAGTGTAGTGACCTGTGATACTCAGATGTTCTTTTTTTTGCTTACATAACACCTATGTATTTTCAGATTTGCAGTTGCATATGAATAGATCAATGATTAAGTGCCAGTAGGTTCTTGAATGCCTTTGAATAAATTTTGTGCATTAAAAAATATATTTTTTCTGCTCTTAAATTTACTTTTAAAATAAGGTCAGAAACCTTACATGTGCATCTGTAAATCAGAAAAATAATTCCAATACTCTTAAAGTCCATACACTGGATTAATATCAAAGTGAAACTAGATTCAAGTGTCAGAACGTTTTCATGACCTTGTCTATATCAATAACGGATTCACATTAGTTTTGGAAAAGCAGGAAACAGAATCGGACTTTATTTCAGAAGGTGCATGAGGTTCATCTCAAGGTCCGGAAATCAGGGTAATGTACACCTGGGAGCCTTGCTACCAAATGAACTCATCTAAGCATGGGATGCAAATAGAGCAAACCCAGCAAGTTGACTTGTAGGCTGCAGCTCCAGAATCTTTTCTTTACCAGGGTCTCAAACCTTTTCTTCAGCTCTAATTTTTATGAAAGCTGATTCTGTACATGATAAGTAAAGTTAGACTGGGTGCTGATTCAAAATGCATTTGATAAGACTAGGAGCCATTCAATTTCAGCCTTCTGAGAATGACTCAACATTTTGTTCATGGAGATTGGATTTAATGATCTTGATAGCTACTGACACATCAGTCTTTTCAGATTCCTTTTTGTCTGTATAATTACACTGAAGGTTGGCACTAGGGAATCTGGTGCTCTGTCAGGTAGTATATGTTTTTTTCCTAGCCTAGAATGGAAAGACTGTACAGGCAGTGAGGTATTCTGCTTCAATAGATCTGGAGGAAAAGAAAGAGAGTGATTGGCTTTTGTACAGAAGCTACAGTTTTCTGTTCACTGCACTATTGTTATTAAGAGTTTCTCTCTTAGGACTGTTTCTGTACTCTGTTTACATATGTTTGCTTTGAACCACACACAAGGTTTCTATGTAATTTCGATTCAGAGAAGAAAGTATATTGTTTTATTCTGTAGTGAAATCCACTCCATTTCCTTTTCTTTGTAGCTGTTGACAGGTCTAATTTGTCAATGGTGTCACCATACACCTTTTACACTACAGCTGCAGTGTAGATGTGTAATGAGTGTGGCATACTGGAGGACAAACAAGCTTTTGCACCTCTAATATTATTTGTCCATCTTAATTTGACAGATTTTTTTTTTTTTTAATTTTTATTTCTCCTCTTTCATGGTTGAACTTAGAAAAAGGTATGATTAGGAAATTACCATTTATAATAAATGTAATGACTACACAGATAACTATTAATATTCAGTTGCTTGCAAATATCTCCAGAACAGAAATGTACGTAGAAAATTAAGCAATAATGATGCAGCTTTTGGTTGTGCCTTTTTTTGTTGTTGTTTGTTTGCTTGTTTGTTTTTTCTGATGGGAAGTTTCACTGAACAGAGGAATGTTGCTAACTCTCATAAGACAGAAGAACATTTTCCTGCTTTATACAAAATCTGTGTGAAAGTGCTTTGCACAGAGATCAACTAGTAGACCAGATAAAGAATAAAATCTCTGTAAGAAGTTTCTGCTGTCAGAAAGATTGAAAACGTAAAAAACAGATATATATTAGTAAAAGAAACTTCATAGAAGCACTCCTGTTTCATAGTTAGGTCTCATCAGGAAAGTCATTGATGCATGTAAATCAAGTCACTGAGTATGTGTATGATGTTAACAAGCATCAGTTGCAAATACATATCATACAGATATTTGTGGGTAAATGTACTGTATTTCATAAAACTCAATTTGTAGGCTATTTTTGAGATTTTTTCATGCAATGATTTTCTCTTTTGCTTATAAAAAATGAGTATAGGAAATGCTAACGAGTCAACTGGGACAGCAGTAAAATCTATCTGTATTCAAACCATAAAATAATTTCTAAGACGCCTTTTTTGAGAAGTGCACATCTGCCATCTGCAGTTGCTGTCCAGTTACAAATGCAACTTCTTTTTACTCACAGTGTGCTAGCACAGATCATGATGATATTGAAGGCCATGACCCTTGACAATATCTCTGCAAATGGAGAGGCCTATGGTAACAACAGCAGAAGCAAGTTATTTGTTCTCTTCCCTCACAGTGAAGCAGTTAGGGTGATGTGATAAAGATGGTTACAAGTAGCAACAGAACTTCTAATTCATATTTAGAAAAGTTGTTTCTGCTCCACTTCCATTTGTGAGGCAGTAGTCAACTGAGGGATGACTGGCATTTGAAGGTGTCACCACACATAGCAGTGATCCATACATGAGACCAAGTTAAAGGTGCACAGTAAAATACACTTGTGCATGCACACAAATATAAGTCTTACAGAGACCTTTCAGAGAATGACATACTTGGATGAAGTATCACAATCCATTTGAGAATTTCTGATTAACTATTACTGGAATAAAAGAAAAAGACTAGAAATTAAAATTTGTAGCATTTTGTATGAGAAAAATGTTAAGATGAAAGTCTTTGCAAGGATGATTTTAGTAAGAAACTGTAACTTTTGCGTCCTAGATCTGATAGAACACTGTAATTACTTATGCTACCTCTTAAATGATTTGCTTCTAGATTTTAAAAAGTAAACCAGTCAGAATTACAGCGTTCCTAGAGTTAACTTGATCTGAACCCTCTGCATCTGGGAAGTTTTCAACAACCATTGCTGTTGCAGGCTTCACATTCATAGTTGGCTCTGATGTGATTAAACAAAAAACCCACACATTCTTTGCTTAGTCCTTTTCTATATGATTTTTCCCTTTTAGAGCAGTCTAAATCTCTTCTTGGCTTTCATTAAACAGGTCCTTATTAAGCTAAGGAAATAAAAACAATGTCATTTTATTTGTTACTACCAGAACACTAGTAACTTCTGAACAGTAAGAACTTACATCTGTGGAAAGATCAGAGTAAAAATACTCTGTAAATATTTTATAAACAAGATTATTTGATAACCTTTTCTCATCATGTAGAATTGTATTAACCTTAAATACAGTCTAAAGGCCCTGTTTTTCGAGCAAAAATAAGAAGTTGCCAGAGTAGATTTGTTGTGGCATAGCATAAAATAAAACAGAAGAAGTTCAAAACCAGCTGCACATGGTATCTATTCAAGACAGACACAATAAAAACTCTCAAGAGATATGCAAAACAACTGGCTGATTTAAATTACTGTGATAGTATGCAATTTTATTTAAAAAGGAATCTGAGATTTGAATGCTACCATTACATTATATGCAATTGTTTTAGTAACAGGCTTAATACTTAATACTTAATATTCACCTCATTTTTTTAATCTCCTTTGCCCTTTTGAATAAATTCACAGTAAAAATAGCTCCACTTTTTAAATCTTTGTGTTGTATACACAGGCACACTTGTTTTGTCAGACCCAAGTTCTTATTATTACTTATGAATATTGAGTTGTTCCATTGTCAGATGCTTACTGTCACAGCACAGGAAAAAAAAATAGTGGAGGATATCTCATCAGCATGAGAAAGCCATTGTGAAGGATCGCCAGGAAGCAGGATATGTGGGGCAGGGGAGATGCTGAACAAGAAGGAATATAAATCTTTGCTTGTTAGTAAAAATGGATGAGGGTGCTGTTGTCATCTGATTTGGTCTAGTAAGAGATTTGGAAACCTGGAAATATTTAATAGGCTCAGATGAAGGAGTGAGACCATGTATTCTTCTCTCTTTAAGATGTAATTGATCCTCACGTTTTTCTTCAGCAACTCAAGAGCAGAGCTGAAGGGAGTACTAATTTTTTTATTGAAGTCTTTGTTCAAGCTTCTTGGAGGTTTTCACCCTGCTCATATCATTGTCCTCCCTTTCACTAGCACAGAAAATTTTAATATGAGTCTGATTGACCATGAAACATGATAGTCCAAATGTTTTCTTCCTGATGGAACCAATTGCTTTGTGGCAAATTTTTGTAACCTGAGATTCAGTGCACTGGATGTTCGTCAGAAGGATCTAACATCTTTTCCATAAATGTCTTTAATTCCACAACATTCTGCCATTCTGGATCATTTTAAATAAATGCATAAAGTGTAGCTCAGGAACCATAGAAGAGATGCCAGAACGAACAAAATATCTTAATTGCTTCAAGAGTGGCTTTTTTTTTTTTTTTTTTTTTTTTTTTGTTACAGCTTCTAAAAATAGTGTTTTTCATTTGTCTGTTTTGGATAACTGTTTCACAAGTGAGTAAATTAGGCTATAGAAGTAGTGAAGCAGCAGTGGAAAACCGTTTATCCTATAAAATTAGGTTCCTGTTATATAATTATTAGTATATAATATCCTAACCCACTGCACTGCTCTGCAGTGCAGTGTAGTAGGCCCTGATTCATCTCAGTTCCAGTTGCCCCATGTGCACAAACACACACTTCTCTTGGTGCCACTTTACAGTGGGATTGCTTACTTGCTGTGACATCCCTGGGAAGGACCAGGACAGTGTTCCCCCAGCTTCCTATGTGCCTCTCTTCTCCTTGATGTGTGTGGAGATGAACTTTTTATCACATAGCTTAATGAAAGGATTTGATCTTTTAATTAGTCAGAAATTTACTTCTTTTTTTTTTAGTAAGTTGAATGCAGATGTCTGTGCTATTTTGTTTATACAGTTCAAAAAGGTGGATAAGTTCACTAATGATACAAAGCTGAGAGGAGAGGCTGACACACCAGAAGGCTGTGCTGCCATTCATTAAGACCTCTGCCACTTGGAGAGTTTGGCAGAGAAGAACTTGATGAGGTTCTAGAAAAGCAAGTGCAGAGTCTACACCTGGGGAGAAATAACCACACTCATCAGTACAGGTTAGGGGCCGACCTGCTGGAGACAAGCTCTGCAGAGAGTGACCTGGTGGCAACAGACTGGCCATGAGCCAGAAGTGTGCCCTTGTGGGTATCCTGGGGTCCATTAAAAAGAGCAGGGTCAGCAGATTGAGGTAGGAAACTCTCCTCCTCTAAACTGCCCTGGTCAGGCCTCCCTTGGTGTACAATATCCAGTTCTGGGCTGCTCAGTTCAAGATAGACAGGGAACTTCAAGTGAGAGTCCCATAGAGGGCCACAAAGATGATAAAGGGCCTGGAGTATGAAGAAAGGCTGAGAGACCTGGGACTGTTCAGTCTGGAGAAGAGAAGAGGGGATCTCATCAATGCTTATAAATATCTGAAAAGCAGGAGGCAATTGGACAAGGCAGGACTTTTTCTAATGGTGCGTAGTGATAGGACAAGGAACAGTAGCCAAAAAGGGAAACATAGGAAGTTCTAAACAAATATGTGCAGGTAATTCTTTACAGTAAAGGTGATGGAGCACTGTAACAGGCTGCCTGGATAGGTTGTGGAGTCTCCTTCTGTAGAGATATTCACCACACATGTAGACATCTCCTTGTGCGACCTACCATAGGGAACAATGGGGTTGGACTCGATGATCTCTAGAGATCCCTTTCAGCCCTGTAATTGTGTGATTTGGTGATGCTGTTATTCTGTAAGTGAAACAATATGGACTTTCTGGAGGAAGAATGTTGAAGGTGGATGCCTGCAGTGATACTATAAGGAACATTGTGTACTAAATTGTGTAACTGTCCTGTTTGCAGTAGTGATAAATGTTTTGGTGTTTGTTTTTGTTTTCTATGTTAAAAACTTGCCAAGAAGAGGTATTGTGGAGTCCTTATCTGAGTATATCCTTATCCAGGTATAGAAGCAGACCATTCCTTTGTGTTCATTCCTTTGCCTCATGTGTTGATGCTGACAAAATAGAGAACAAATTTTTTTTTTTTTTTTTTTTTTTTTTCCCAAATCATACAATGCACAGGCAAGGTGTGAAAAAGCGATGCTCAAATATTCACAAAATTCTGTAACTTTTAAACCATAAAGATATTATTTAATGACTTAACAGATTCATCATATGTTTCCCAGCTTAAAATGTTAGCTTTCATCTTCTGCCCCTTAAGAGGGTCATAAACATAAGCTCATCCAATTAATTATGGCAGTATGTCCCACCATTTTAGAATTTACTGTTCAATGAATACAATATAAATAAACATCTTCCTGACAAGCGTCTAAAGTAAAATGTGTTCTTTATCACCCATAAAATTATAAGGATATGATTTAATGGACTGGAATTTATTTTGTAAAAAATTTGATTGTTTCTTTATTAGCTAGTTTTTGTAATTTAGTTAACCTGTAAATAGAAATTAATAATATAAGATAATGCATATCCCTATTTTGTTGTTGTTTATTTGTTTGCTTGTTTGTTTTGGGCCTTTTTGTATGCAAAGGAAGGCCATGTCGTTTGGAATTTGATTAGAATAAATTAAAGCTTGAAACTCAGGAATGAATAAGTGGCAAATATTTCAGACCTGGTTAACTGCAGATGCTTAGTGCAATCTAAGCATCTATATTGTACAATATAGTACAATGACTATAAAAGAAGAATTGTATACAAAATCATGAATACCCTTTTCAAATTACCCTTTCTACAATGTAGTTTTACTGCCCAGTTTTAGATCTTTCTTAAACCTGTCTTCTAGATAATACAATTACTTTTTCTCTAGTAGGCAGCATCAGTCCACTTCCCCATTCTTTTTTCATGCCTCATTGCAACATAAACAGAGGACTGAATAGAAGAACAAATAAGAGTCAAATCTTTCAGTTCTCAACTATTTTTGAAATGCAATCTGAAGAGCTTTTTTTTTTTTTTTTTTTTTTTTGGTGCTCAGGTAACATATCACACAGTATGAGATAACTCTGAATTTTAAAATGCTGTTATTTTTTTTTCCCTCTGGTGTCTGAGGAGTTTGCAGAATTCCTGCTAATATACATGTTGGCTATAGTGGTTGTCTTCAAATCTGACGAGGGAAGGGAAATAAAAAACCACGAGTCTTTTCAAGAAGAAAGTGAACTGTTTCTAGAGACTTATCCTGGTGAGCTTTGGTAGTAAGTCAGATAAGCGATTGTGAGTAATAAGAGCAAAAAGGTGCCTTGGGATCTCGTATGATCTTATTAGCAGACAAAGAGGTTAATGGGACAAAGAACAAGAGTTTTTGTTGGAGTTGGCAGTGGACTGAGAAACCAAGAGGTAAGTGCTGGATGAGGTTCCCTCCTCTTTCCACGGACATCTGGAATTGGTCTCCAAACCTCCACACATTTCAGCCTCTTAATCTACATCAGTGTGATGTGAAGTCACATGTCAGTATCAAGGAATACTGCAATTCCAGACATTGCACTTGCTAGTTTCCTTAGAAGAGAACAGATCATCACTTTAAAAAGTGATTTCTGCAAGTATTATTAAGACTTAAAAAAATATGTATTTGTATGACATTTGAAGTTTGACTTTTCTCTCTTCTACATCTTAGCTCAGTGTACATGCTATTTATGATTCCAGGTGAAATTTTTCTGCTTTGAGGGAGGACTCACAAATGGCACAAAGGGAAAGAAGTGAGCAAGAAGCTGAAGGTGGATAGTTGAATAAAGGCAATTGTGACTATTTTGTAATTCTTATCCATAATATTTCATAATACACTTAATTTTTAGTAATATCTCTGCACCATGTTGCTTTGCTCATCTGGCCTAAAAATCACAAATGATTATTTAGAGCACATTTTTGTGAAAGGAAACGTGTTCTGAATTAAGGTCATGACTGTTTTACAGAAAGCATTTCACATTTCTTTTAGTATACTAGGGTTCTTTTTGCCTAATACCTGCTTTTATGACCTGAAAGACCTGAAAGATCAGAACATTCTGTCTGTGTATTTCTGAGATATGTTTAAATGAAAGGAAATACAGACAATATTTGATAAAAATAACCAAAGAGGTGGGCTGGAATGCTAGTCAAGTTTTCCAGTAACAACAGCTAGACACACACATATACCAGAGGATACCTAGTGAAAAAGTAAAACAAAGTATGACCTGAGCATGGTCAGGTTGGCAGCTTTCTGATTTCTAAGGCAAAAATGTTTGGAACTCTTAGCCCATCTCTTCATTTTTCTTAGCCTTTGCTCTGATAACTTGACAAGTTTCCTTGCCTAAAATGTAATGGAAGGAGAAAGCTAAAAATGTTTCCTACTATTCCACACCATTATTTCATTATGGCCTCAAGTTGTGCTGGGGAGATTCAGGTTGCCTGACCACTCCCAAAGAGTAGTCAGGCTGCCCAGGGTGGTGGTGGTGTCACCATCCCTGGGGGTATTTAAGGAGCACTTGATGTTGTACCGAGGAACATGGTTTGATGGGGGATTATTGGTGGTAGGTGCATGGTCAGACTGGATGATCTTGGAGATCTTTTCCAACTTTGGTGATTCTATGATTCTATACAGAGCTCTAGAGATGTAGGCAAGCATGATGGCCCTTCATGAGGCTGACTTATATAACAGGTTGTATAGTATGGCAGATTATAGAGGTTACCTACTTTTCTCAGTGCTTCAATGAAACAATGTTGTCAGAGTTATCTTAACTGCTACATTTCTTCAGCTACGGATGCAATCTGCTGCTGTCACTGGAATTTCTTAATGTGACTAGAAATATTGCGCACATCCCTGCAATTAGTTCCCTATCCTGTCTTTCCACAGCTGGGTTGAAAGTTCTCAGTTGAGTAAAAACAGAGCAGGAGAGGAGAACAGAGACAGCACAATTTATTCTTTAATTATCATAAGATTAGTAGTATTTCCAGGCATGAACTTGTCTGCAGTAGACAAGGTACTTGTGAGGTTTTTAAGTGGAAAAAGTAAGGAAAAAATAGTATCAGAAACTTTACTTCTGAGCTTTCAAGGGAGAAAAGTGAAGACTGGGGAAATTCTATTCAGTCTTTTTATGCATAGATATTTTGAATTATATCTTTCAGTCCTGTGGTCTCAACTTTTATTAGGTCCTCTGAAAAAGTTAATGATTTTGAATGCATGCTGTACTTTTTTTAGCTACTAAGACAGCATTTCCTGCTCACAAGTGGCTCTTATCTGAAAGTGTTTCCAAAACCAGCATTTTTTGGGATTGCATATTTGCTGCATGTCATTGACTTTCAGCTCAAAGCTGTTTGAATTCACACTTGATATTATGAAGTTCTTAAACTATTTTCCTTGCAAAACAACCAAGTAAAATCTTGCTGCGTTGACTTGTTTTGCAATGCATTTCATTGTACAAACTTAAGTCTGTTGCTACCGTGTGTAATGTCTACCTATAGATAAAGACAACCATTCTATGTTCAAACAAGTTTGTGTTCTCCTCCAAGAGCTTCCTTTTGCTTCTGATTTTTGCTTTATTTGTTGATGTGAGTTTGGCTTTGCTTTTTTTTTTTTTTTTTTTTTTTTTCAAAAAATAATAGTGAAATTGCTCGTTTTCAGCAGAAAACTACAAGATATTCTGAAATATCCAATAGATATCCAATCCAAATTATCTATGCTATTTCAACTGCAGAGTACTTGTCTTCAAACTGTATTCCAGCCTCTCTTGTTAATATTGGTGAACCTACACAGTTGAAACTGAGGTCAGTTTTGCCTTATCATTCATAGAACAAGAGGTTCCAGCTGGTGTTCCCACCAGCAAATTAGCTGTGCAGCAACATCAGAAATAAATAGGAAGAAAAGTAAAACCAGCTTAGTTGATTAAGTGAAAAGATATGTGATGATTCTATATTTCTTATATCTATGTAGAAGAAAAATACCAAGTGTCAGTAGATGCATTTGAAGAGTTTAATCATTACCTCATACTCATTAAACTTTTAAAGCAAATTGTAAACCATTTTAAGGACTTAAACTGGTTCAAAGACTTGGCTGAGTTAAGGCAACGTAATTGAGTTTCACAGTGTTAAATTGAGCTGATGCACAGTCTAGAACCTAATTAAGAAACCCCTACATAAGCAGTATCAGATTTACCCTTCATATACTATTTATCACATCTTTTTTTTTTTTTTTTTTTTTTTTTTTTTTTTTTTGAGAAAGTAGTCAAATGTTGGTATTAGTTATCATTTAATTAGTTATCATAGTAATTATCATTCAACTCAATAGATCTAGCTCAGCTCAGTAACAAAAAAATTCTTTTGAATCATATTCATTTTAACATGGTTGAGGAAGTTCTGTGCTTGTAGTTTGTGCCTGTGCAGTGCTGCTGAAGGCATTTCCGTTGTTCCAGAGGTGTACATGGAATCATCCAACATCAGTAATTTTGGCATTTGTGGGTAAAGATCAGATTTAATCATGATGGAGGCAGGGCAAATATATTTTTCCTTTGCTTAATGTCAACCTTAATAAAACTTGATCTATATATTTGGAGCTTTTTCTGCAATTTGTATAGGTTGTTGTTAAGGAAACTCAAATTTGAATTCTTGGAAGCTGAAAAATAGTAGATAAACTACTTTAAATTCTTCAGACTCATTTAATTTAAATCAAAACAGATTCCGTAAAGTCTTAAACTGAAACAATGTTAGCTAAAGGGCTTTCTTAAAAGGATTATGTTTATGAGAATTAACTACCTTATGTCTAGTTGTTAAGCTCCTAAAACATCCTGAACTGTTTGGGTGGGCTTAAATACTTGAATTCATCAGTAATACTTCAGTTAAATATAAGCTCCATGCTAAAATGCCTTACAGTCACTTCAAAAAGTGAAGTATCTTTCTTTTTAATTTTTGTTGCAATTAGGCCATCTTAACTAAGAGAAACTGCAATGTAACTACTGCAAACTTGGGAAGTTCAGTGAGGAATTAGAAATCTGCAGGATTTTCATCACACTGAAAGTTGCGTTATTCAAAAGGTTAATTTTGAAAGGAACTTGGTAGGCATAAAGTGCAGAAAATTTGGTAAGTAAGGAAAATCAGTAGAGACTGCTAGTTTTTTTTTAGGAGACTGGAATGTGTAAAATTAAAAACAAACAAACAAACAAACAAACAAAAAAACACCAGGTAATCCAGACTGATTGGTAAGATAATTTTTAGCAGCTTTCTACAGTTATGAATATCAGAATGAAATTTCTTATCAGAAAATTAAAAATCCTGCAGTTTGTATGAGTGATAAAAAGAGAAGGAAAAAAGAGGAATGATCTGTTAGATGTAGGATAAATATTCACTAGAGAAAAAAAAAATCAAGCTGTAAAAATTTGTGGTTTTAAGTTATAGAGAAAATGGTAAGTCATGACAAACAAACAAAAAAATCTCTGAAATTGTATATGGATAAAATTATTTTGCCTAAGAAACATTCTAATGGCCCTAAATTTAAAATTCTATCCTTAGTAGCAGTTGTCAGTTTTAGGCTTTGTCTTTATTTCTGAAACAACTGAAATAACTGCCTCATATTGTGAACTCACTTTTGCAGTTGTCGATTGTATTAACTGCAATGCCAAGAGTTGAAAGAGAAATCCAAATATCTAGTGTGAATTCTGACATTTTTACAAGAAGTAAATCTTTATCATTCCAAAGTTATTAATTTAATTGAATGTAATCTTGCTATGCTATTCATTCCCATCAATTTTCAATAAAAATGGAAATTTTCATAAAAATGGAAATATGTTTATTACTGCCTAGATACTTCTTTTAAAGCTTTGGTTTAACATGTGTATTTAACAATTTACTATCAAGCTGGTTAATTCCATCAGGTTAATAGAAGAAAGTCTCCATAAAATGTAAGCAGAAGTGTGTCTATACTTTTGTATATACATGGCTGAAGTTGCATTCCCCTCTTTAATAAGTTGTATATTTCCTCTGCTTGAATGTGTGTCCGTATAAATATCTGTTGAAAGTTTTACATGTTGATACTGAAATTAGCTGCTGGTTCGGTGTTGCTCAAAAAAATTTATGATCTTACTAAGTTAAGTAAAACTGATGGTATTTCCTGAGCCAATAAAAGATGCATTCAGAAAGAGTTGGAACAATACACAAGGCTTTTTTTTTTGTTCTATGTGACAGTAGCTATTGCAAGAGAGGATATAAGCTGACCAGCTCACAGTCATAATCTTCAAACGTGACAGCACATTTGGTTATGCAAACAGGTGAAATTGAAGGACTGCTTATAAGACTGCTTATTTTTTGCCTTCACAGAGCAATTGAAATTCTGTAAAGCTGGCAAGTTCAGGACAGAAAGGAATTATATCAAGACACTTTACTACAATATCACATAACACATTCTGTGTTTTATGGCTTGGTCATATTCAGAAACAATTGATGTTTTTGGTCTTGGTGACTTACGATAGCTTCCAGGGGAAATGACTGCAAAAGTGTTGTCTCTGATTTCTTTGAAATAATCTGCAGCAACCTTTGGTTTATAATAAGTTCATCATTTCATGTTTGATATTAATTATCTTCTTATGGGTATAGAATGATCTGAAGTGAAAGGAGTTTTTGTAACTGAGATCTTGGGTGTAAAGAACTTTCAAGAAACACATTTGAAAATGAAGATAGCATTCAACTTTGCTGCAAATGAAACTTGTTCAGTATCAACTTTTTAAAAATGCATTTAAAGCTTATGGTAAAAACTGGCACTTAAACCACATGTTGCTTAAAACCTGACCAGAAAAATCTAACAAAATGCACTCTCATCTTTGGTTGTGAGATAGAAATTATTTGAGTAGTATTGTTTTACAGCTTAAACATATCTGTTTTTTTTTTTTTTTTTTTTTTTTTTTTTTTTAAACCAACTTAATTTAAATAACTTTTAAATATTTGTGAGTACCATCAGATACATAATTAATATAAGCAGGAAAATAAATTTGATTTTTATGTTTATCCTGTTAGCTTTATACAGCAGAAGTAAATCAGTATAAAAGATGACAGGTGAAAAAAAAATATCTCAGAACTTCAATCTAACGTGTTTTCTGTTACTATTTGTACTTACAGAGTAAGTGAAGTACCTGTAGTTGTGCTTATTAGTTAATAGAATTTTAGCATTCAAACTTCTAGATAAATTTTACTTAATGTAACACATACAGCAAGTGTGTCGTAATGTCTTTAGACATATTTTTACTTATTAAAGTGGGTACTAATACAGACATTAAAGTAATATTATTAGCAATACTCTTGAAATCTAAACTCTAAATTAAATATTGACTAATTAAATAGTATTCTTAACTGTTGTAAAGAAAGCATTCCTATGCTCGTTTAAAAATAAAACAAAATCTGTGTAATTCAGGGATGGATCTTAGCATTAAGTTTTTGAGCATTGTCCCATTATGCAAGGACTGCTAAATTCAGTAGATCTGTTTGGCAGAAAACCTTCTTGCTCCTGGTTTTGTACTGAGAAAAACTAATCTTACACAATTGAAAATATGGTTTTGATTTAGCAAATAGTCATTTAGAGATAACTGTTGAGAGATTTGATAAATCCAAATGCTCCTATTTTGGCACATTTGTCTCATTTTCTGGCAGCTGACAATTATAAGTAGAAACTATTGCACAATTTAAAAATGGAATATTTCTGTTACTGTTACTGTTCATATCCTCAATCTGGAAGCACAAGTCTTTAAATACCTGACTCTACAATCTACTCCAAACTGAAACTAATTAGGAAATTTCCACTGAATTCACATGCATATAAACTGGTTGTTAACACTTCCTGAGTTATTAATTTTTAATGAATTTATACTCATTTTTCTTACACATCTCTACCTCTCACCCATTATATGATTTTTAGATCTGCTTTTCAGAGTCTAAAAGTTCTGAGTAGCTAACATGTATGATAAGTTATATGAATTCAGTTAATGAATGGAATTAATCTCATTCAGAATGTAGTAGGACAATAAAAGGATAGTTGAAAAATGTCTTTCTGGTGCATCATCACATCTTTTCTCACTCAAAGTAAATTAATAAGGATACACATAGCTGTACTCACCACTTATGTATACACCACCTTTAATCTCTAAGTGAATCTAGTGCTTGTGCCTACAGAAATTTGCCAAATCTCCTTTTCCTAGCTCTCCTTTATCACCAGCAGATCCCAGAACTCATCCTCCTGTATCTTGTGGGTCTGTTCACTCTTGTAGTTGAAAGGGTAGGTACAAAGAATCCTCCCTACTGGTTTACTCTCAATAATATAGAAACAGTCACATGGCCTGAGCAGTGAAAACTGAATTTGACAAAATGATCCTAGGGACATTTGAACAGCTGATGTGAGATTCATTCTACAAAATCTTTGTTACTGAAACTTACCTATGCAGTAATCATATGCATATAAAGACATACAGTAGGAGAACTGTATTCTTATTCAGCTGACCTTCTATTTGGTCTTCTTGTAAAAAATACCAGCTTTAATTTATGTGTGAGAGTAAATATTTCATTTCATCACATACGTTAACGTTTTATTCTGCTGGCTCCAGAAAATACTGTATTTGTGAGGATGTAATTGAATAACCTATGACAGAACAGTTGATCTTGAGGTTTGTGTTCTAGGCTAGAGTTACAAAGATACTATCTCACTGACAATTAAGTGATAGTTTTTTTCTTAACACTATATAGACAAAATCTTTCATATCTTTTAACATAACTCAGAATGAGGAACATGATTTTTGAAGCAATACCTAATAATGTGCATTACTCTTATAAGTATATAAATATTATATATAATATACATAATATACATATTTTATTTATTATATATATAATATATAATATAAATATTACTTATTATTATAAAAGTACTTATATTCATGACTTTCCTGAGGGGATTGACTGTTCCAAAATATGGGGATCCAGAATTTTATACTTCAAAGCTATCTATCAAATCAAAGATATGTTTTTAATCTCACTTTGAGATTTATGAAGTTCAAAATGTTTCTACGGCACTTGTTGAAAATAAAGTATTTCATATTCTTGCAATATCTGAATATTAGGACTATGTAATCTAAATGTATCTAAATATTAGGACTATGAATACAGGTGAAACAATGGGTTATATGGAGGTACAAACAAGCCTTTTACAAAGATAGATGCAGTGTTTACCCTAGATTGTTCAGAAGCACAGGTACAAATATAAACTGAACTAATGTGGACCATTTGTTCTTGGGTAGCATTGTTAGCAAAGGTCCTGGTTGTGTAGCACCATTAAAGTATATCCTTTTGCCCAAAGGTACAGAGCTGAGATAGTCATTTCTACAGGCATGTACAGAATGTTTTGTTTGATAAAGTTCTAATGAAACAAAATACACAAAAGGTTTTCAATTCCTATAGTAAATGACTTTTTTTTTTAAGACTGGAAATGGGGATAATTTTACGTTTTTGATTTAGTTCCTTGACAAAAAAAATGATAAACACCAATAAATTAGTATTCATTGATGACTGCGAGTCCACTCATAACAAAACATCTATTTTCTTTACATGTACAAAACCCGAAAAAAATTGTTAACAAATTTTTTACGCAATTTGAAACAAACAAAAACACAACTCTCTGAAGTACTGTGAAGATGATTTACATAAGATGATCCCTTATACCATATGAGCGTTGTTAAACTTGTTCGTTGAAAAGCTTACAACCTTACCATAACATTTGTGAAGTGACTGAAAGCAATTTGATTCATTACAGAATAACGCTTTTCTGGAACAAAAAACATGAACTGTGTCTGCTTTTGGATTGCACGTCTTGGCAGAAACTGAAGCATATAAAATGGCATCTCAGAATGGTTTTACCTCAGCATGGTGTATTTATACTCATTTGATATTTATTACAAACCTCCAGTGGCCATGGATCAATCTGTGTTCTGTGGGGAGCATTTAGAGAGCAGAATTATAAACAATTGGCTTTAAGCTAGGGAGTACCAACAAAAATATTTTGATTTGCAGCATCTAATCTTCTAACACAGGCCAAGAACTAATAGTTTTATGTTACTTTGTTTGATTGAAATACTTTTCTTCTTCTTAAAATGCATTTATAAACCACTTTTTTTTTTTTTTCAAAAGAAATGTAAACTTTCACATAAGCACAATATACAGTTATTATTAGAGGAAGCGAAATATTTCCTTACTTTAAGAAGAGTGACAAAAGAAACCAGAAATCCTAATAAATAGAAACCTGACCTGTCAGAATTTTAAGTTTTATGTAAACCTTTCTATAATTTGTCCTGGTTACAGCTGAGACTGCTAATGGCCTCAGCTGCACACCAGTGTTTTGGCTACGGCTTAGCAGTGGGTGCGAGACTGAGATCAGGCTGCTCAGCAGACCCGTTGCCATGATGGCTGCAGGCAGGGCAGGGCCAGCACAGGTGGGCTCATTTAGGCCAAGGATTATTCCAGACCACATGGCACTAGGTCATAAAGCTGTGGAGAGTTGGCCAGGGGGTTGGCGGCTGTTTGGGCATTGGCTGGTGGTAAGCTGTTGCATTGCAGATAAATGTATATAAATATATATTTCTATACATTGTTACTAGTGTATTTTTGTTTCTGTTTTCCTTTTCTGCCTTAGTAAATAGTTTTTATATATACAAGTGAGTTCCTTTTTGTTTCTTGTTCTCTCCCACCCCTCATTAGGTGAGCAGTGGGGAAGGGAGCAGGCATCTGTGTGGTGCTGAGCCACCTACTGGATTTAGCCACATGTTTATGAAGTGAAATAGATGTAGGGTTTTATTTGGCTTGTTTGTTTTTAATAGTGGCTTAACATCTCAGCCTTGCTGAGGGCTGAAAATAACTGACTGCTCCTTTACATTAGAAATCTATTTACAGCTAGAAAAAGTGTGTTTTCTCAGCTGTCAGAAAAGCATATTTGTTAACTAGAAATTTAAGAGTATGTCAGTAGTAGCTCAGCAGTTACTGGGGAAAGTCTCAGCTTCAACAAGACAAAGTAAGTAAAATGCTGATCTTTGTATGGATTTTCTTGAACATATGTTTCCAAAATTTGGTGAGCAATATATTGAAGAAAGTATCTCTATTCAGTTAATGAGAGATCTACAGCAGGACAGAGTTAAGCTTAGCCATTTTGAATGGCATCCAAAGGATTTTTGAATGTGACAATGAAACTGAAGATAACAATAAATTTGTATTTTTGAAACACTTCTCTGCATTCTTCTTCTGGAGGTGATTTTAGAGATGTGTCTAAATATTGGATTTGGGGTAATGCTAAGAATATGATTTGTCTTGCACAAAACCCTTCATAAATTTAGGTGCTTTCTTGTTTATCCTACTTTTTAAAGCTAGTAGTGCTCATGACAACATGAGTAATCAGTGACAATTATGGTTTGATGCTTAGATATGTTTATAAAAAAAAAAAAATCAGCTGTTTCTTATGTCTGTGAAATCTTGATGAAGTTTAATTTTAGCTGTAAAATCATATGTTACCTGTTTCTTTTCCTGGAGGACTGTCATTAGAAAAACTTCTAGAATGTACTAATAATGATCTTTGTAGCATAGTTGCTTTTTTCAAAGTTAAAGCATTAGTGTGTAGCTTTCACCTGCTATAATTAAATTTTTTTTTCTATTACTTTCTATTGCATCTATATTAATCAAGTTAAAAATAGCAGGAGTGACATAATTTAAAAACAAACAAACAAAAAAATGCTGATACAGGATCAAGCAGTTATAAACTGTTCATAAATCTGTTAGAACTGACAAAGGTTTTGGAACAGTCTCCTGAGAAGCATTACTGTGTAAAAATACTGAATTTTAACCAGACTTGAAGTATTTTGTAATTTTTCTCTATCCTTTTACTGACTCTTGAGGTTTTCTTCTGTCTGACCTTCAGATTTACTTCATCAGTAAGAATCATAACTATCACACAGCTGGCTCAAAACAAGGGTTATCAGGTATAAAGCAGATATAAAGTTAAAATGCCAGAAGCCAGCATCATGATTGTGCTCTGAAAGTAGAACCATTTGAGGAGTAGTTTTGCATTTTCTTGTAGACTGACAATGTAATGTATTTTAGATTATTTGTACTGTTTCAGATGTCCTTTTTATTGTATTGTATTTTACTGTATTACCACATCAAACTTCAGATTTGCTTCTGAAACACACTGTGTTCAGCCTCCATTTATATCTGTCCTCTAGATATTTCATCTCAATATATTTTGGTGGTGGCAGGACATAATGGAAAAGCACCTAGAATGTAGCATGAAATTTATTCTCCTCGGCCTTAATGTTTCCTCAGCTATGATGGTGAGGAGTGGAAGAATCTGTATGCTCTATTGTTGAAGGCTTGAGGGCAGTAGACTTCCTTAAATAGCTTGGAAATAGGTAAACAAATTATCTGTACTATACTCGTATCTTAAGTATTTAAGAAACTTTGTAAATATATCATTTTTAGGAGTCTATGCAGACAAATTATACTAAATCCAAGTTTCAGTGATACTGAATGCACTGTAGCAGAAAATATTTCACTAGTTCTTAAGATCTGTGTATGCACAGTGAAGTTTCCATGATGTGTGGTCGTTGTATGTCACATACGTATTAGTTCCCATCAGAGTAAATAATACCATGATTGCTCTGAGTTCTGTGCATACCATGTTATTCATCCAGCCTGAAAGTCTGTCTTAAGTAGTGTGAGAAATCAGCCTGTAATGACATATAATTTCTGTTTGTTTCCTTATCTGATACCTTTGCAAATAATAAATTTTGGAGATCATTTGATTAAGGTAAATCAGTAGCACGTACTTCTCAGAATAAAATTTTCTAAGGTTTTATTTATGAACTGTTGGCTTTCTTCATTGTTGGGAAATCTGAAGCCAAGATTGTTTACTTTTTGTGAAGGTTGATTTCATCTGTTATTTCTAGAAGGCTTACAGCTAGTTGTTTGTATGTATATAGGTTTTTTTTTTTTTTTTTTCAATGATCTCATGGCTATCAGTGCAGACTACTATGTTGTGTCTTACAGTGCACTTGCAGCATTATAACTGTAAAATATCTTCTGGTTTTCTAGGAAAAGACTTCAAAGAAGTTCTGTACTTTGAAAGAGAACATTATTCACTGAATAGTAAGGAGTAAGGTGCTAAAAACAGTTGTACATCTCTTCTGTTCTTTAAGTACCTTGCTTTTTATGGTACCTTGCTACACCAGAGTTATTCTGGCATTTTTAGTGATGAGGTGTGTTAGAGCATTTAATATAAAATGTGATAGCAACTTCAATAGAATTAAAATTTTAATTGACATCCTCAACCTTTTCAGTAGTAGCAGACTGCAGTGTATTTCTGATAACAAATGTGGCTAGTATCATGGCATCTTGAAACTTCTTTTGTCAAGTATCTCTCTTAAAATGTCTGGACTAGAGCAGTGTCTAAAAAATCGATACTTGACTCACAGAGGTGACATTTCAGAGAATTATTAATTTGGTGGAATTTTCCTACCTGCATTTGGCATATGCAAATGTTTTCTCTTGAAAATAACTCCCCAGCACATGCCCACTGCTGTTAAGCAGAATGTACGACTGACATTAAAAAAACACCTCATCTTGCAGAAATAGTGGGTTTTTTTCCTTCCTTTTCTTATTAAAGAAATATATGGTAGAAAAGAAGAGCTAAGGAGAGGAAAATAGAAGTGAGAAATATTAAAATAAAGGAAATCATGAAAGACTTTGCTGCATTTTGAAATATCCATAAATGAGGAAGTTGTCTATCTTATTTGCCATTCCTAATGTTTCATTGTGATCAAATTGTTTTCTTTAGATGACACAACATCTGATTGGGGACAAAAAAACAATAAAATAAGTGTCAGGCTCTTCTAGAAGTTAACCAATATTATCTCACAGGAAACTGTCATTTCTTGTGAGTATGTCTGTATTTTGGAGCATAAACTACGTTACTATAAGAAGCAAGACATATTAAAGAAAGGGAAGTAATATAACATAACCAATTTAATAACTTTCTTTCATTTGTATTAATTTTTTTTTCCTTCTATGTGAGTGTGATATTGTATTCTCAAAGTATGTTCATTTGTAACTTTGCAGATAGACCTAACTGTTCTCTTTTAGACAGTCAGAGGTTCCTGTTTAATGATACTTGTAAAATTACATTATTGTTGTGTGTGTAAGCATACACAAAAATAATAAAACATATTTGCCTTAAAATTTACTGATGTGGTCTGTAGTTAGATTCCATTATAGATGATTTCCATCAGGTTTCTTTCACTACAGGTAATAATTCTGGTTACTGTGGGTATTTTTGGCTTTGGGAGCACTTAACACTTGGATTATTGTTTTCACAGTTATGTATCTAAAATCTGGGTTGAATCCCTATGCTTCAAATATTACTTGAAAACTGAAATTTTGGAAATAATTTTTAGAATGCAGAATTTTTAGTAGACAGTGTGACAAGTTTTCTATGTGATAAACTTGACATTGGCAATAGACAAAAATCATTTGGCAATAAACTGAGACCTTGATTATCAAGAACTAAGAAATCAAACTGAGTTGGGTTTTGAACTTTCCATTCTCATGGGATGAATGTCTGTATGAGCGATCGGGGGTTATGCCTATAATCTTGTTTTCTCCATTTTTCTTGAATAGTCACTGGAATGATGAAGTACCCTTTTAACCTGTATGTGTTGACCAACTGCACGTCATTTTCAGGAGATATTTACAGGAAAAGTGTTTTGTTAGATTGGCAGTGGTATTAAAAGTGTTTGAATTTTCTATTCAAGCAAGTCATGTGATCTTTTTTTTTCTGCTATGTCAAACAGAAGCCTTAACTTGTCAATCATGTTTTTAGTATCCTGTGGAGAAAAATTCTGGACATTTGCAAAGTTGTAATGAGCTGCTGGTAAACAGCTGTCTTTTAAACAGTAACATCTGGAAATGAACAACTGTCTTCTAGTTTGGAATCATTTTCATATCATAGATGCCTAATACTATTTTGTAAATTATGGTAATAGAATCATTAAAGTTGGAAGAGACCTCCAAGATCACCTTGTCCAGTGGTCAGTGCATCATCCTATACCTGCTGAGCCATGTCCCTCAGTGCCACGTCTACAAGTTTCTTGAACACTTCCAGAGATTTCTTCATCCTTTTCCTGGGCAATCTGTTCCAATACTTCACCTGTCTTTCAGATAGTTTTTTCCTGAGTATCTTAGGTAACCTCTAGCTTTGTTATTAAAAGAAAAGTTGTAAAGTTCATGTCTTTTCTCGTTTGTGTAAGAACAGGCAGCATAGTTGAGAGGTTTGGTGAGAAATCCAGAAACTTAAAAATGGTCATAAACAATTATGTTGATATGTGCCTTTTTTCCTTTAAAATAAAGGTAGAAAGGGGAGGGTTGCATTATTATCGCTACTTTTCCACTGGGGTTAATCCTCAGTGGTAGCTTTGCTCTCTCTCAAATAATTGGAGTATCTCTTTGTAATTTAACATTAACACATTTGGTACTGCACTGTCTGTTTAATATATTCTAAGGCAAAGTCATGTGACTTCTGTAGTGGTGGCTGTATTTTCTGATGATTTTTGGTGGTCAGCATTGTTTTTTGTCTGTAAAATGTTGATGGTTATATTTCATACCATCAGAAGTTAAGGATCTGTACAGTTTGAGGAATAGTGTTTGTGCTTTTCTCAAAAAGAAAAGCTATTGCTCTGTTGAATTGTGGTATTACACACTGTGAGAGTTATCATATATATGCTGTTATCATTAGCATACGTGCTTTAACAGTGTTCAGAGTTTGCATGCCTCTGGCAATCATTTCTGAAACATTACTTAAATTGCTTATTTATTGTAAAATTTGAAAGGTAAGTTAAATATGTTGCATATGTAACTGGATATCTCTCTAGAATTGTGCTCTTTAATTTACTTTCCTAAGTAGTGCTGAAAGGAACTTGTGTATGCAACAGTTTGAAAAGTTATTTACAGCCATTTGTGTTACATAGTGTAGCAGAAATGCAAAGCCATGTCTTGAACCAGTGATTGAGCACCTGGTGATTTGGCCCTGCATTCCCAGGGGAGCTCAGATGCCTGCAGTGCACCTTGCTACTCTAATGTCATTGCTGTGCTTTCCATTTCATTACAGTGAATTTTCTTCCTTGCCTGTATCTTCAGACAAACAATTAAAGCAGGAAAACCTTTGCTTCCACTTCTTTTCTTTTTACAAAGAATTTGAAATTGGGTTATTTTGCTTTATAGAAGTGTTTCATTATGTGTTCTGAAACCACAGTTGCACATGTTCAAGGCAAATCAAGATAATTGTAGTTTTAACACAAATATCTTGAATATTCTTCATTCTGTGGAGATTAAATACAGTTTGGTTAAAAACAATGATTGATCAGTATGGTTTTTCCTCTGTGAATTTCCATAAACTACTCTTTCTATAGTGAATGCTGCATCTATAGTAAACTACTTCTCCACAACAAAATACAGTATTATTTTCCATTACAAAAGGATGGAAATAGAAATCAAATTTCATCCTAAGAAACTGCGCTGTCATTACTGACTTTGCTGAGGACTGGGTGGTCACTTCAGGTTTTAAACCTGGTTCAGGGAAGGTATGTACAGTAATATTCCCATTTTTCAAGCACCAGCATTAACCACTGCTTAGATATCATGATACTGTGGTGATTAAAATGCATTCTGTGGCAATATAATTTCAGTATGCTTATTTTATTTCTTTTCCTTCACAAGAGTGATTTGAGACCAATAGAAGACTTGTGACTTAATTGTGCTAATACTGTGCTTTGGTGTCATATAGTGAAAGTGTTTCACTTCAGATCATGCAGTTGTTTTGGACCTTCACATTGCTGACGCAGAGCTGAGTGATACTTAAGCCATTGCTTTTTAACCTGCTAACCACCATGTTTGGGGTAGAATTTTACTTGAAGCCAAGTTGATGGTATTTATGTTAGTACTGTTAATAAGGCAAGAAGATTTTTTTTTCTGACGTTTTTGAAGAATTGTACTGGCAATGGTTCCAGATCTGTGGCTAACTAAGAACGTGTAAGAGTGTATCCATACTGAATACTTATGAGATTCCTTGAGTCTCTAAGCTAGTGTGGTAAAGAACTGCACCTATAAATAGTTGCTGAATTAGAGTCAGTGATGTGTTGATAATTATGATGATAAGCAGCAACAGTAATGAGACAAGTTTTTCACTTAAAAAATTTAGCAGAATTTAGCAGAAGAGAGAAGTCAAGACTTACGTACTATCATGTAAATGCCCTGGGTGTTATGGCATTGTGGGACATTTTTTCTTTGATTCTGTTTGGATATTTTCAGTTCTGTATTAGTATGCTTGCAGGTTGTTGTTTTTTTTTTTTTTTTTAAAGCTTTTAAAGAAACTTGGGTTGGAAAAAAATGTCACAGTAACAGTATGGTGGTGGGAATCTTTCTAGCTGCAGAAGTTTGCAGTGAAATTAACTAAAACATAATGTAGAAAGAGTAAAAATTAACTTGCAGGGAGAAGAGTGAGATTTTGAGTGACTGTGAAGTTCTAATGTGAGTAAGTGCATAGTGGAAAAAAGTGTAAGAAAAGTAACCTCCCCGGTTTCTTATGTGACAGTGGAAGATAGAGACAAGAAAGGGGAGTCTCAGTGCCTCAAGGCCCTTTGAGTAAATAATTTGTCTAATGGCTAATCTAAATCTCTGCTCTTCTGGTTTAAAGCCATTTCTCCTTATCGTATCACTATCAGGCTGTCAGTCTCCTGCTTGTAAGCTGCCTTCAAGCACTATGAGGCTACAATGAGATTTCTCTAGAGCCTTCTCCAGGCTTTTCCCCAACTTTTCTTCATTAGCAGAGGGCTGCAGCACCTTGCTCATCTTTGTTGTCTTCCTCTTGGTCTGTTCCAACAGTTCCACTTCTTATGCTGGGAGTCCCAGATCTGGACACAAATATTGCAGATGGGAGTATAGTGGAAGGGGGTAATTGCTTCCTTCACCCTGTTGACCACCCCTCTTCTGATACAGCCCAGGACGCCACTGGACTTCAGGCTGCAAGCCTGCACTGCTAGCTTGTGTCCAGCTTTTTGTCCATCAGGACCCAAGTCCTCTACAGAATTGCTCTCAGTGAGTTTTCTTCCAGTCTGTGTGTGTATTTGGCATTGTCCTGACCCAAGTGTGGCTTGGCAACCCTAACAGCCCATTCCTTCAGGACCCTGGCGTACATGCTATCTGACCCCAAAGACTTATACATCTTCTTTCTTAAGAGGTGGTCTCTGAATTTCTTTGGTCTTACAGTGGAAAGGAAAGTATTTTGTTTCCCTGACCCTTGACTTAATGTTCAGAGACATGAGAGCTGTGGGAAGCCTAACTGATGTTGAAGACTGAGGCAAAGAACTTTAAATACCTCAGCCTTTTTACTGTTTATGTTAGCCAGTTCTCACTTCTCATTTAGCAGAGGAGGTACATTCTCTTATTTGTTTCTTCTGACCAATGTATGTGTAGAAATTTTTCAAATTTCTTGCCTAGTTCAGTTCCATCTGTACCTCGGCTTTCCTGATCCAATCACTACAAGTCTGGATTACATCCCTGTGTTTTCTTCCCAAGCCACCCTTTTCTGCCTCTATGGTTTGTTTGTCTTTTGCCTCAATTTGATCATCAGGTTCTTGCTCAGTTGTACTGGCTTCCTGTCTCCTGTGCTTTATTACTTGTCATGGAGGACTGAGAGCCTGGATTGTTTGCAGCCTGGTATATTGCTGTCCCAGCAGATACTGGTGAACGAAATTTCTTATCCCCTAGGATGAGTCTGCAAGTGCAGTTCCTCTTGTAGAAGGGGAGGCTTGGGAGGATTCATATCAGTGTCTATAAATACCTGAAAGGAGGTTGCAAAGCCGGCTCTTTCCAGTGATGCTCAGTGATAGGATAGGGAGGGAAATAGCACAAGCTAGAAAACTGTTTGCTTTGATCATTGGGAAGAAATTATTTGCTGTATTGGTGACTGAGACTGGCGTAGGTTCCCTGGAGAGGTTGAATCTTCCTCTTAGGGCACATTCAAAAACCACCTGGATGTCTGGATGTGGTCCTGGGCAACATGTTCTGAGGGTTTTTCTTGAGCGAGGGCTTGGAGCAGGAAACCTCCAGAGGTGCCTATCAAACTCAACCAGTTTGTGATTCTGTGAACAATGTAACCTACATCAAGCATGTTGTGTATCATTTAGTCCTAGATGACAAATCTACATGTCTCTAATGTTACTGCAGAGGTCCAGACAACTTTCCCTTACTTTAATACAGAAATTAAAATTTGTAAAAATAGCACTTACCAGTGACTGTATATTTGTTCACTTGCATGTATCAAGTGGTGAGATTTTTATTAAAATAATACAATAAAAA
This sequence comes from Lagopus leucura, assembly GCF_019238085.1. Classification (NCBI taxonomy): domain Eukaryota; kingdom Metazoa; phylum Chordata; class Aves; order Galliformes; family Phasianidae; genus Lagopus; species Lagopus leucura. The sequence continues at coordinate 63,505,433 of NW_024962262.1, forward strand.
AAAAAAGAGAAGAAACCTTCAGAACTTGAAATATATTTGGCATATATCCTTTGCTCTTGAAGAAGTGGTTAGTGAAACTTCACAAAAGACTAAGAATTTGAGTTCTTTGTATGTGCACAAAGTTTTGAAAGACTAATTGACAGCAGAAGGATCATGGCATGTCTTAAAAGCACTAATTGAGCTGGTGAATGTATTAGGAAGAGAAAGTATTTTGAATTGGAGATTTTCAGTGTTACAAATAAAACTAATAAAAATATTCTGAGACTTAGTAATGTGAAGAAGCTTAAATAGCAAGACTTTTGGGTTTCTATGACTTACTAATCAGCACAGTAAATCAGCTTATTTACTAACAAGTCAAATGCTAGGAAATCCCTGGAATACTTTGTGATGGCTTCAGTTTGTGATTTCTGTACTAGACTGAATGATGTGAATTACAGTTTATTCTGTATAATACAAGATAATTATCATGGTCTTTTCTGCAGTCAACTTCTACATCCATTAGATGTCTAAATTTAGTAAGTGTAATTCAGTAATTATTGCTGGGTGATCCTCTATTAGTTTTACAGAGAATGTGCTGTAATAATTATATATATAACCTTGTGATTTATTATTAAATCTCAACACTGCTTAAATTTTGGGTGCTTTCTGTACTTTTTTGATCCTTTCTGTTCATGTACATATATTATCTTTTTTTTGTTTGTTTTTGTTTTCACAGGAAGATGAAATCTAGGTGCTCAGTGAGTGTTTTCATAGCTTTTCACATCAGTGCACTTTGTCAGTACCAATGGCTGACTTGCTAAGCTGTTTTATTGACTAAAAGTCTTAAGGGGTGATAAATATCCTAAAACCTTTTGCAGCCCTTTTCTTACTGCACGTTCTCTGACAGTCATTGTATCTTCAGATTATCTTTTTCCCCCCAGGTTAGCTACAGCTGTTTGCTGACTAAATTAGATGGTTATCCATATGCTGTAGTATATAGGAACTGTCCAAAAAAGAGATGCTCAAAATATATGAAAATTACTCAAATATGTGTAATTTAGCAAAAAGCTTGGTCTCTATGTATTTTTAAAAACAATATTTGTTTTGAAACAGCATTTGTACATATTCCCTAATGCTGTACATGCTAGATATATCTGGTGCTTCTGCAGTTTTGTCTAAAAATGTAACATGTTCTAGATCAAGGTGAGATTCTCAAGTCATCTCTAAATTGGTTTCAGATACTTAAATCTTCTTTGGTTCACTTTTTCTGTAGTCCACTTCTAGTCTGTTTCTGGGGGAGCAAAAGAGGAAGATGAGTGGACTGAAGTAATAAAAGCTGACTTGAAAACTCTCTGAATGTTCCAGTTGAAGGATATTTGTAAAACATAGTAGATTTTTTTATTATTATTTGCTTTTGTATAAGGTACCGATGAGAATATTTATCTAAATGTTACTGCAAAAGTGCTGAATTTAAGAGACCTATATTCCCATTTCCATCTTTTAGAGTATGGTGTCTTTCTCCAAGGCAGTCTGTGAGGAAAATGTTTTCCACTCAGGATATAATTCTTCATTCTAGAGAAGGAAAAAAAAAGACCAAAAAGATTTATTATTGGGAAATAACATCTGAACACAAACTTCTATGTATTTTCTGTTCAGAAAGCATTCATAGTTTTAAGAAAACCTGTTGGTCTTTTTCAAGTGAAAGAAAATATGCAAATAAAATACTACTTGAATTCACTTTAAAAAGTTGACCAATTTAGCCCCATTGCAGTCATCAGCATTACTTCATAATTTAAAGCTTCATCAGTGTATGTTCCATTCTATCTCATGATTAAGTATGATAGTTTATTCCCACCTTATGTTAGCGAAAGACAGAGGTTTTAAGATGTGTTTATTGCTGCCCTTACAGTTATAGCTTTAGCGTGCAGTTTGAGTTGCATATGATCTTTCTAATTGAATATTCTCTCTAGGAAAAAGTGACTCTTACTTCCATATAAGAAAATAGCATTCCTTTCTGGATTTAAGCCTGGTCAAATTTATAATTGGACAGACTTCAAACTCTAAATCAGTTGTGTTTAGGCATTAGGTTCTTAAGGTTCTTCTTCTTAAGGTTCATTTCATTATGAATGCTATAATGAGCAAAATACAAATAAATGGTAATACAAAAGAGATATTACAGTGCCAGAGAGGGCTTGTATCAGAAACAGTGAAGCCAGCAGGAAAAGGGAAGTGATTGTCTTCCCTAAAGTGAAAGCCTTCTTTCTCTGCTGCTGACAGTTTCTTCTAACCCAATTATCTTAATCTCTTCTTTGGATAGGTTGACTTTGCCTTGCAATAGGCTGTTGGCAACTCAGCACTGGTGTGCTTCTCTTGTTCACTTCCTTTCTGGACCAAAATGGTTATGGAATTTCTGTCTAAGATGAGGAAAATTGACTATTTGAATAGATGTCAGGCTAAAAATTGTTTAAATGTCCTTCATAAAAAAGAGTGGGAAATGTTATCCTTGACATTGTTTTGCTTTTTTGTTCCTTTCTTCTTTTGGTTCAGTCTTCTGTATTCAAGGAGGGTGGTAACATATTAGTAACATTGCATGCTCGCAGTAATGTGACATCATATCATATTCTTGCTGTCAATCAGAAACATTTAAGCCTTTTTCCTTGATATCTGACTTTTCTAGGTTAAAGATAAATTTTCAATAACTGAAATTATATGTCCAACTAGATATAATGAAAGATTGAAAGAAAGATGAAAGAACTGCTAACATCAGTGGAACTGCTATTACTTCTGTTGTTAGAGGTGATGCTTTCCTTGTCAAGATTAAGATTTATTTGCAGATAAAAGATAACTTTCCACATGAAGAATTTCTCCTGTCTCAAAGGAGAAAACTTTTAAAAGATTATAACCTTTTCTGAAAGCCATAAATATATTGACTGGAAAACTAATCAGTGAAGTTTATTTTTCACAAACCAAAAGTGGTTGATCTATTTGTGTGTGAGTTTTTTTTTTTAATATCCAATGATAATTTCACAAAAAAGTAGACATACTTTTTTAAAAAAAAGAGAAAAAAGTGAGTAATCAAAACAAGCCTTGAACTTCATAAAATCAAATGCAAGTTTTACTGATTGGGGATAGGAATGTTTATATATATGTAAGCAAATAAAATTTACCATTTAAGCTTTATTCTTGTATGGGAATCCACTGTGTAACTCCTTTAACTAACTGTAAATCAAGAAGTGTATTGGGAAGTAACTGTCTTCTGTCAAGTGTTACTTTTCTCCAGTGCAAATCCCATGAGCAGTAACAATAACATCACCAAAGCACTATTTCTGCTTTCACTTTATTTACCAGAATAAAATATTTTCATTGAGGATATGAAAGGGAAAGCGAACTTTTCTTTGAACTAATTTCATTGTGCTGTAAAGAATGGAGATGGGGCTTTTAATCATGAAAGAGGAATTGTGTTTGGCTTCTCAGACTTAGTATTTCTCATATAGGAATTGATTTCTACTGGAGCTGTGCTGAATGCATTTGCAAAAAAGGCCTGAGATGCGACTTGAATGATATTATTTATATTAATACTCCATTGGAACACATGCTAGAAACTAATATGTCAGCGACATGTTGCAATCTTGCATTTGTCTTGGATGC
>NW_024962262.1:63509069-63572533 GCF_019238085.1 Lagopus leucura
GATGCAATGACAGCAGTCAGTATTTCTAGGCCATGGATTGTTCCCTCTTATGAGAGGCAGAACAATGTCTTAGAAGACACTTTGGTGTGTTGACCTGATAAGAAACTCTACAGCCTATCCTATTAAGATGTGTACACGCCCTATAGAGTGTGGAATAAAGCTGAAGATTTCTACATGCTTTCACTTGACTCAGAGCTCAGTTTCTCTCACTCCTGCAGCTTCTTGTGGGGTAGAATGGAATTGTGTATGAAATTAACTTTTTTTCAATATAGATTTGCCTTTTGCCATTTGAAAGAGACATACTTCAGAATGAATTCTTAATAAATAAAGTAGTCTATGAATTAAAATAAAATCAAAGTTATTTCCTTAGTAAAAAAGGGTTTGGAAGTATGCTAGTTTACTTTAGTATGAATGATTAAAGGTTTGTATTTTACATTAAAATAGCACTTGTTTTAACCCTGTCTATTTTTGATGGCTTGTGATCTTTATATATACCCTCTATCAAGGAGAACAGTAGCATGTCTCTAGTTAAGAGAGGATGTTATATCTACTTGTTTCAGGCCCAGTGAGGATAAGGTGGACTACCATGTCTCTAGAGGAAATCTGTAATGATAAGAGCAAGTCAGAGTTTACAGCATTGACATATGTTCTATTCTCCCTGTGGCACGGCACCAACCTTGCTGTACTTGGGAACACATGCAGAAAGTGTAAACACCTGCAAATGGGTGCATCTTTTCATTACTCTAGTCAGAGTATATATCAGCTGAGAGAAATTGTACTAGAATGCAGGCTCAAAATGAGAGAAGATATATCTTTAAAAAAAACTCATCATGCCATCTTAATGCTGTTCCATTAGCAAAAATAAAATAAGTCACGTAAGCAACTGTATTTGAAAGAAACTCTTTCAAGTGCATGTTCTGAAATGCTCATGAATTTTAAATAAACTGTACTGAGTATTACTGATGTTAACTTCTTTGTTGTTACTGTATTTTCTGTACTGATAGATTGTAATAGTTCCTTATATATTTAGCTATAGAACTATATGTTAGGTGCCTTCGAATTGATGTTAATTTAGATATACTTAACAAGATAATGAATATCCTATTTCCATTTTGATTTTTCCTCTTCTATTCCCAATCATTGCAGTTATTTAAATACTGCCTTGCAGACACACTGGAGGGATTAAAACAATTGAGTAACTTGCTGGAACAGTGTAAAAGTCTTTCCTCCTTTCACACATGGTTCTCAGTAGGAGATGTTCAGCTTGTTAAGAGAGGTAGAGCTAGTGCTTGTTCTGGTGGGGATCAGGGAGTTCCTTGCAGTTCTTTAAACTATAAATGTTGGATCTTCATTTAATTGTGGCTGTGGTTTGTCTTAAGAATTACATAGCTGTATGAATATCTTCAGAGTACAAATTCTAATAATCATGTTTTGAGGCTTTGTTGACAGGACCCTGAGTGATGTCATAAATTATTTGTTAAAAAAAAAAAAAAGCAATGCTCTATCTAACCACATGAATATTCTCCAACAGCTCTGTTCCTCTGAGGCAAATAACTGTAGGCTTGTTTTTAAAAACAAGTTGGATGTTTAGAGAACTTGTAGTTCTGATACGGTTATCAGTGATGATAATGTATTTTGTTCTGTGGTATGCTCTTATAGTACATGCATAATTCAACAAAAAAATGGAGCTAAAGTAGATTTGAGATTTAAAGGTCAGTAGGAGAGTTGTGCTCTGCATCTTGGTAGAGGTTAGCAAAGAAATTTGATTTTGAAGCTCACACAACCTTGAGGGACTGTATGATGGTCAGTGTGGGGTAATTGCTACCTATTTCAAATCTAATTAAATCTAAACCTAATCCAAAAATAAAACCAGTCTTTTAGACAAGGTATTTCACACAACCCTATGAAGGTACCAAAATAAAAAAAGATGATAGAAGGAAAAGTGTTGCGTGAAATGCTAACTGTAAATTGAGTTAAAACAACTTGCTGGATATCTTTTTAAACCATTCTCTAATTTCATTGAAGCAAAATATGTGCTTTATGTTTTTGATGCATGCAGCCTCTGTAACAGTAGGATATATATTCTTTTAAGCCATTGGTGACATTTTTCTGATGTCATCTAAAAAAAAAGTATTCTCAAATATTTGTGAAAGATGGGCTGTTTTTGGAAGCAGAAAGAAATTTGAAGTGTCTAACTTTAATGAAAGTTATCTTCTTCCTTCAATTATCTTTCAGTGGTCTAGAAAAGTCCCAGTTGACTGGAAGCTGGCAAATGTCCCAGTTTTCAAGAAGGATAAGAAAAAAGACCTTAGTAATTACAGGTTTGTCAGTCTTACTTCAGTGCTTGGTAATATTATGAAGATTATCCTGGGAGTTTCTGAAAAACACTTGGAAGATAATGCTTTGCTCACTGCCAACATGAGCTAATGAAGGGAAAGTCCGACTTAATTTCCTTTTATGTCAAAACTACTCATCTAGTTGACCAAGGGAAGCCAGTAGTTGTAATCTTTTTGGATGTCGGCAAAGCTTTTGATTCTCTGTCTCACAGCACCCTATGCAGAACGTCCAACATACAGCTGGACAAAAGCATAGTATGATAGCATACAAGTCAGGGTCAAAGGGCTATAGTCAATGCGATTATATCGTGCAGGCAGACAGTCATTAGTGGGGTTCCCCAGGGATCCATGATAGGGCTAGTTCTCATTAATGATTTTATACATGATCTAGATACAAGAGTTGAAATTTGTGGATGATACTCAATTAGGAGTAGATGTGGACTCCCTCAAGATGTCACTGTCTCCGGTGACAGTGATAGATCCTGAGGGAACAGCGTGAAGCTGTACCAGGGGAGGGTCAGGTTAAGGATTAGGAAAATGTTCTGTACTGAGAGATTGGTTGAACACTTGGAATGGGCATATTTTATGATATAATTTATGATGGGCATATTTTATGATGAAAAATGTCCACCATATCTTAGTATGGGCATGTTTTATAATTTTTTGATTCCAGTGTTCCAGTGAATCTGAGAAGTTATCTGAAGCATGCTATACATACGTTAATCTTACATGCTTTATTTGGGAAATATTGTCTTTTTCTCAAATTGAAACTGTTAAAGTTTTGAATACACACTTGCTTCAGATAAGGGCTTAATAATCAGACGTATAAATTGCTTATGTAAATTTGCTGTCAGAAGTAATTCAAGCTAGCAGAAATGTCTTTAAATTAAAACTGGGGAGATTTAGTTGATATGTTAGGAGGAAATCCTTTACTCAGAGAGCAATGAGGTGCTGGCACAGCTGCCCAGAAAAGCTGTGGTGCCGCTTCCCTGGAGGTGCTCAGGGCCAGGTTGGATGGGGCCCTGGGCTGCCTGAGCTGGTGGGGGGCAGCCCTGCTAAGTCTGGAAGTTGTTACTAGATGATCTTTAGCTCTTCCACCCATGCCATTCTCTTATACATTCTATGATAAGGATAACTAGTTCTTATTTACTGCCTGAAATAAGTACGAATAATTACAATGAATAGCATACTTTAGTGGTCTGATGAAAATTAAGTGTTTAGCAACTTTCCTATCTTAAAAGACAGAGTCATCACTGCCTGTAATAAAAATATTAAAATTACCCATGAACTATTCTGTCCCGTTCATTTTATGATATACTTTGAAATTAATAACAGCTATTAGGAAAAAAAAGAAACAGAGTAACTACTGAAATTACATTATTTGTAATGGATTTTTTTAATTTTTTTTTTGCTAGTCAAAACATTTGGCTAACAAACAAAAAATGAGATGTGTTCTGCTTCTTGATTATAGAGAAACACTCAAAACTATTTAAGAATGTTGAGGACTAACCAGTAGCTGGATTTAATGATGTGGAACACGGGTATGGTTTATCAACCCTTTGATACTGTCACTAGGCTTTCTGCCTTATTTCAGAGTCAAAGAAATGTGTTTTCAGGTATTTATGGTGCCATCATGTGGAGATTTCTGAACATTGAAGTCCTTTTCTTGATTAGAGTAAGGGATGAGTATGATGTCCAAACTAGTTCATATAAGCTTGAAATATAAACTGATGCTCTTACATGAAATTTTATTTCATTATCATAGTTGACAGACTTCTGACCATCCTGCTGTCATTAGATGGGTTCTCATGGACATCACTCTCTCCATTTTCACTTTTTAAAAACAGGTGTGCCTGTGAAATGTTTTAATGTTTGTTTTTTTCCTTCAATGGATAATAATGTAATTTGCTCTTTGCCTAACATAGCTGAGTGAAGATAATGCTTCTTTTCTTTTCCTGAGATAGTTAAATAAATAAATATGAATAGTATAAATATTTTTTTCGAAGTCCTAGTACTGTCCAAAATGATCTTGAGCTAAGTCTTCATCTGCATGAAGGCTGGAAGGTTTTACACAATTATATTAAAAACACCAGGCCTAATTTTTAGGTATCCAGACTTATTTGGGTGTTAAGAAGCAGTTCTGCTTCTTTGCGTATCATTGTAAAAGACTTAAGAAAATTTTCAGATGATACTTTAATTTTTTTCCTCAATTTCAAAGGACAAGGCCATATAATCTATTTAAGTAGGCCATGTGTGTTTATATGTATATTATTATTCCATACTTTGAAGATATGATATTATAATAGCTCTAGTAGCACCTTTTAATTCTACGTATGTTGGCCTGTGCAGCTGGCTGTGACTCCCTGTGAGAACCTATTTATATTATTTTATTGGCTCTGTAGGACAAGCTGTTCTCTAACAGTTCTTTTGTGAGCATCCCATTGGATGCCTCTATGTCTATCTACTAAATACAGTTTGGATTTTGAGACTGGATTTGAGATTAAGAAATCTATTTCAAAATGTTTCCAGAAGTTTATGTAAGGAATATTTACTTATTCTTCCATATAATTCACAATACTATGAAAAAGTAATTTCTAACAATTGTTAATCGGAATAATTTCAAGACATGTATCTCATGGTCCCAAGTATTATGGTACAGAAAGCCTTGTTTTAGATGCTAAAATTGTATTTTCCACATACAGATTTTAAAAGAGATATCTGTAATCTAAAAAAAATACATGATTTGAATAAAACTATCAAACTTATTTATTTGGAAAGGATCCTTTACAACTAGGTAACAAGTTAGAACTATCACAGAATCACAGATCACAGAATCACCCGGGTTGGAAGGGACCCCAAGGATCATGTAGTTCCAACCCCCCTGCCTAGCAGGGCCACCAAACATACACATTCAGATCAGGTTGCCCAGGACCCCGTCCAACCTGGCCTTAAACACGTCCAAGGACGGGGCATCCACAACCTCCCTGGGCAGCCCGTTCCAGGGCCTAACCACTCTCCTAGTAAAGAACTTCCCCCTAACATCCAACCTAAATCTTCCCTCCTTCAACTTAAAGCCATTTCCCCTAGTCCTGCTGTTATCAGTCCTTTTGAAGAGTTTACTCCCCTCCTGGGTGTAGGTTCCCTTCAGGTATTGATAGGCTGCAATGAGGTCACCCCGCAGCCTTCTCTTCTCCAGGCTGAACAAGCCCAACTCCCTCAGCCTGTCCTCACAGGGGAGGTGCTCCAGCCCCCTGATCATCTTAGTCGCCCTCCTCTGGACCCTTTCCAAAATCTCAATGTCTTTCTTGTACTGAGGGCTCCACACCTGGACACAGTACTCCAGATGGGGCCTCACAAGAGCCGAGTAGAGAGGGACAATCACCTCCCTGTCCCTGCTGACCACCCCTCTCCTGATGGATCCCATTTGCCTTTCGAGCTGCCAGAGCGCACTGCTGGCTCATATTCAGTCTCTCGTCCATCAGGACCCCCAGGTCCTTCTCTGCCGAGCTGCTCTGAAGGACCGCTCCTCCCAGCCTGTACAGGTGCCTGGGGTTCTTCTGGCCCAAATGCAAAACGTTGCACTTTGAACTAGGCTACTAAAATCCTAAACCTGCTCTTTTTTTTTTTCCTCTCCAGTACATATAATTCTTTTATAAAAAGAGAAATGATTATTGAGTCCAGTGGGCCTGATAGAAGTTACACAGAAAATTTATTGTATCATTGCCTCTTAGCCTTGAGTAGCAAGAAGAACTGGCAATCTGGGGAGTTGTAGTACATCACTGTATTGTAGAACAGATATTTTCTGAGCTGTGTGACTTCACAGTTTGCAGGGTTAGCATTATGGTAAAAATAAGGAATTTGTAATGTGTGACTTTTATAGTTAGCTCGGGTGGAGAAAGCACTATAAGCATTGTTTTCTGGCAGTCTGAGATGTAAGAAGGAAAAGCAGTTTCCATTTGACTTTAATTATTGTGCTGATAAGATGAATTTGGGGCAGAACAAGGCTTTGCCTTTAAAATGAGATTTGAGTACTCAGATCTGCATCAGCAACTCAGAAGTGTAATGATTAGGCACCTTCAAACTTTTCTGAAAATAACCTATTGAGTTTCACTTTAAGTCAGTGCTTCTTTCAAGTTATGGAGAAACAAATCAGCTGCTTTGTTGTTGTCTTTAAGTTGAGATTCTTGGGGAAATATGAGGGGTGTAAATATTAGGGTTTTTTTCCCCTTTTTTAAATGAAGTTAAGATCAGCTTCCTAGAAGATTACTAATGCTGAATTTTTATTTTATCAATGCTTTTGAGTATGCTTATGAACAACTGCTGGTGATAAAAAAATAAATAATAATAATGCATGATATAAATGCTTTAAAACCCATCTGCTTACTAGATGTAGGTATATAAGTTAGATCAGAATCAGGATCAGAATTAAAAATTGTTACCCTGACATTTATATTGTGTGAATGTCAAAAATCAACAGTTTCAAGTAGCTGCTGCATAAACAAAGAGATGGGGATGGCGACGTGATTGAAAGTCCAGAATATGAGAGCAGCACAGCAAACAAAGAAAAGAACAAACAACAAAAGTAGAAGATGACACTAGACAGTCTGATTGTTAATACAGACTACAGTCAAGATATACTAATGATTTTATAATTGTTATAAAAGTTTGCAACTTGAAAAAACAAAGAAAAAAAATACACATTTAAGAATGTCTAATTTATCTCTTTTTGAAGAAGCACATGTGCCAAACAAAAGCTACTTAGAAAATGAAGTAAAAACTCATTTAGAAAAAGATTCATGGCTCAATTGAGAATTACAACAGACCAGACTGCCAGGACCTGGCAGGAGGGTATATCGTATCAGGACCTGGTGAATGAAAGTACAGAATTGCTGCTGAAGGAAATGAGAGCCGTGAATCAGGGGCTCAGAGGATGAGGTCAGAGTTCACAGATATGTATTGTGATAAATAGAAATTTGTACAGCACTGATGCTCTTTGTAACAGTTATATGGCAGCAAAATCTACTTGCAAAGGTGGTGCAGAAACTGTGCATTTCCATTATTGTAAGAATCTATTTTTTTAAATGGTTTAAGAATCGCCATAACTTGTATGTGGGGCACTATGTTTTAGTTTCAGCTGGGATGGAGGAGTTCTCTTCAGAGTACCTGGGTTGGTGCTATGTTTTGCTTCTAGGCGAAAAACACTATTGATAATACATCAGTGTTTATTGTTGCTGATTAGCAGTGTTAGTGTTAGAACCAAGGCCGTTCTCAGTGAAGGCGTCAAGTTGCTGCCAGGGAACAGAATTGAGGCAACTGACTTAAACTGGCTGAAGGGATATTCAGTACCATATAAGATCATGTGGAAGGAGTTTTGAAGAGGGTGGGAGATGATCTCTCTTCTGATGTTCAGGGTCTAGCAGGGCATTGAGCGGGGGGTGGTAAGCAATTGCTTGCACTTTGTTATATGCATTTATGTACGCATGTTTGTTGTAGTAATTATCCTTTTATTTTTATCTTAGTAAATAGTTTTAGTAAATAGTTGTTTTTTGGTTTTTTTTTTTTTTTTTCTCACCCATGAGTTCTAATTTTATTTTCTTCCCAATTCCTTCTCCCATCCCACTGGAAAGGAGGGAAGTGAGTGAACTGTATGGTACTCAGCCACTTGCAGGGTTAAATTGCAGAACTGAATATAATGTTAATACTTTTCCATTTGTAGTTTATGCCATCTAAGGATGCTATAAACCACTGTTAAAAAGTTGAGGACTCTTTTGTAATACTCAGGTGGCTTCACTCACAACTGCTATGTGGTACAAAGGGACACAAAAGCTGCAGCAGTGTTGTGAGGGGAAAGAAGAAAGTTGCTGTATCAGAACTGAAGCATCAAGGTGCAGACAAGTACTGTTAGCTGTCATGCTCAGATTAGATTCTAACAAGAGAAGCGGAATTCTAACAAATAGGGATTTTATGGCAATTCTGTCATGAATACTCCTTTACTGCATTACTCTAAGAAGCCAAATAGGTCTGCAAAGAGAACTTAAAGGAAGCTTTTGTGATCAGGTCTAGTGAATAATCCCATGTCATTATAAGGCTCTTTTTCATCCCAGAAAGCCTGAAGGTTAACTTTTAAAATAAATATACTTTCAAGCAGTTCAGTCAGAAAATTGCAAATATCAGTTCTTATTTCCACAAATCATTCCCTTTTGTATTTGCATTATGTCAAATGAGCACAGTAAATAGGCAGTAAGTATTTAGTTTTTTTCCTCTTTAATTTCAAGCAAATGAAAGAAGCTGAAATGATAGTGAGTGGAGGTGTCTTTTATTTATTATTACAACTCTTGTTGACTTACAAAGTACAGCGTGAATGAGTGAATGTGTTTTTTAAAACAGCATGTATTTCTCAACACTTGGAGATTGGAAACAGATAATCTCTGTGGGTTAGAAGACAGCAATAAGAAGGCATTTATCCAACATTATTTTAACACCAAAAACCAGTTCTAAGTCAAATGTATGAGCCCTGCTGAGTTTGCTGAAGCCTTTAGACTGATTTTTATACATTACAGGAAATTAAGGAGTAGGTAATAAAGCTAATCTTGCTTTAAAAAAATATATATTTTATGCAACATTTCTTTTAGTAACATTTCTTTGTCGATAGGCTTTCTTTTCACAGAAATGCCATTTCATAGTTGTTCTATCCACTTCAGACTAATAGCTGTGCACACTAAATAAGAAAAAAAAATAAAACAAACCTTAGATCATAGAGAGGGAGATTTAATAGGAGAGCTTCATTCCTCATAGTTCACTAGTTGTGTTGTTAATTGCAAAATAGCACTTCATTATGTCTTTCTGGGGTTTAGTTTTTTTTTTTTTTTTTTTTAATTTCAAGTGCTTGTTAGCAAATTACAAGTGTCTTTGCATGTAATCTGTTGGATTAATAAAAAAAAAAAAAATTGGATACCAAAAGCAAAGTTAAAGTCGTTTTGGATGAAAAAAGAGTGGCAAGTCATAATCGTAGTATTACAGTCAATCTGGCAGTGGTTAGCACTGTGCACATGCTCAAGAAAGCACTTTCCTAACCTTAGATAACTATCAAATCAATGTGGAAAAAAATAAAACAAAGCTGTGAGAAAACGGATGTCGTTATGAAGAATTGACGAAGGACAGAGTTTGCTAGAGGATGCAATATAAGCTTGTAATTGTTGGACTCTTCTAATTATAAGTGAGTAATTAGACAAATATATACTTCTGCTCATTTTGCTTTCCATCTAACATGAAATGTGAAAAGATTTTCTCTTTGACTTAACCCTCAGGTACTTGATGTTCCATGATTTAATTTTATATAGTCTCACAGCAAGGGATTAATGGAAAATTTTCTTTATGTGAAAGTAGCTTAGTAATCAGAGAATCCATTCCACAGATACATTCTCCAGTAATCTTGAAAGGTTTTCTTGCACCTTTGAGTTTTGTCTTTTATATGCAAGTAACATTATATAATCAAAATCAGCAAACCAGTGTACCTACCATGAAGTAACTCCTCAGCTTTGTGTTTACCTCCTGTAGTGAATGCTATTATAAAGCTGTCAGTTACTTCCTCCCTGTGATATGAAGAACCTTTTCTGACTCAGCAGGAACAAGAGATCCTCTGCTATTTTCCAGGCTCGGGACTGAGCAAGCCTCAATCTTCCAATATTGTGAGCTGGCTGGAGAGGGAAAAAAAAAAATAAAAAAAAATAAAAAAAATTTGCAAAGGAATAATCCACTTAGATTGGTGATAGGATGCTTTGTAACAGATTTAAACAGATTAGTATTGTCCGAATAATTTTTGGAGGGAGATATCTTTATTTTTATAATGCACGTAAATTCAGAGGTACATGAAAACATTTATCCAGCTGTTGTTATATAAATGAGTCTGGATGCTCAGCCCCTCACGGCTTGTTTCCTCGCAGTGGGATGTGGAAGAAAATCAGAGAAGTAACAGAATATTCATTTGTTGAAATAATGGCAACGTAAGGCAAAAGCAGCGCTCACAAGCAAAGCAAAACAAGGAATTCATTTCTTGCTTCCCATTTGCAGGCAGATATTCTGCCTACAAAGCAGGGCTCTGTCACATGTAGCAGTTTCCTGGGAAGATAAATGCCGTTACTCCAAATGTTCCTACACATGACCATTCCAGGAAGAAAGCTAGACCTTCACTGTCTGATAATCCAGTGTTACCATTGGAAGGTATAATTTGAGGGAACGGGGGGAAGACGGGGGCAACCTAAAAACTATAAAGATGTTAAGAGACTGTTCGTATATGTACACATATATGAAAAGGACTGTCTTGTTTAAAGTTACTTGCGACTTTCCCATGTATGAGGAAAAAAAAAAAAAGAGTGCAAATTAAGTTTTTATCCATTGTTACAATGTTTTGCTTCCCTCTTAAATTTATGTGGCTATGAAGATTTATAATTGCATTTGCTTAAAAACAAATCTTCACGTAAGAGCATTCAGAGACAGATATATTTTCTGTTAAATAACTATCCACGTGCAAGTACAAAGTTCTATTACACAGACTGTCTTTTTAATTTGTGTCACATTTTGAGGAGACAAAACTTTGCCAGCTGGTTGTACTTTTCAAATGTGATTTACTATTTTCACTCTCAGAGTCATTCGTTTTATTCCAGGTTGTACCTCAAAATATTATGCTAATAATGTAATTGGAAATTCTGTTTGAAACGATTAGCACCAGAAATGCTGCATGCAGAACAGGTACTTGTATCAATACTTACATCAATGCTTGCTTTTTTTTTTTTTTTAAAGGAATAGAACAAGTATAATTTTGACACTGCTTGCAGGTGGAATTCGGCAAAAGCTCTAAGACCTATGTCACTTCTTTGGAAGAAAATCTCATGTGTAGACTGTCCTTATTGCCTTAGAAGATTTCTAAGGTCTCTATTTTTGTTTTCTGTCCTCTGCTTCACTGTGAAAAATACAAAGTTTGTTTCTCTTCCTTCTTCAGGAAGTTACTTATTTGTAAACGATGACAGGTTAAGCAAGCTGGCTAAGGATAAGGTCAGATCAGCAGGTAGAGCTCAGAACTGTAAAGCTTTCCAAATAGGCACTTAGCCTAAATTAGCATTTCCAATTTGAATATGCATCAAAGTTATTTGATGATGTCATTATTGTAAGGTTTGGCCCTAGTCACTGAGAGTTGAGCTTGGATAAATCACACTTTGTAAGGGTTAAGAGATCTCTCTTCTTAGATTGTGTTAATTATTGCTACATTTCCAGCTTTTTATCAAAAGATATGACTAAAAATCAGTAGTTCTGCTTAAAGTAGAACATTATTATTACTGAAACTAATAAATGAGTTGCAATTGCTTCAGGCTTGTCTGGTTGTAACCTTTGTGTTTCTCCTTTGATGTTCAGTGTGTATAACCATATAAACGTGCTACAGGAATTACCTTGTGGCATACTAAAAGCAAAGAATGATTTAAGCAATTACTGTTGAGAGGAATAGATCCAGAAAACAACAAATAGCTCTTCACAATTCTGTGTAAGTTTGGCCTTTTACAGGTCTGAGAAATTTGTCTCTGTACATGAGCACCTTGCTGAAGTCTCGTGTATTGTGTTGTTATTAGAATAAAATAAGAATCTTTGTGCATGATTTAAATGATTGTCATAGAGAAAATGATACCAAACCAATAGATTTAGAGACTGATGTCTATACATGGTAGCAAGGTATCCATGGTTTCTGCTTACCTGAAATATCTGTTCCCAGTGGCCCAATTATCCTCCTAGTATGGCACTAAGACTTGATCTTTTTTTTTTTTTTTTTTTTCCCATCAGAAAACAAGTATTTATGCTCTGAATTATGCAGTGACCTTATTTATAACATAAACTCCAAAATAAGCTGACAATTCTTTCATGTATTTCATGTAAACCATTTCAGAAGAAACTAATGCTGCAAAGTAAAGCAGAGCCTTTTAGGTAATATATATTGCATGTTTGGTGTTTTTGAAAGAATGTCTAATAATAATGTTACATTTCTTGAACTCGTGTATTTTGAGGAAAAAATATTTCACTGTGAAGCTATAAAATGTAAATGTAAAAGTAATTTGTTTCACAGATGGCTATTTTTGGATAACAGAGCAGCCTCTGCAGTTACTTCTCTCCAAATAAAACATGAAAGAAAAAAAAAAAAAAAGCCTGCCATCTCTATGGAATGTTATAGGATTTCAAGCAGAGCCATTTGTTTTTTTGACAGTGTGAATACCTGAATGCAGCACAATAAACAACAACAAAAAGCCAGAAACTGTTTGGTTTTTTTTTTTTTAATTGGCTAAGTGCTTTTGTAATTGTGTTAATATTTCAGAGTGGAGTTCTTCACTATATACAAAATGGACGTTTTTCAAATGGGTTGGGAGACAGACTGGAATACTGGAAAGTTTCCAGAAGGTATCATCAGAGAACTGATGGTGTCATTATTGGAGAATCACTGTATGGCATTTAAGGTCTGGGGCCCTTTGGGATACCAATCACATCAAGTACGTCCTTATTTCTCTGGATGTCAGGTTGCATATAACTAGATGTTTTAGCTTCCATAGGATAATATAAAGTATAAACAGAACTAGTACGGGGAGCGAAAGTTAAAACTACAGAAGTTAAAACTACTTGGAAAGAATGGTATAGCAGGATTCCCAACACATTTATATTCAAAGAACCTTCTCCCAGAAAGAGAAATGGTTCAACTACCTCTACAGGTCAAAAATCAGTTACAATTTAAATAAAGGGAATCAAATTTAGCACTTTCAGCTTATAATTTTTCCTTCAGAAGCTCTTGAATGAAAACTATTTGTCTATGGGATGCAATTATAAGATCACTGTGAGAAGACCGAAACTAACACTTGATTCTTTGTGCTGTATCAGAGCTGTATCTGACTATAGTCTGTTGCTTACCAGTTAGTTTTTGTGTTTTTTTTTGATGGTTTTGCTCTATTGTGAAATCACGTTACTTAGCTTTACTATTGAGAAACTGGAGTTCTCATACAGCAACTGAAATTTACAACTTTCGGTTGTTCTTTCCTCTAGTGAATAGGGATCACTGTCTTTCTTTGTAAAATGCTGCTTACCTGCTGCTAATAATTAGGCAATAGTTCATTCTGCCCTGATTCATCAGTATATCCAAGCTGAATAAAATTTATGAGAAAGTAAAAAAAAAAAAAAAAAAAAAAAAAAGTCTAGGTTTTTTTTTAGTTGGATTTAATGATAGCATAAAAGGTTTTAACATTGGAAGAAGTTTGTTGCACTCTTTAGTAAGAATCCAAAAGTAAGGTGCATGTCATGAAGACTTTTATGTGTATTCATGTGCACTGCCCAGAGAGAAACCTGTTGAGATTTCAGCAAGTAATACATGTGGTGAATTTTTAAAAGTAACTAAATAAATTAAAATTGCAAAATGCATAACATCATCTCACAATTTACATTGAGGGTACCATTGGTAACTCAACTGGGTAAGAACCCATCAATTTTGCAGGAATATGTTAATTTGGTATGTATATTAAAATATAGTAAGATTTTGGCAGGTACCTTGGGACTTCAAAATATAGGATAATATAAATTCAAAGCCATAGTTGTGTAATTTGAATTATTTGGGTATCCTTGTATTGAGATTATAATTACATTAAAATGTGCTTCACAGTGGTTTTATAAAACTAGTAAGATCTTTCTGTAGGGGAAAAAAAAAAAAACACTTCTGCTGCGGTGTACAGAAATGTTTTCTAAAATACCTTGAATTATTTGTAGTTATTTAATAAACTGGGCTGCATTAAAAGCAGTGTGGCCAGCAGGTTGAGGGAGGTGATCCTGCACTGGTGAGACATCACCTGAAGTACTGCATCCGGGTGTGTAGTCCTCAGTACAGAAGAGACATGGATCTGCTGGAGTGTGTCCAGAGGAGAGCCACAAAAATGATCCAAGAGATGGAACATCTCACCTATGTGAAAAGGCTGAGAGCTGAGGCTGTTCAGCCCAGGAAAAAGTAGGCTCCAGGGAGACTTGAGAGCAGTCTTTAAATTTCTGAAGGGGAGCTGTAAGACTGAGAGGGACAGACTCTGTATCAGGGTCTATTGTGATAGGACAGGGGGAATTGGTTTCAGACTGAAAGAGGAGAGATTTAGATTGGATGTAGGGAAGACGTTTTTTTCAGTAAGGCTGGTGAGGTACTCAGTAGGTTGCCCAGAGACATGGTGAACGCTTGTATCTTGGAGGCAGTCAAAGTCAGACTGAAGGGGACTCTGAGCGCAGTCATCTAGCTGTGAATGTCCCTGTTCATTGCAGGGGAGTTGGATTAGATGACCTGTAAGGGTCTGTTCCAACTTAGAAGATTCTGTGATGATTCTATGAGTTTTCCTGTTATTTACAGTGATGTATCCAGTACTTTCAATTCATTTGAGTGTTGCCAGTATAAGAACTTTGCTTTTATCCATAACTCTTTTTTCTTAGCTTCTATACAATACAGAAGTTGTTGTCACCTTGTAACTAGTTAAAAGTTTGAATGTTATTATAATTTAGTGGATCTGAGTTGTTTGTTTTTTAAAATATGTTAGAACTGATCTTGAAGATATTATGATAGCTACTTCATGGGAAGTATATGACCTGATGAAAGAGCTGGATTGCAGTCGTTTTGGTTTGTAAGGGCTGCAGATCTTGCTGGGCAACAACCTAGCCCTTCTTTGCAGGTGTTTATCTGTCTTAGAACCTCCCTGATCCAAGTGAGGAAAGGGTACTTGAGGAAAGCAAAATAAATTATGCTATTCCTGGTAATTTAAATTAAAATCTAGTTATTTTGACACTCTTTTTCTTTGCTTAATGAGTTGTATGAATTCTCTGGATTTTCTAGTTAAAAGAATGTTTGGGAACGTCCCGGGAATTAATACAGAATTTCTCAGTTCTCACATTAATGTACTCTATTCATAACCCATCCTAGAGAAAGGCTATAGTTTAAAAAACAAAATAAAACAAAACAAAAAAAAAAAAACAACAAACAAACAAACAAAAAAAAAAAAAAAAACAAGAAAACTACAGAAGACCAGAACCTGGTTCAAAATAAGCTTGGAAGCACTTACTGGCCTAGGCACAGCCGAAAGAGTTGCATGTCGCCTTTTTAGACTTTTGTAAGAAAAAGAGGAACAAAGTCAGTGATAAAATTTAAACGCTTTCTTAACAACCATGTTGAATTTGAAACATTCTAAGAATATGATACACTTGTGAAAATTCAACACATTTGTATTAAGGTGGTGCCAGCATATTAAGGATCTTGGAGAAAATACTTAAAAGGGAACTGTTTTCAATTTTTCATCTTTAAATTGCTTAGAATGTAGATATCTTTTGAGGAGTTGCCACATCACTGGGAATCTAATTTTAATCACCGAAGGATGAAATGGGAAAATTTTAATCTTGCTTTAAATGCACATCTCAGTACAGTATGAACTGTGGTTTTGTGACTGATACTTCTGTAATATATTTGACAAATGATGCTGGACAAATTAGATGAATCAAGCATTTGATATGCAGTGAATCTTTGTTTTGTTTTTTGTTTTTTTGTTTGTTTCTTTTTGTTTTTGTTCCTTTTTGGTAGTGTTTGCTAAGGCTATATAAAATCTTGCACATTTTTCATGACTGTAAAGAAAATTAATATTACAGAGATGATCAAGGGCCTGGAGCCTGGGTCTGTTCAGTTTGGGGAAAAGAAGACCGAAAGGGGATCTGATTAATGTTTTAAAAATCTAATGGGAGGTGGGAGGAAAATATGTGGGGCCAGGCTCATCTCTGTAGTGTGCAGCAGTAGCGCAAGGAGTGATGGTCCAGAACTTGAACGTAAGAAGTTCCGTACTAACATGCAAAAGAACTTCTTTAGGGTAAGAGTAATGGAGCACTGGAACAGATTGCCCAGAGAGGCTGTGGAGTCCCCTTTGGAGATATTCAAGACCCTTCTGGACACCTACCTGTGTGACCTATTGTAAGGAACCTGCTTTAGCGAAGGGGTTGGAATCAATGATCTTTTGATGTCCCTTCCAACTCCTGCAATGCTGTTACTCTGTGATATTAAGGTGTGTGCCTTCTGAAATCTGAGTAGTATAATAATGGGAGTAGGCTTTTTTCATACACAAGTATATTATACAGTGCAATATTATACAATGCAACATTTAATATCTAAAATGTCTTGTAAGGATGTGTGGGAAAGAAGTGAAAATCGAGCCTCTTTCAAGAAATAATGTTTCATTAATTTGCTTCACTGCATTTACAAATAAAGAACTTATGAGTAACGACAGAAGAAACTGGAATTGTTTAGTGTGGAGAAGAGGAGGCTCAGGGGAGACCTTGTTGCTCTCTAAAACTACCTGAAAGGAGGCTATGTTGAGGTGGGTATCAGGCACTTCTGCGTAACTAGTGATGCAATGAGATGGAATGGCCTCGAGTTGGCCAGGGGAGATTCATATTGGATGTTAGGAAAAATTTCTTCTTCAAAGGAGTGGTCAGATGCTGGAATGGGCTGCCTAGGAAGGTGGCAGAGTCACCATCCCTGGAGGTGTTCAAGAAACATTTAGATGTTGTACTGAGGGACATGTGGGGAATTATTGTTGACAGGTGGGTGGTTGTACTTCATGATCTTGGAGGTCTTTCCCAATCTTTGTGATTCCCTTCCTCTCTTCCTTTATTATTATTATTTTAAGCTCGCTAAGTATTCTGGTTAGTAATTCTGAATAATTTAATACATAAATCAAGATATTTCAAGATAGGAGGGGAAAAGCAAGGTTTTGACAGCTTGTCATATGAAATTAAGAAAAATGTTAATCACTTCAGTTTAAAGGGGGAATTCAATATGGTTAAAGGCTGGATTAAATCGCTTAATTTCTTGTTGTTTAAAAAACAGGTAAGTTATACAAGGTGTAGGTGGACATTTATCTTTAGAAAGATATCAAAATGGAAGGGTTAGAAGTACTCGATTTAGGGAGTTCTGAACCCACTGTTATTACATGGAATTATGAAGTAAATGTAGATAGAAGGAGAAATTACAAGGCTTTGAGTTCTTTTGTTAGTCTGCCTGAAATATCATGCCTGCAAATTTCAACCTTTATGTCAAGTAAGTAGTATATTTTGATGTCGCCGCTCCTTTGAGTTACTTCATCTGCCACATGTGTACTCATATTGCAGTTTTGCACTATTCACGTATGTTGGGGCATTGTTTTGCAAAGGCTATCTTACATTTCTCTTTCTTGGTTAATGGTATATTTGATTGTTACTGGAGCGCATGTCTGGAGGTGATGAACAAGGAGGTTTGACTTTGTCAGAAGTAAAATCTGTAGGATAAAACAAGTTATTTTGTGAGAAGTGCTGAGCGTTAAGCACATAAGTATTTTATTCATGCTTCCTTAGCAACTTAGAAACTAACAATGGTGAAGTGGCTTCTCAAGAAAAAAAAAAAAAGTAGCTCACAGATTCTCTTTTGAAGTCACATAAATGCCAGAGAGTGCATGGACCAGGCTTTAATAACTTATTAGTTTTAGAATGAGTTACTTTGGAAAGGCTGTTCTTATATTCAGAATCTTTCTTTTATACTCAGTCTGTTATGGGCAAAAAGGGGACTACTCAGTATGTGAAAGACAAAAACAAATCCCAGAGCATCTTGTTCTTTCTAATCCTGCTCAGAACAAGAGGCAGGACTACATGATCTCAAGAAGTGTCTTCTAGCCTCATCTGGTCTATTGTTTTGTGATTTGCTAAGCTGCACATCTACACTGCTACCTTGAAGAATTTTGTTTTCAGAAAAAAATATTTCCATTTAAATCTTTCTTGTCTGAGATGCAAAATTGTGCCATATCTTGTCTTAGGATATTTTATTCTCCAGTGAATGGAGAGGAGGAAATGATGTCCAGCAATAAGAATATCTTATTTCATTTGTAGCTTACGAACACTGTTGACTTCATGTGTGATCTTATTTTTCTTTCCAAATCCTCTTATAAAGGACTTGTTGTATCATGGGTTCCTAGTAGTTGGGAATGTCATGAGGTGGATTTATATTCAATAGGAAAGGAGATAATCGAGATACTAATTCCCTGCAAGCTTTAATTTGTCAGAGTCCTTTTGAGATACCAAGTAACAGAAAACCATGTCCTAGTTCATACTCTGATGAAGGCCAGGGGGAGGGAGGGAATTTTTATTTCCAAAGTAGAATAGACGTTGGAAGTGCTTTCAAGAACTGTTGGTTAATATTAAGCAGTTTGAGGGTGTTTTTTGTTGTTGTTGTTTTGTGTACTTGTTGTATGTTTTTTCATTTTGTCAACTTTCTACTTTTCTACCATTTAGGATAACGCAGAATGCTCACTTCGACACCCCTTTCTCCCCTTCCTCCTCTTCAGTTCTGGCCTAATATTATATTGCTTTCCTTTATTTGCAATTATTTCTTATTTCCATAATTAAGGAAACTGTTGGGAGGTGCACTTCTAGATGACAAATTGTTTGTTTTGTTTTTTTTTTTTACTTTCTTTTTTTCCAACCTTTTTATTGATCTGTATTTTTCCTTTTGGAACAGGTATTCAAACCCACCTAGTTAGTATCTCTAATTTGTTTTCATTAAATGTTGTTCCATATTTTGAATATGGATGAGTTTGTTGGAATGTTTAATGATGTCTCCATTTAAAAGAAAAACTTCTCTGAGAAAGGGGATATCACACTTTCAATGTTACTTTTGTTATGGAATCATGGCACTGTATTTATAATGATCCTGTAGGAAGTGGGGAACTGATCTAGATATCGAAGTAAAGATTCATTTCAAAACTGTAAATATCTTTAAAGGACTGGAAATGATTTTACTGCTCAAATCTTGTTTCTGCTTTTCAATGTGAAGCAGCAACTTTACTCATAAGCTCTGATTTTTAGTTAATCCTTTATGGAGTCAGGAGTTTGACTTAATGAACTTTATTGGTCCCTCCAACTTGGGAGGTTCTATGATTCTATTATTCCGTATCTTTTGAGCTTGTGGTCTCATCCAACCTCCAGATTGTTTGTCTTCACTGGCGAGCCAGAATTCTACATATTCTGAATTCATGGAATGAATCTAATGAGTCTAGTAAAATCATCACTGAAATACTGTGAGGTCTTTTGTATGTCTGTGTATGTATGATTTGTTGCTTACACCAATCTGTAGTTTCTATTCTAATTTACTGTATTGCTATATTTTATATTTTTTGGTGGATACTAGAATTACTTAGGCAACATCCCAATTCCCTGACTAACCATACTACACTGATCCACATGCTGTGAAACAAAACTTTTCCTACTGCTGAAAGAGTGGGTATTAGTTTTTCTGTCAAAAACTTAGCGAGTTTGTAGAAATCAAGCATTAGTTATGTTGCAGGTTTTGTGCCATTCAGAGTATTTTTTTAATTATAAATTCAACTGTTTCATTAGTTGTTTCCAGACATAAGAGACAAAATCCAATATCTGTGCAAGTTTCATGACTATATCATTAGCTGAAAGGTTTACAGAAGTGAAACAACAGATGTTTTAAAGTAGTAGCTCTTGTCTTTGAGATGCATCTGTTCAGGTAACACTTGTTTAGCAGTGATAGCTTGGCTGTTGTCCAGCAGTTTAATTAGCACTTGTTTGCCTAATCTCTTATAGCAGATAATATTACTCCTGAATGCAGGGATTCTGAAAATCCCATATCTGACAAAGCAGGCTCAGTAATGAAAATTGCTATGTTTTTCCATTGTGTTTATCTTGGCAAGAACACCTACTAAAACACATTTATTCTCCGCTAGCTAGAAAACATGCAGTTCGGGGTTGCAATCCCTGAGTTGTTCACTCTTCAGAAAGACGGAACTGAGCAGGAATTAAAACTGAATGAAAATAGGAGCGGGAATTGAAGAGAAGGACGAAGTGTACAACAGAGCATCATTTTCTAGACAGATGTTAATTTGTTTCTCACCGGGTGAAACAGATCTGCTGTAATGTGTTTCTTTGTGGATTTTGAAATGTTTTTGAGCATATAGAGCACTGAAGGTTGACTCCCATCCCTGGATTGGTTCAGTTGCCAGATTTCTTCACGCAGGCTGATTAAATTGATTCTCACTTGACAGCTGGTTAGGGACACTGTGTGAAGACTTGTACTCACAGAGTGAAATTGTTGGTTTTTTTTTTTTTTTTTTAGAAAAGAGAGGAAACGTGCTTAACAACTGGTTCTTAGAAGCAAAACCTCTTTGTTTTGTCTCTTTCCCTTTATCCATCCTCTGTGTCCTGCGCTTGGCCTTTCTCTGGGGAAAGAGTTAAGGAAGTATGTTAAGTGTGTTGTTAGTAACTATGTCTGGACCATAAAAGTAAAAACCTGTAATACAGATTTGCTTTCTCTGGGAAACTGATTTTCTCTTTTTAACAAAAACAAAATGTCGGTTTGTTTCTGATATGGTCAAGATCTTGCTAAAAAATGTTGAATTGGATCCTGTAGGTCAGTTACATATCATAATGAACAAACTGAAAATAAAAGCTGTATAATTGGTTGTTCTGTTGAGGAGATCTTGAATTCTGTTGAATAGGATATCAAGCTTTCAGCTGTAAATCTAAGCTGTGAAACCATTCCTTTTGGAACATAAGGGAAAAAAATAAGCAAAGGAAACATGATAACATATAAAATGATTTTTCTATGGTCTACATGGACATGGAATAAAATTTACAGTTTAAGTTGTGGAAATCCTTATAGGAAATAACAGAATATAGTCTGGACTGTAGTAATGGAGAACAAGAAAAAAAGAATCTTAAGGATTTATTATCACTAAAAGTTTTTTTTTTTTCTGAAGACAAATGTAGACCCACCTGGTAGAAGACAACTTGTAGCATCAGTAGCTGAAATAATTGTTTTGTGATTTCTTCTTTACAATGCACTTGATCCAAGATTCTCAACGTTTGTTCAAAATATTGTTTTGGTATTTTAACAGAATAATTTTATTACAAATATGCTTCTTCAAAATATCCCTGTTCAAAGGAGACTGTTTCTTCTACCAAATGTAGATCAATGTATATATTGATAGGTCAAATTATTTTTTTCTCCTTTTTGTATTTCAGGTAACCATAAGAGATAAACATAAATTATTTACAGGGCTCTCACAAATTAGTAGTCACAGTCAAGAAAAAATAATGTGATACACTTGCATATGATATACAAATACACAGTATATGTATCTCATATTTGAAAATATATATACTTTCAATTATGTATATGTGTGTATATACATATACGCACACACACGTGAAAATAGATGTGAACTGACCACAGTTAGTACAGCGGAAATTATATCTGGACTACAAAATAGTCCAAATAATATTGTTATTTGGATAATTTTAAAATCAAAGTGTTTAGAAATGGAAATTTCTAAAATAGTTTGGAATAGTTTAAAAAAACTGAAGGTAGAAAATGTTGAAGCAATTTCCAAAAGGAATTTCAGGAAAAAAAGGGTTTAAGTGGCATTAAGATTTAGGTTATTATATTAAAGCTGGTACCTCCACTGCTTGAAGCTCACAGACAACTAGAACTATTAACTAATCTGTGTTCTGCTGAACAGTGGATTGTTTTAATAAGGAAAGAAAAAAGTGGGAATTATTTTAAAAGATATACCTGATGAAGTTCAGCAGTAGTTTCACTTTCTTATATAAATAGTGAAATAGATCTTAGGATCTCAAGAAGTAGCTACTAAAAGATTAAAGAAAATAACATATGCAGATTGAATTCAAAGACAAGCAGCTACTGGCAATTTAAGGGAAAAAAAAAAGGAAAATATCTTACTAAATGTTTAGTTTCTTATTTATTTTCTTTATTTGTGTCTCCGTATGTTTACTATGTAAGATTTTATTTCTAATGTTTTAGAACTTAATTTTGATGTCTTTTATCTGCAGTAGTTCCTTCATTTACTGTTACATTGTTTAGTGTGTCTGCTTTACAGCAGGGCTTAGTTCACAGGGGACTTAGTAATTTCACGTTTTACTGTCTTGGTGGGTTCAGATATTCAAGTAAGCCTTTTAAACACAATAGATTTTCAGGATATTTTGAGATAGAGACAAACTATGCAGCACAAAGTTCTGTTAGTTATTTCTAAAATTATTATTTATTTTTCATATTTACTTGGAATGTTTTGAGATCCTTATGATTTCCTTTTTTTTTTTTTAACTGCTTACAATGTTTAATAACTCGACAGTGTTAGGTGGGATACCTTGAGGAAGGTGAAGAAAACAAGTTGGAGAATGGCTTAGAAAAGAGAGTGGAGAGGTCAAAGATTAAGTTAAAACCTTTCACATAAATTAATTTCCTTGTCAAGCTGAAATTTTCCAGTATGTCTGGAAAACATTTCAAAGGACAACAAGAGAACATTATATTTGTAATGACCTTTTTACCAAAGCAAAATCCTACTCTGACTCTCATGGGCATATCTTCTACCAGTTTTTCTGCTCTTAGTTGGAGTAGGTTCCTCTCTTAGGCAAATGCATCTTTTTATACATTTGCCAGCAACACCAGAAGCAAAATATAAAACAGCAGGGGAGAGATTTTTACCTAACACAAAAGACTATTTTTCTGACCACAAATCAGGTAAAGTAGATATCCAGAAGAGATCAGCTTAATACTCTATTTTTTTTCCTCTAAAAGATGCTATTTTCCAGATTTTAAAACCAACAACAACAAAAAAGACCATATCTTTTCTGAAGATTTCTTGTTTTTTGTCTGGAGAATAAATTCGGTCACTTAAATTTGAAATTGAAGGATTTATTCCTCTGCACTTTCAATCCAAATGTCAACGTGGCTTTAAGCGTTAAGATAATAGTAACAGTTCTGTAACTATCAAAAGTCAAGTCCTATAAAATGTACATGTAATCATGTAACTTCCTCCAAATAAATTGAGACCTGCATTTTAATTGTAATAATTAAATTCCGACAATTAACAGTAGCCCTTCTGTCTGTCTTCTATCATCATTTTTAATCTCCTCTTGGCAAGAATGGTGAGTTATTGGAATGGGCTGCCCAGGGAAGTTGTTGAGTGCCTTGAGGTGTTTAAGGAACGTGCAGATGTGGCACTGAGGACAAGGTTAATGGGTATGGTGGTGATGGGTTAATGTTTAGACTAGGTGATCTTAGATTTCCTTAATAACGATTCTGTGATTGTATAACATTACGTCTGAGAAAACAGAAGATGCAACTCCCAAGGATTAACTCTGTGAGAATCTTGGGATTCATATTTATGTGCCTCATTCAGTTTATTGACTCAATTACAGGTATGAAAAAATACATCATTATCAGTTAAGCTTAATCTCATTAAGTATTCACTCATACTGCAACTGTATGTGTTTTGGTTTTGCATTTGTTTCTGTCTTGTTTTTGTTTTTCTTGCCTACTCTTCTTGGTTTATGACACATCTAATAACTGATTTGCAGTTGCCACTTCAGGGGTCATATAAGCTTGTATTTTCTGTTTCTTAGATTTCTTGTGCTTTTTAGCTCTGGGCAACAACGTATGTTTTGTTGTTTTGTTTGTTTGTTTTTAAATGAAAGTACACCTTTAGAAAAATCTTGGAGTTGCATTCAGTTCTTTGCTGAATGAAAGCGTTTCCTAGCAATATCTTCTGCAGTAGTCATTCATATTAATCAGGTCTTTTCAGTAAACCTATAATCTTTCTGTAGGAAGAATTTATTTGCTATGGTTAAGCCATAGACAAAATAAAACCTTTTCCTCAGGTATGTTTATTGCCATTAAAGAGCATACCTTAGAGAAAGGTGGTAATTAAATTGCTCATAACCCATGTAGGAGCTTAGTTTACTTACAGACTGCTGCCCAGCAGTATAGAAGACTTTGTTCAGCTGGAGATGATTTCACTATCAAAGACAATTTTCCCTTGATATTAGGAAGACTACAGTGAGAAGAAATACTATTCCTTACTCTGTTTACAACTCCAAGTGTCAAATAGGACTCCAGTTTCAAACTGGAGGCACATATAACTTCTCCTACTGTTTGGCTAATGTGCCTAAAAATGAGATGTAAACAGCCATTTTGAGCTACTGAATAACAGTAATTTATTAATGTAAAATGGCACAGTGAATACCACCAGTTGCAGAACCCTGAGGGAAGTGTGTGAAAAAATAAATGAGGGGTTGAAATAACTTTTCTGATGGGGAAAGGGAAATAGAAATCATACCTCACTTTGAGATGCCTGCACTGACATTTGTGAACTTTGCAGCTCTCCAGACTAGAAGCTGTAGTGTGGTTTTGTTAGCACAGTTACTCCCAACCTGAAGAAGAAAACAGTTTGTGTACTCTGTACTAGAGATGATTTATGTCCAATTCAGGCCAGGCTAACCTGAGACAACTTTGAATCTACATATGCTGCTTTTTTTCACTCAGAACAAATGTGAATATTTCAACAGGACTCAAATAAACAAAAAATCAATGATTCAAAAATATACGTGTATATTTTCATACACTTGATTGTCTTTCCTGGTACTTTTAAGAAGTTGAGTCCTGGTGGAGTATGGCTCTCCTGCTGTATTCCTACTTCAGGCAGTTGACCTGATGGCTAAACAACAATTGAAGCAACTAGAACGTCCCAGTGAATTTCACTTGAATGTATAGATACTGCAAGAATTCAAGGCAAGAGAAATACCTTGATGAAGGATCTTGCATTCAGAAGAAATTTCCTCCCCATATTCAAATTGCTAGAAATTTGGAAATGAATGTTGCAGTTTTATCTTCTGCTTCCACCATCATTCTACCAGAAAATCCTCTTCAGAAAGTATTCCTCTTAGGAAAGCAAATAAGACAGAGATCTTAAACTAATCAATAATACATGAATGGAATATATCCATGCATACGCATAGCATTGTGGTGTTTTGTAAGTTGATATGTATATAACTTACTACAGGAAAGCAAACGGGAAGGTAATGTGAACTCTTGCAGGATCTCGGGTTTTGTTGTTACTAAATTTTACTATAAAGACTTGGATTCATGGGGGGAGGAGAGGGGAGAAAGGAAAAAAAAAAAAAGTAAAACAAGATGTTTGTGCACTGATATTCATAAAAACACACAAATTTTCATTAACTATGTTTCTTTTCATCTGTGTTTTCCTCTGCTTTTGAGGATTGTAAACTCTTATTTACTTTTAATGCCTATATATACTTTATTTTTCCTATTGTTCCCCTCACTTAATTCCCCTCGGTTTTGTTGCCCTTAGTTTGGGAGAAAAGAGGAAAGAGGTTTCCTTTTTCTGACAGAAAAAGCCCCTAGTTTTTTTTCCTCTCCGTTTGGATACATGAACATATATTCAGTTTTGTCTGCACAAATTATGGGATCAGTATCTATTGATCTACCTCAGCCATGTCTCCTGTCCTTTGGACAGGAGCCTGTGTTTGCACGTTGCATGTGTAGCGTAATGCCTTCAGTACTAGCAGCAGGCTGTGACACCACTGATCCTTGGGTTGCAGAGCTCCAGTCTGGGCTCAGATGTCCATCTCTTCAATATTCCTTACACTGTGGAGCGAAATTCATCATTATTAATTAAAATGTGCATGTAAGTGTGTGTATCTGTGCACAGGTGGACAATGAGTATGGAGAAAAGGTGAATTGGTTACTAGACTGAACAATCCGTGAAGAAAATTTAAATAACCACAGATCAAAATCTATTTCAGCTCTGTGACCTTATCTTGAAAAATATACTAGCGTTTTCTTTACCTCGGTGCATTTGAGGTAGGAAAAAGACTGCACAGAGATCAAGCAGAGTGAAGGATCACTTAATAAAAGTTATTGACAGAGAAATATTTGGGTTACAAGGTGCTCTTACAACCATTTCTAATTTCACTGAATTTCCTTATAAAAGCATTTATTCCTTTGGTGACCACAGCAATGTACTGTATGCTTGTGGGTCTTTTCTTTAGTTTAAAATACAGACATAACTATTTACTTTTCTGCACTAATTGATTTTTGAGCATGTTAAGAACATTCATTTGTTTTAAAGTGATTCAATTTTTCATGTAACTGAAGTACAGCCATCTGATATACAATTAACTAAAAGCACTGAGAGTAAGAGATTTCTTAAGACATTTTATCCAGTGCTATCATGGCTAATGCTGCTCTGGAGTTAAAGCAAAACCTTTGGCTTCAGGCAGACATGTGAGTTCTAGGCTTGACTGAAAGCATAGTTTATTATAAGCAGTTTCAGTTTTTTCGGGGATATTTTGCATCTCAAAGAGGAAAGAAAAACCTTTTAAGAAAGAAAGAAAAAAAAAAAAAAAAGGAAAGAAAAAGAGATAGGAGTGAGGGTATCACCACTGTGTTGTTCAATGCTGTAATTCCTAGTTCTGTTGATTTTGTGTGTTAGGCTTCTTTGGATAATATATTCTGTAAGGATCCATGTAACAACTAAGTGATGGAATACTAACCTTTTCTAGAAAAAAGTTACAGATCAGCGAAGAAATCTGTCTAGCCCCTGAAAGACAGAGAGCCATGAGATTCAATTTCTTTGAACCAAGACATTAGGATTTTCAACATTGAAATTGTGGCTTTTCTATTGAGAAGCATTTTTAAGGAAAATTTAAGATTCAAGACAGACAGAAACAAATAAAACACAAAGATTTATTTTTTGCTGCCAGTTGGTGAAGTTAACTAGGCTCTGTAGCATGAACAAATGTGACAACAGAAAGATAATATCTTATTTAAAATGTAATGTAAACAATGTAATGAATTGCACAAAAGTATAGTACAGACATAGATTGTGTAGGTTAGATATGCAGGAAAAAAGATGAAGTTTGAGAATGTGGCTGAGTTGAATTCTTCACTTCCTGGCTTGGGAAATGTCATAAAGCACTTTGCCGATTTTTTTATATATGCTGTAACTGTGAAAAGTGTGTGAGACTATGCATAATGCATATATTATGTTCAGTGTAATTTAATGAGATTGCATTTTATCTGCTACATTTATCTAGTCTTACACTGAAGAGAAGTAGAAACACCTTTTGACTTTGATTTGACCCAATTTGTGGCATTTCATGTAGATGTGCATTGAGCAGTTCTTGAAATAAATCATCAAGAAATTTCATATTTTTCCCGCTTTGGAAGTTACAATTTGAATGTCCAAAGACTAGACTCTTTCTCCCTTGAAACTTTAATGCCAAATGCTATGTCTATGTATAAATTGATTTGCACCTTTCACACCTGAAAGGATTTTGTGTGAAATTATTACTAGGAACGGTTAGGGCAAATCTTAGCCATCTGACCTGATCACAAAGACATAGTTCCATGAAATAAGTCTGTTAATTGAACTATGCTATTTCCAAATATAAAAATTAAAACCACTTTGAGTTGAAGAGAATAGGTGGTTTCCCTTGAAAAAGATCTAAGTCTTTCATTCCTTTGAGAAAGTATGTTGTATTTATTGAGTCAAGGTTGCAAAAATATATTAGAATATAAGAATATGTTTTGTTTACCTTGTCTAACAAGTCTTAATTTTGTTTTGGATGTAGTCTTTTGGAATAGCATAAGCAGTGGAAGAGAAATGCTTGGATGGGATTTTTGCCTTCAAAATTCAGTGCTCTTCAGCATACTTATCTGATCTGGAAAGTTACCTGAGAGAGCTTTTTCTCTGAATCCCACGAGATTTGGTTTCCAAACTCAATTAAACCCATTTTGTTTCTTTAGATTTACTCCAACCTAAGCATTCATGGGAAGCTAAAAAGTAAACTTTGGTAAAAGGAGGAAAGTTTTCTCCTCAAATTCAAATGGTAATGATTTTTATTTCCGTTATCTAATGAGATTAAAGTATTGAACTACTATATTACTCCAGTGGCCTCTTTGGTAAGCTGGCTCAACTGTGGCAGGCATGTGGCATCTGGGAAGAGAGGAAATGTCAAGCTAGGGAGCAAAGATTTACAAAATTTAATATCTTCTTAAGCTTTAGCTTCTAAACTTAATATTGGGGGGGAAAAAAAAAGAGGAAAAGGGCAGATGCTGTAATAAGATGGGTCCCTCTAAAACAAAAGGAAAAGTGTACAGACAGATTTATAATGACTTTTTATAATCCACAGAGAGCAGATTTACTGTAGTTAATATTTTCTCTTTAAAGTTCAGTTAATATTATTGTTTCCTACTAAGTCGTTCATGAGGTTCCTACAACCATTAAGCTATCATGTTTTGGACTTCATAGCATGTGCAAGAAAAGAAAGTATACCATAAAAAGTTATTTAATTAAAAATTTATTTTATTTTATTTCAGCAAATGTGTTTCTTTTAAAGTAATTCAATGCTAAAAGATTCCTATATTGCATACAGATGTAAATTTCCATTGCAGTTTCATAGAGCAAACACAATTGTGTTTTTTTTTTTCCTGCAGCCTTTTATATCTTGCTTTCAATAAATGAAAGTACTTTTTATGCAAAAAGGGTTGAACTTTAATTAAAAAAAAACTTCTCAAATTGCAATGAATAAGTTAATTATTTTGGCAAGTGTGTGTTTTCTAAGTGTTATGCAGCTGAGCATTGTATAGTGTCCTGATAGTAAGTTGCAGAGTAATATTAAAAAATTCCTTTGGCCACTGGGGTATTCATACAGAAACATTTAAAGGGCCCTTGGGAATGAGAACAAATGCTGAAGTGAAGAAAACTGAGTCCTTCTCTAAGTTCAACACACTTTCTTGTATTTACGTAAAGTGAAACACTCAAAATCTAGCATTATTAACAGATGTGACTCTTTTTTTGCTGCTGTTCTGTAATCTCACAACATAGAATAGATTAATCTGTTTAAACTGGCAAGTATTTTTTAATGTAAATGTGTGCTTTGCCCTAAGGACAGTTATACCAAAGTGAACATTTTTTCTGTTTATTTGTTTGCTTTCTTTATGTTGTTTTGGAGTTGTTTCTTGCTGTTTGTTTTTATTTTAGTAATTATTTACTCATTTACTGCAGTCTGATGATAGGATAGTGCAGATGCTGGCTTGACTTATCCAGTGGAAAAATCTTCTGGCTCCCAGTATGGCACTGATCTCCAGTCATACGTTGGAACTGGAACAGCCATAACCATGTAGAATACTCTAATTACTTGCTCAGTTCTTTTGTGTGTAAAAATACATACAGTTAATCAATTGAAGCAGTGATGCTAGATGTACTGAAGATTTTTTGAAAGTAATTCTTTTTTTTTTTTTTTTTTTTTTTTTGGAGAAATGAGTAGTTTTATGAATAAAGAAAAAGAAAAACCTTCCAAAAACTGTTCTATGCTATTAAATATCATGCTGTATTTTAATACTATGCAATTGCAGATACAGATACAAATGTCTATCTGACAGATCTATATCTTTCAGTAAGTCCATCCCTATGTTTTGATTCTAGCAGTACTACTTCTGAGCTCTAAACTGTCATCAAAATCTATAGGAGTTGCATGCAGTGTATATATACATATACACTTTGATAAGTAATACTAATATTGTCAGTCCAAGATCATCGTTTTTAATATATTAATTATCTCTTTTTATTTCAAGATTAAAAGTAATGTAGAATAGACTACCAAACAGAAATATGAGTTTTTAATATGTGTTATTGCTGGCAACTCATGGCCTATGTGTAGTTAATTATATGCTTATAACTTTCAATCTTTGAACTTTTTAAAGTCAAAAATTATCCTTTGATTCAAAGTCTGGTTGAAATAAATTATGTTTCTTTGGGTCTCAGATCCTCTGAAGCACTCACTAGAAATCTTTTCCTTTCTGCATAGCCCCAATCAAACAGTTGTGCTACTGCAGCTTAAGAAATATCCGGTAGCTAAGTCACAGCAGTGCAAGGTGCTTGCACTCTCCTACACACATGACAATTTGATCAACTGTAATCCTCTTGTATTACAAACTAATCTGTCGGATTCTCTTGTGGAAAGACATGGAGTCTTTACATGTTTAATTATTTCAATATAGCTGATATTCCAAAACGTGATTATGCAGTTAAATTCTTTTGTAGGAGAAAAAGTTTAAATGTGCAGCTGCTACCCAAGTGCTACTGAAATTTCATTGTGGAGAAAAACTTGATATCTCCTTCATAATCTTTGAAGTGAAGCTACTGGAGTAGAGAATGAATTTTTCAGAAGCAGTTTCAAGAGTAAGAAGTGCTTCTGGGAAAAATTAAATAATTTGCCATCTGCTATACAACAATACACCAGTACAGTTCAGGGAATCTCTTTTCTTGGAAATCTTTCCAAAAGCCATCCTAGCTCGATTTGTTAAATTTTGAGAAATTAACATAGGCACTTGCTGTGGTAATTTTTCTTCAGTTTGAGTTAGTATTACATTTATTTGCAATTCCAGCAGGATGTCTACGATCGATAAGTATCGGGATTCAGATTTCTAAATTATGTAGTTAACAGTAGAAATTGTAGGCCAGTGGAACTAGGGAGAAGTTCTATCAAAGTAAATCATAACGTGTTTTTGGGGACCAGGCAGGGAAGAGGCTTGCATTCTTAAAGTCTAAAAAAGTACCACAGGTACTCTAGTGCTGTCACAGAAGAAACAAAGGCTGCAGAATACACCTCAAGTAAAGGTGTATAGTAAATAAAATGAACAAGCAAATTCATTTTAGATGGGCACTGATCATTAATGTGCTAACGATCAGATCAATAGAAATTGTACTAATAAACTAACCATTGTGTTTTGTGTTTATTGATTGTAATATGCTGCCAACTTTGTACTGTAAATGTACAGAAGGTCTCTGTATTAAAAATGAATTATTGGAAGAAGGGAGTACAAAGAAACACAGAAAAAAATAGGTACCTGATTGCTGGATCTGACTAGGAGTTAATTTGGTTGTTAGCAGATTGTAAGGTTTTGGATTTGTGACTAGAACAGTGTTGCTAACACTATCAGTGTTTTGGTTTTTGCTGAACAGTGCTTGCACAGCATCAAGGCTTTCTCCGACTCCGCTCTCCCAGGAAAGAAGATTGGTGGGAAGGGATGGATAAGAGATTGTGTGCAGACACAGCCTGCTCAGTCAACCCAAATTGGCTGAAGAAATATTCTACAACAAATCCATCATGCTAAGCAATAAAAAGCAACAGTTTGGCTTGTGTGGTAGCTGTTGCTTGGAGACTGGCTGAGTATTAGTTTCCTTGTAGCAGTTGCAAGTGAATGCTTTTGCATTAGTAGTATTGGGTTTTATTTTACTTCTCTCTCTTTTTGTTTGTTTGTTTGTTTGTTTGTTTTGTTAAACCATCTTTACCTTGTTTCAAGATTTTTTTGTACTTTCTCTTCCTATTCTTATCTTCTATGCCATTGTAGATGGGGCTTAGTGAGTGACTTGGTGCTTGGGTGGTTGGCTGCTGACAGGGGGCAACCCAGCACAACCTGACATGTCAGTAAAAGTGAGGCTACTCTTAAATGTATATTTACAAAGTCTCCTATTTTACATATTATGGTGAACTACAAAAACACTTGAAAGAAGTGAGGGAGACTGAATGGACATCAGGGAAGAGTGCTCTTAAGAACTAGTTCAACATACAGTCATTCTTTTTTGGTTGCTCTGACTTTCATAATACGGCTTTTGTATACTTTTTGTTTTGTTTTTATTTTCAATTTAATGGTGATAGAGGATTTATATTAATTCAGGCAAAAGTTATAATTTAATTTGGCCTATTGTAGGTTAAAAATAATAACAAAAAAAAAAGGATGACATAAAAACTTTCAACAGGATATCCTGAGTCTGTGTAATCCAGTATCTGGGTATATGTACTTCGTTTAATCTTAACGTAGCATTCTGAAGCCAAAACCTAGAGAATTGTGAATTAACTTAAGGC
This sequence comes from Lagopus leucura, assembly GCF_019238085.1. NCBI lineage: Eukaryota > Metazoa > Chordata > Aves > Galliformes > Phasianidae > Lagopus > Lagopus leucura. The sequence continues at coordinate 63,541,235 of NW_024962262.1, forward strand.
AAACCTTGAGTTTATTTCTCCATTATTTTTCTTTCTGTGGACTTATGAGTTTGCTGTGGTTTGTGAGATAACAAGTCTTCCACGTTTACTGCTTCTCTCAGTTGAGACTGAGAAGACTGTAACTTATAGGACCTCGCTTATTTAATGGACAATATGGTTCAAAATAATTTTTACATTGACTTCAAATGTCCTTCAGCAACCCCCTTTTCCCTTGTTGACGTCACTTCATACCAGCCCTCACATAGTTCTAGACAGAGATCAAAATATTTAAGTTTTTAGCTTACAAAGTAATTTCTGAGAGTTTAATGTAAAATGGGATTTCAAATGGAAAGTGCTGTCTCAGACATAAGTGCCAGATAGTAATGTGCAAATCTGTAATAGCAGTCTTAGTGAAGAAAGGAAATCATGTATAAAATATATTTTATGTGGTCATTTGAAAACTTTACTACTAATGATAAATACATATTTTTTTCATGCTTCCAATTTTACACTGGTACTTTCTTGAAAGTACAGAATTTAAGTGGTCTAAGAATAGAAGTGACCACACTTTTCTTTCTCATCTCCCCATGCACACTGCATTTTTAACTCTATTAGTTCATTTATGTTGGGATTTATTTTTATAGCAAATGAAAGGATAAATAAGCCAAAAATAGTAAATCTTTGCTTTTTTCATAAAAAGAACGTACAGCGGAATAAAATGTGTTATGTTGCATATAGCAAATAGGCAATTTTAGTAAGTATAAGTAAGTAGTAATTTAGTAAGTATTTTAGTAAGTATAGATAGCATAATATTAAGGATAATTATCAGTGCCCATCTGGAATTTTTTTATTTTTTTTTTTTGTTTGTTTGTTTTTGTTTTTTGTTTTTTGTTTTTTTTCTTTTTAATGCTGGCTCATATAAGCAAAAAGAAACAACCAGTTTGAAATGAGATAGTTCAGAGCAGAGTACAAGTTTAGATTTTGCAATTTTTGATGGTAAAACATCATTGTGAAAACTTTCATGGTAGAATAATTTTGAAAAGTCTTGTGCGTCTCGTAATAATCTTCCATAAAGATTGTCTATGAACAGCCAATTAATGGAAGTTTATTTTCCAGGAGATTATGACCCCGAAATCCCCTCCCTACCCAACAGTCTTAGCTACCTTGCTGCATTATCCTTTGTTCACTTTCTCTATCATATTTTATATCCTTAGCTATTACCAACTTATTTATCCTTTCACTATAGACTTCCTCAATAAACTCCCAGTTCTGAGAATAAGACCTGATGCCTTCTGTCTTACATACTCATCTTTCACAATTCAAGAGATCTATTATTTCCTGTCACATTTTTTTTTTTTTTTTTTTTTTTTTTCAAATAGTTGATGTGTTCAGGAATCCTGTAGTGGCTGGCAACTGACAAATAGTAAACTTTGACATTGCACAAGTCTCTGTGTAGGTTAGGAATAGAAGAAAAAGATAAAGAGGGGAAAAAGAAATAAATATGATAATTTTTATTTTGTAGTAAATGCAAGAGATTTTGAAGAATTTACTGTTACTGTATTGATATTATAGATGCTTTAGGGTAACTGTTTTCAACTAATATCAGACCTAAACTGTTTATATTTCGGGAATTCAGATTTCCATCAATGTATTGGTAACCTAAGGATCTACGTGGGCTCTGAAACCTATAAATTGAATCAAAAATTTTGAATGAAGCCAAGTTTTGGCATTGGACACAGAAGTCAGTATAGTTCTATTTCCTCCTTTTTAAGAATTTCCTCTTGAAAATTTTGCATGTGATCCTGAAAAAAAATGAAAGGGAAATCTCTTTCTGTAATGTTGAATTATTTTGTGAGGTAGGTCCTGTCAAAAATTACAGCCTGCAACGAGCTTGTTTATCTAGCAGAACAAACTCATTTTTAGGACAGTGATGTAGTGTGGTTTACTTCATACCTTGAAATCACTCAAGGAAATAACTGAGTGAATTATATTCAGCCTGGTCCCTGTGTTGCACAATTATGTATAACATTAAATGGCAGCATATTAAAATAGAGATCAGGACTAAAAATATTCATTTGAATGCTGTTCTGAAATTTCAAAGCTGTTGAATTATTCAAGTATTTTCCAATTTATAAGATAAAGTAATAATTATTAAAAAAAAAAAGATGTTTGATTGCTTGATGTGACAATTGAAATAAAAACATCTGATATGTCTTGGAGTTAATTTTTGCCACAGTTCTTCTTTTGCCACCTTTTTGTTAGTTATGTACTTGTAGCAGCCATAATTTGAAAAGGAAACCCTAAGTACTTTCTTTGGAAAATACCCCAAAAGAAAGATAATCCAGTCAAAACTGAAATGGACCACTGTTGGAACAGAAAGCCTAACAGAAATCCCTCAATTTACTTAATATTAACATATCTGGATAAATATTAAGCCTTTGGTCTTGTCTTTTCCTACTTGTGAGACTAATAGCACAAGTGTTTAATATCCAACTGCAAATATATAATATTTTTAAGGTACCAATGTCAACAGAATATTCCAAAGATTTCTCTGAAAGTAAACTGTATTTTGAACGTAGTTGTCTTTGGGTCTTTGAAAATTACATTCTTAAATGAGTTGGGAGTCAAGATTTTAATTTGTTTTACCATACATCCAAGCTTTTCTAGACTGAAGAAAATGCTTTATGTGTCCCATGTAGATTATATGTACGAAGTGCCCATTACAGCACATGCATGCTGTCATCTATTTGAGCGTTCACAGTAATCTCTTTCCTCAGAACACGCCACTCTAATTTTCTTTCCATTCTTTCCTTGTAGTCAATAGGATTGTGAGCCAAGGGCACCAGATTATGAGGGTGTAGAAAGTGTAGAGTTCTGCAGACCCATGGAGGTTTTGCAGGGGAAAGGAAGGACAAGAGAAGAAAAGGTGTAAAAAGTTTGTTTTCTGTGTAAATTGATGTCAGTCACTGTGTTTGTCTGGCCAAACCCTGCATCTGATCACCGTAGTTTGTCCTCTCTACTTATTTTTCTCAACTGTTCATGCTTGTGTTGCACAAAGTTTAAAGTAAATAAATACATAAATAAATAAATGCTCAGTTATCTCAGAAATTACCAGCATTTAACACAAGTGCATTTCTTTGTTCTTCCTAGAAAAGTACATTAAATTAATGGTGTGAAAATGAGGTTAATTTTTCAGCAATCAAAAGACTACAACTATTTACTCAATGGACCTTTTTAAAGGCAGTTCTCTCCCAGAACAATATATAAGGAGAAGTCTCTGAAGCCTTTGATAATTCCTTTCATTTTCTCTTCTCTTTCAGCTGATGGATGCACTGACTGGTCTGTGGATTACAAGAAATATCAAGTTCTAGTGGGAGAACCTGTTCGTATAAAATGTGCGCTCTTTTATGGATACATTAGAGCTAATTACTCCCTAGCCCAAAGTGCTGGACTCAGCTTGATGTGGTACAAAAGCTCTGGGCCGGGAGATTTTGAGGAACCTATAGCTTTTGATGGAACTAGAATGAGCAAAGAAGAAGATTCTATTTGGTTCCGACCAACAGTGGTACAAGACAGCGGACTCTATGCGTGTGTTATAAGGTATTATATTTTAATATATTACATTTAAATAATATATATGTATATCAGTCATGGCTCTTAATAGTAAGACTTTTATGCAAAGAAAAATGTTTTTTGATTTTTTTCCTTTTTCTTCTTCTCTTGTTGTTCCTTCCCTGAAGTTTTTAAGTTTTTTATGTTAATTAGAAATTACGGTTGAATGTTTGGGATATTTGGAGAGGGGGAGGGAGTTGTATGAATTTATTTATTACAGTATCCAACATTCATAAGGTGGGTAAAACTGGATGTATAAGTCTTGTGTTGCTGCTTCTGATTCTAGTTTAATTCCTAAAATGTTTTTTCTGGCGTTAAAAGTTCCTTTTTCATATTTGGATTTCTTTTTATATGAGTTTTGTTCTTTGGTTTCTTTTAATTCTTTTTTTTTTTTTTTTTTTTTTTCCCTCCTGTAAAAAAGTGCTATTTGATGTAAAGTTTGACTTTGTATGAATTCAAATAGAGTATAATTATGGAGAAGTTTCAAAAATTTTTATGGATGTTCATATCCTAATCATAGCTGATTTAACCTGATAATGGAGGCTTGATACCAGATGTCTTCCAAAGGTATTTAAGGTTCAAGGCATCAAGCCTTATCACCATACCTTAGTCTAGATTCTAATTCCTGCTTTCTAAAACAGATGTAGAGCTTTTTTCTCTACCTTTATAATGCTTTGCACTGAGGTATTTTTTTCAGCCCTTCAATTCAGAAAGATTATCTAGGCAATTTATTTTCTAGCAGATTTATACAAGTTTTAACTTGATTTGAAATTACACAAAGTAGAATCACAGGTACAGAGAAGAGTTGCTACTAATTGTTGTTTGAGGGTTTGAAATGTTTGGTTGTACTTAGGTGAACAGATGAAGCAGCATTCCACTCTTTCAGCCTATCTATAAGGCAGTGTTGCTACTCACACACCATAGAAAAAAGAAAGAATAAGGCAGCTGAAGGACTAGACAAGAAATGCATAATGAAACTATTCTAAGTTACAAGGAAAATGAGAAAGCACCAGAAGAGTCCCGTGATATTTACTGTCTACTACTCTTCCTTTTGTGGGTGTTCAGGAAGGCAACGCTGTCTGAATTGTGCATGGTGAAAGATTTTTTCACTGGATGTGGTTTTTAACATTTGTTTCTGAGCTCTTTGCATAATTTTTGAGAGGCTTGGTATTGCATCATTTCTTCAATAATGTTTTCAGTATGTTTCTTCTTCTGATCAGGATGGCTTTCTCTTTAAGAAAATATTACACTTTACGCTACTTAGGGGGAATATTTATGCTTAGATTAATGTTTTGAAGTGCATAACAGTAGCCATGAAGATGGCAACACTTTTGTCTGTTATTCCATAGCTCTCACTCTTTAGACAAAGAAAACTTCAAACATCTGATATTGAACTTTGTAAAAGTATTAGATAAATGCTTCATTTTGATAATCAGTCATTCTTTAAAATTTGTTCATCATTTCAACCTGTGTTAATGTTTTATCTAAGCATATTTTTTTAAACTAATAAGAACTTTTTCTAATCTACTTTAAGCTGCATCCTGCTTTTGTAGCACGTGCTTAACTTCCAACTGTCAGTGCTCTTATGTGTTGAGAGAGGAGAGATTATAAAAATAATAATGATTAGTTTGTGATCCTGAATACTCTTATGATAAGATAAAAAGTCTTATCAGTTTGAGGAGATCCACTGGAATAAGCAGGTATCAGTTGGAGAGTACACAGAAGTCTCTGCCTGTTATTTTATATTAATGTTTCAGATATAAATTTGTTTCATGGAACCTTTCAGTTGTATGATCAGTGTGGTTACTGGTAGAAAACAGAATCTTCATCTCAGATTGTTTCATGCTTACTGTGAAAGATTACTTTGAAATAGTTTTGGACGCCCACTTACAATCAAATTTAAAACAGAATAATTTATGTTCCTGAGATAAACATATATTCAGTATTTTTATTAGAAATAAGTAAAATAAATTCCTCAGCAATGTAGTAGTTTCTTTTTCTTCATTTGTTTCTTCAGATTCTTACATTATATACTATCTGAAAAAAAAAAAATAAAAGAATTAGAGAACAAGAACTGTAATTGCTGTCAGGGATTGTGATGAAGATGGCAGAGATGAGATTTAGTTGTTTTTTGTTTGTTTGTTTGTTTGTTTTTTGTACATTAGAAGGTTTTTTTTCGTATTTTAATCAAGAGAGCTTTATATACCTTCAAAACAATATTATGAACTATTTAGTTTTGAAGACTTAGTTGAGAAGCTCAATTAAAAGTCCAAGTAAAAAAACAATGTTCAGTGTGATTCTTGCAACAATTTGAATAGATCAGGAACAAGAGACTGTCTGTAGTAACAGACAGTAAAAAGCAAACAGGGAAAAGGAGAACTGAGCTTTGAATAAATGGTTCTTCCTCCAAGGTAACAGGGTCAATAGTCCAGCTAAATTGCCTCTACACCAATCCACACATAATAGGAAATAAATAGGAGGAGATAGAAACTGTGGTGGAATTAGAAAACTATGACCTAATTGTTATCACAGAAACAATAGTACAAGTTGCAAGCTCTTTTTAAGGGATAGCCAGGACAGGAGGGGCTGAGGAGCTGCCTTCTAACTTAAGAGGTGAATAGAGTGCAAATTGCTGCCTCTGAGAAGCAGTCATGAACCTGAGAAACCCATGGTTGGAGAGCCTGTGGGTTAAAATAATGGTGAGACAAGGAGGAATGGTTTAAAACTAAAAGAGGGGAGATTTAAGTTAGATTATAGGCAGAGATTCTTACTCGAAGGGCCACAAGGCCCTGGCACAGCTGCCCAAAGAAGCTGTGGTGCCCCATCCTTGGAGGCACTCGAGACCAGGTTGGATGGGGGCCTGGGCAGCCTGAGCTGGTGAGGGCAAACCTGCCCATGGCAGGGGTTGGGGCTGGGTGGGCTTTACTTTTGCTTCCAACCTAAGCCACACTATAATTCTTGGTTTCCATTTCAGATCTGCTTAAATGGGTGAAACACTCCAGTACTTGCTTTTTTTTTTTCTTTTGTTTTTTTTTTTTCCCTCAGCAACACCTTCTTTCGCAGTTCTGTACCTCTGCTACCTGCGCCAACAGTAAGGAGAAGAAATTGCAAAGGAAGTATTAGACAAAAAAAAAGCTAGCTGTATGCAAGTAAATGTACATATTAAAAGACTAGTCGGTGGACCAAACTAGTTTCTACAATTAGTAGATTGTAGTTGAAACATGAGATTTTATTGCCTAGAGGAGTTGATAGTTTTAGAAAAATTAGACTGAAGATAGCAGTAGCTCTTTTTACTTCAGAAGCAAAGAAGCAACTTTAATCCTTATTTACAACTGTTTGCAGTACTCTTATCTTTAATTTATTATCTCCACTTTTCTTCTGATGAAAAGCTGATTCAGAAGCTGAAAATTCAGAACATCAAGACTGAGTTCTTATTACCAAGGAACTGGTGCACACCCATAGCTGGAGAAGTGAGGGCAGAAATAACTTTCAGCTTGCAGCTTGTCAATACAAGGTCTAATGTAACTGGTAGAAAATGTATGAGCTTACATAGTGCTTCAAAGAAAGACAATAATGTTTTTTGTTTCAGGCACCATTGCATTAAACCTTTCAGTGGTTATTACATCACACAGTTGCTTGTTGTGTATAGGGGCTGTAGCAAAACTAGATGAGCCATACAAAGAGAAAAAGTATATGTTGAACTTAAGCATGCAGAAATTGTTTATACAAATACACATATACACCTGGCATAGGAGTCAGTGCATACTAGTTTCTGTCAAACTGTACCTCCTTCAGTGCTGCAAAAAAAGTTGAAATACTGTCATTCTGTTAAACTGATATTATCTTACAATTTTCATCTTTTTCTTCCCTGTCTCGAAACTTTTATAACAGTATGTCCAATAATGTCCCAATATAATAACAGCTGATGTGAGTGGAGCCTGAGAATAAGGCGGGAATCAGATTTATATTAAAGTACTACAGTGATCTGTACTGCAAAAACATGAAATAGGTTTTTTAAATTCATTCAGATAGGGTTTTGCATTGGTATGTCAGTTAGATAATGTAGTATATGTAGGAATTCAGGTATCTTTTTGAGTTGAAGATGCTCTTAGTAACTAGTGAGTTTGTTCCTTATAAAATCATGTTTTATAGTAAGGTTTATTTTAAAACTAGAAATTCTCCTTCTAAACATAATGTATTGTACCTTATGCACTGTGTCCTTAAATGGTATAATTCTCCTTTGTCCTCTGTCTGTCCTTAATAATGGTGGTTGGAGTTGGTTGGATAATTTTATTTACTTTTCTGTAGTCTAGTCTTTGTAAAAGGCCTTTGTTTTTAGGTGTTTACAAATATAATTGCTGAGATAATTAGATAAAAACTGAGATAATTAGAGAACACATATAAATGAACAAGTCTTGTTCAGGTACATGAGAGTGACTATAAACAAAATATCAGTTCTAGAAAAATATATATAACAGAAGAATTTAAAGTTAACAGCCATGATTTCACCAGTGGTGAAGGGAAAAAAAATACAGTTAGTTTCTTATATGAAATACTTCATTCAGTAGTAAATCATGTACTTTCAGGCACTTGAGAAAATAGAAGGCAAAGGAAATAACTGAAACAGCTTATGGATACTTTCAAAACTATTTTGTTTCCAAACATTGTTTTTAGATTTCTTTCTCTTGCTTTCAGGCAAGCCAGACCTCAAAGATGCTTTAGGCTTGATAAAAGTAATAAAATAGCACTAAATACTTTGTATCCAAAAAATGTATCTCTTTCTTGTTCTGTTATGATAAAGTGAGTTTTTACATGTAAACATAACCTAAAAAAAGATGCATATTGTGGTGACTTTTATTTCATAATGAATTTTTTGGCCAATTCTAATGGCGAATGTAGTCTTAAATTGGTAGAGTTACAGATATAGATATATATTTTATATCTTCCAGGCATAATGTTTACAAGCCCATTTGGCAAGTCAAACTATTTGTAACACTGAAAATAATGTTATGCAGAAAATCTCTCTATAGGGAAAAACTAATGCTAATTGCATCTTGGTTGCTTATTTAGTGCTGCCATCTGTCAAATTAGCACTGGCTTCTAATCCTGGCTTTACTAGTTTCATAGGTGGTGTGACTGACCCAACAGGTCTGGAGGTATTTAATTGCAAAGGGTGAAAAGGTGATGATCAGCATCAAGATTGCTCCATGGTTTTAGTTCAACCTTTTAATGCAGGAAGGATTATGATATAACCTTTGAGTACTAAATATAGATTTCACTTAGAAAGCTAATCATTACTGAACAGTGAGGAGGGCTCCTATTTTCATTTATTGCAAGTTTACTGTTTACATGTAAATATGTCCATAAATACGTATGCATTATTGATAAACATGCCAGCATATTGATACGCACACAGTGTGTAAGGAAGAGAATTAAAGGACTGAAGGTATAGTCTGGTTATTTGTAATGAAGATGAGCTTGACAAAAGGGTTTAACTGCTGTCTGGGGCAGACTTCTTGTGTGAATGTAGCCGAGTCATGTGAGCCAGTTTGGCCTTTCTGAGGCTACACTGTGGATTTTATCCACTTGCTTTGGGGCTAAACTTTGTTATCTGTAGGGCATACATTCAACTTTTTCAATGATATCCTGATAAGAAAAACTGGGAATTACATTTGTCAGTCTGCAGGAAATCTTTGTAACATGACCTTTGCATTATTTTGGCATTTATTTTTTCATCCTTGTATGCTAATCTTGACATAAGCTATTTAAAATGCTTTGCAGCATATAAAGAGATAAGATTGTTTTTGGTCTAGCTGCTTTATTTGGATTCAGTTTTATATATATACCTGCTGCCAGAGCATTAAAATGCTCCCAAAGGGAAGCATTTAATGGACTTGCATAATGAAATTTAATTAGAGGATTTATATAGAAGTAAATGAATGAAGTTTTTGAAAAGTAGTCTCAAAAGGAAAATTATAACAATTGTGGGGTTTTTTTTTTTGCTTGATATGTTAGGCTGCTGTATGACAAGCAGAAAACATTTTTTATATTCAATTTTCATTTATTTACAATAGGTAGTGAAAAGAACAAATATTAGACAGTTGTGTATGTTTTCTTTGCTTAACAAATCTTTCTGTCTCAAAAATAAGGTGAACTGTTGAGATTCAACAACAGGGAATAATAAACTACCCAGACAAAGTTATTTCTGTGATGCTGAGTATATGTGGTTAAGTTGGATGGCTTCTAAGGCCAAAGTGTACATATTAAAAGTGTGTCACTTTAACCAGACTAGTAAAGTGACAGACATTCCTTGAATGAGAATAAGAACTAACGCATTTTCAATTGTATTTTCGTAACATGCTTTTATGGGGGAGGGGTCAAGTTTGTGGTTTTGTTTGTTTGTTTGTTTTCTTTGTTTTCCTTTCCTGAAATGTGTGTGTGTCTTGTCTGGATTTTATATTTAGTGGACATAATTGTGAGCAGCTCAGCTAAGTGTTTGGGCCCAGGTACACTTTTGCCTCAGTATTCACACTAACTCTCCTGTTATTTTTGAGAAGTTTTGGACTTTGTAGCACGTAGACTCACACCAAGGACAGGCACCTTGGGGTTTCTATTATGATTATAAAGGGGTTTAAGATTATATATTCAATCCCAAGGAAGCTAGACTTCAACAAATAATACATCTATTCAACAAGACAACACTGTATCTGTGTCTTACTTCCTAAAAAAAAATCAGAATCATTGATGGGACAATGCTTTGATAAAGGCATGTGAAGCACTGCAGGGAGACATGTTGCAAGTCATGCTGTTATGAAAAATACAAATTATTTCTGTTCTATACCTAGGCCTTAATCAGGACTTGAGGCAAAAAGCAGAGGGGTGGTGCAGGAGTGATAAGTGATGCTATAGATAGCATTTTATAGATATTTAGAAAGAATTTTTTTTTTTTTTTTTTTTTTTGGTCTGTTCAGAAATAAATGTTTTGAACATCAGAAGGGAAAATTCAGGAAACTACAGCTTTTCAGTTGCACATAAAAGCTTCCATTGACCCCCTTTCAAATTCTTAATACATTTGTTATTCTGTGGTCTTGTATTTAAGGCTCTGTTTACTTATTCAGAAAGCAGAATTGAGTTACTGTTATTTTCTTGGTGCAACAGGAATGAACAGTTTCTGGAATTGTTGGAACAAATGTTCCAACAATTTCTAGAAAATTTGCTTCTAAATGTTTACTTAGTAACCTGAACCCTTCTCCTTCATGCACAGATGTATGTATGTATTTGTATTTGAAGATACTTAGGTTGCTCCAAAAGTAATGCCTCCATTTTTTTCCATGGAAACTACAGCAGATACAAAGAGCACAATATCATTGATAGAGCAAATTCTCAGCAACAAAACACTATTTTTCAACATAGTTAACACCATTAGCTGATTTTTGCAGATGAACTGATCAAAATAGTTTTCATTTCATGGTGTGAAAACTGTGCAACGGCCTTGGCTTGTCCTGCACGTCACTGTTGCTGTCACCGCTGCTGAAACAATCCACAATTGTGCTCACATCCACTGTTTGGTCTCCTCAAGCATTCAGCAAGCACTGATGTGTATCAATATGTATAGATACTTTTTTTTCTGTATGGAGGAATTCAGTGATACACTTCATCTGCACTTCCACGTCAGATCCATTGTGTCAGACTGCCTCTCTGCTGCCATCTGTCACATGCTAATAGCATGTAATGGGATATTGGTGGGAAGGTTCAACCCCTACTGCCACACCACCAACCAACTGTGATGTCATGGGTCAACATAATAAAATAGTGAGTCATTGCTTTCAGAGTAGCCGTCACATATTCATTGTACTTTCAGTGTTGTTTAAAGCTCGGGAATTGTTAATACAGTACTTTGATGCCAAAGATTTGCTTAAATGCTTTCAAAGGGATAATCATTATTCGTCTTGCATAGTAAAAATAGCTTTGCTGACATCTTTGCTTTTAACTCCAGTTTGCCTGTATTGTTCTGTTTGTAATTTCTTAGAAAAAGACATGTTTTTATAAACTATATTTACTTTATAATTTATTTCACAGTGAGTATAAATGAAAAATCAAATACAAAACCTTATCTGTTAATGGAAATGTGCTTTCAGCTACCCTTTTCATTCAGTGGTAAGGGAAAGAATAATAAGGTGCTTAGATACCAAGGCTTTGTAGCCATTCAGCACATGATCAGAGAACATTGTAAGTCCCAGTAAGCACAAGGTCTTCCTACTGGAATGCAAATGAAGGATGCATAGCATGAAGTGTACTGCCGTATGTTGCTGCATAACACTCATATAAAAGTTTCAAAATGAAACTTCTGAATAATCATATGTGCTCAAATTACTACAGCAGCACTCGATAGACAATATTCTAGTAATGACTGGCATTAGATTTTTCAGTGCCACTACTCGCAGATGATCTTGAATGTCGCATTTTGAGATTATTCATTTAAACTATTGCTGCAACAATAAATAAATTTAAAAAAAAAAATCTTTAGGAACAATTCTTTTTCCAGTAAACAAAAACTATCACCAAAGTGCAGAAAATACCTTTCCGTAGAGAGCTCTGCACTCTCAAAGTTTCTGAGTTTTGATTGAGATTATTTATGGTCTCTGGGAATGGGAATGTTGATAATTCCAACAAGTCCTGAATTTGCAGTTATTATCTTTTGTAATAAACTGCACAACTGTTCAGCACTAGGAAGATATTCTTCCTGTTTACCTAACTTCATTTCCTTTTATGACAAAGTCACACATCTAGTTCACTAAGGGAAGCCAACTGATGTTATCCTTTTGGATTTCAGTAAAGCTTTTAATTCTTTTTCTCACAGTATCCTTCTGGAGAAAATGTCCAGGATATGGCTAGACAAAAACACAATGCAGTGGATGTGCAATTGGCTGATGGGTGAGGACCAAAGGGTTATAGTAAATGAGATTACGTCAGGCTGGTGGCCAGTCACTGGTGGGGTTTCCCAGGGCTATATTTTAGGGCCAGTTCTCTTTAATGTCTTCATAAACAGGTAGATGTAAGTCTAGAAGGTATTTTGAGCAAGTTTGCTGATGAAACAAAATTGGGGAGAACTACTGACTCCGTCAAGGGTGAAGAGGCCTTGCAGAGACATCTAGACAAATTAGAGAGCTGGGCAACCGCTGCCTGAAGTTTAAGAAGTGCCAGTTTCTGCAGCTGACAAGGGGCTACCCTGACTATATGTATGGACTGGGGAATGAGACTCTGGAGAGCAGCCCTGCTGAATGGGTTATGGGAGTCTTGATTGACAGCAAGTTGAACATGAATCAACAGTCCAAGCAGCCAGGAAGGCCAACCATATCCTGGATCAAACACAGCATTGCTAGATAGTCAAGGGAAGTGATTGTCCTTCTTTACACTGGTGTTGCCTCACCTTGTATAATGTGTGCAGTTTAGGACACCACAGTATAAAAAATATAAAACAATCCATAAACTCCATAAAACAATCGGAGTGTCCAAAAGAGGGCTACAAAGATGGGGAAGGCTCTGAAGGGCAAGGTGTGTGAAAAGCAAGTACCCTGGTTTGTTCAGCGTAGAGCAGGAAAGAGTGAGGGGCAGCACTGAGCTCTTCTCTGTGTGACAGCGACAGGGTCCGAGGGAACGGCATAGAGCTGTGTCAGGGGAGGGCAGCTGGGTGTTAGGGAAAGGGTCTGCGCCAGAAGGTGGTGGGCATGGAACGGGATGCACAGGGCTGTGGGCACGGCCCCGAGTGCCGGAGTTCAAGGAGCGTCTGGACAGTGCTCTCAGACATTGGGTTTAATTTAGGGCGGTGCTGTGTAGAGCCAGGAGTTTGACTTGATGATCCTTACGAGTCCCTTTCAACTCAGGATATTTTATGATTCTGTGATTCTCTTCTACACTTAAGTGTTTTCATTTGAAGTATAATTTGAGTGGTTTTGGAAATATATTTGTTAAAGTCCTAACTTGATTGTAGTGAAGGGTACTGCGTAATACATTCAAACGACTGAACTCAGTTCTTGAATTTAAGTAAGTTCCGTGTGGAGTAAGATAAAACTTTCAGCTGGTTATTTCATCTGCATATCTTTTTAAAGGACAGTTCAACTTAGTTAATTAAGATACATGTGAGAACAGTTAATCTGAAAACAGAATTTTTCTGTTACCTCTTCAGTAAAACAAACAGTTCTTCATTGCTTGTCTAAAGTTTTGAGCAGAAGGATAGAAAAAAAAAAAAAAAAAAAATTTCCCTGGGCAATTGCAGTCAAATATTGTGGTTTGAAAGGTGAAAGGTTAATTAAAACCTTTGGTAGGGCACTAATAAAACTATATTCAAGCTTATAAGCAAATTAAATCCTTTGCATTCAATTCAGGATATGAGTAAGTGGAATCAGGAACTGCATGGTGAGTGGTAAGATAGAAAGTAAAACGAGATCGGAGCATATTCCTGGAGTTGTACATCGATTGTACCAATTGTATCTCCACTGTACCATTTAAGAAGAGGAACATGCTTATTGTAGGAAACATTGGAAAGGAAGAAATGTGCTCGTGGTATATAAGGATAACATTGTAATATAAGCACACAAGGTGACAGGATTAAGGAAACTTTAATAATTCTGTTTTTTCCTTTGCATTATATTTTTTTTCCCCTGTACCTTAAATCTACAAATTTGATGCTTGTTAGAATTATATGGTTTTAATTTTAATGGGGCATATATATACTGTTACAATTAATATGTCATCTGTGATTCTGCTGTCCTCTGAATTTTATATTTTTATATTTTACCCCAGGCTGTATGGCATGCAAGGTAGAAAAGTCATTAACAAATTGTACAGGTTCAGGTTTACATGAAATAATATTGAATCATCATCCTTCTTAAAATCATTTCTGAAACAGTAACGAAGTATAATATTTATATGTTCAGCTTCCCGATTTCCGGGTTGTATTGCTTTCTTAAGCCACCTTGTAAGACTCAGTGGAGGCAGTGCCCTCAGGCAGGCAGTTCGAGATGATGGTGACACTGAGGATGCATCACATTTCCCCTTGGCAGAATGCTGGCTGCTTCACCCTCTGCAGTAATATTTCCTTTATAATACCCTTGCATTCTGTCCCTTTTTGGCTCACAACAATGTTAGTTTGATTCATTTGCCACTTTAAAGTGGAAAAAATGCCTCAGATAAGAATAAGATGTACAAGATTATGTCAGTAAATAGTCCGCTTGTGCTCATTGCAGTTGCTGATTTTTATGTTTGACTCTCAGGTGCTGAAGCCAAAATAGAATGTGTGTTTGTTTCTGGGCCCAAGAAATTTCTCATCTCAAGTCTGCTCATTATTCAAGGAGTGTTACACCAGAACAGTTGTCTATCCTGAAACACTGTCCTTTGCTTTTGAAAACTTATTCAGTTTTTTCACCATTAACAATTTTCCTTAACAAAGCAAATTTTTGTTTATTTTTGAGAGAATGTCTTTTTAACTTTAGGGGTTCATTCTAAACCTGCACAGGTCCCAGTAGCAGGCTTTTTGGTCACAGGGAGTCTTCAGCAGGAAGTGAATGAAAAACACGGACTCTTACCCTCTCATATTGTTCACCAGAGAGAAAATACCTAGTTGTTAATTAGAGCAATAAGCCATCAGTGTATGTAATAATGTACAGTTTGTCTAGAGTGGTAGTTCTAAGCTGTACTTTCCCATTCATTATGAGAAAATTCCTCCCACACATCTTTAAATCTTATGGGTGTTCACTGCATGAGGGAAGCTGGCAAAGGCCAAATGAAACAAAATCAGCTAAAATAGAGGAGTTCAGAATTTTTGTTTGTTTGATTTTTTTCCTCCTTCTTCTAAGATGCTTATATTCAGAATAATAATGCCAATCAGATTAATTGTGAGAGCGATATACTTTCATTGCCAAATGAAAGATAGGACTGCATGTACAAAATAATAATTTATAATCCAGATATTTCTGGGGCATTCTTCAGACTCTCAAAATCATTGTGATTGCATATACATATCTTTGCCTTAAGGTCAGCTTTTTTTTAGATGCTGGTCCTACCATTGCAGCACTGCTTGATAAGTCAAGATGTTCTGGACAAGGGGGTCCCTGCTGTGTCTCCTACTTGACATAAAGTGGTTTAGGTAAGACAAGTGTCGTATGTGGGGTATACAGTAGCTGTCCAGCATGTGATCTTTCTTCTAAGACAGTGGAGTGGGAAGTGAGCAAAGTGGATAATGCTCTGTAGAAGACCAAAGGCTTAGCTTTCTTGCACAAAGCAGAACAGCAATTATGGTATGAAAACCCTAGCTGAGGAAACTAAGGAAATGCTATCACTTCCTCCTAGTCTCATTCAAACTGTAATATAAAACAGCCTACTTGCTTTTTAGTCCCTTGCCACCAGTGACGTTGCAATATTGTGTTTAAATGTAGGTGGTTTAATCATCCTGCACAACACTGTCTGGATTTTTTATATTTTCCTATTCTCATTTGAAGTTCTGAAGGGTTTATTTTTTTAAGTCATTCAGTCTTCATTAATTAGCAGGTTACCACTTCATTTAAGAAACATTCAGGAGACTTGACATGCCGCGTGTGACAAAGAGGTCTTTCCATATTTACAGTATTTGTGATTCTGGTTAGATCATAAACTTTGTATGAATTACTGCATTTAGATAAGTGGTGGATGGAAAAAAGTGATCTTCACTTTTTGTCAAAATGAGCCAAAATTCCAAAGATTAAAAAACAATAATAAAATCAATTAATGTTAACCATCTTTACTGAGAATTCTTATGCTTCCCTCTGTATCTTTGTGGTAGACTTTGTAGGCTGAAATATACACATTTTCTAATTGGGTGCCACTGAAGTGGTGCCTCCCCCTTTTAATCTGTTGTGACTGTGAAAACAGCAGTATGCACAAGCCTGGTTTTGTGAAATGTGACAGGATAGCTTATTGCTAGTAATAAATATCTTCAGCTGGACAATTGAGGAATCTCTTCCAACAGTAATTTAAAGTATTCTCTGGACAAAAGGAGGCAGAGGAGGATACACATGTTAAGAACATGTGCATTCTAGAGCAAATTCATCCAATATATAGAAGATGATTTAAGCAGTGAGTTAAGTGACTTAAACGATTCAGAGATCACTGCTTTGTATAACTGTAATGCTTTTGAATATGCTTTAGGAATTTTTAGAATTAAAAAATTTTATATTTTTAGAATTAATTTTTTTAATATTTTTAGAATTAAAAAAAAATACTACAATTCATTCTTAATCATGCCTTCAGGATCATTTTATTTTGAATAATGAATATAAAACAAAAATATCTAGTAATATAATGTTATAAATGAAGTCTGATCATTTATATGATGCTGTCTGGAGTGAAGAATAGTAGTTAAAAGTAGTGTAATATAAAAACTATTTTATCTTTCTGTAATCCTAATTTTTTCTGCCATCCTCTGTAGTGCAGACACTGCTATCGCCACCATTATTATAAACTTGAAAAACTGGCAGATAAGGATTCTTGCAACTAAGCTGAAATTTCAGTTTTCAGGAAGTTTATATATGTAGTCAAGACTGTAAATACATAGATATTTGATAATTATAAATGATATCAATATATCTCAGTAATTATAGTTTTTGAAGGTGGGATGGGGAAAAAGTAGTCTTGAAGTATTTATCTAATCTTTGACAGAGGTAATTAATAAGCAGCTTTCATCCAGGAAAGCATGATGACTGAGGCTTCGAAGCTTTCTAGACAGACAGCTGTCAGATGTAGCCCTACTGTGTATCTGCAAGCTATCACTTAAACATTTCCCTGTCAGTCACAGATTTCCATTTTCTAGAGAAAATACAGTTATTCCTGGAAGATTTATACAAGTGAGACATTGGGCAAATTATGAATTAGATAGTGGTATATAGTGATTTTAAGCCTCATGATGCAGAGTCAATTCAACAATGTGAATATTTAATCCCATCATAAATTATTTAACGCTTCCAGAACTGAGCATGAGTCACACAGGATAAAGAATTCTTCCTAGGAGCGCAGCAATTGTAAAGGTCTTTGGAATCTCTGTAAATAATGCTCAAACATGAGCTTCTGCTTTGTTTCTGCTATTACACTAAATATGTGAGAGAAGAAGGGAGAATGGTGTCCAGTAGAATGCTGAATAAGTTCTGCGGTAGAAAACAAACTACTTATAGGATAGGAGCAAGTTGCACATTTATCACTGCTGTCTTTGAAGTCTCCCCTACTGTTTGGGTGAATTGTTATTTATTTATTCCTTTTAATAAATAAAAATTAAAGAAAAAAAAAAACACACAAAATTCTGGACAATAGAACAATAGATTTGGTTCCTTGCAAAATATGCCATATTACCCAAAGAGGTTGTGGATGCCATGTTCCTGGAGATGTTCAAGGCCAGATTGAATGGGGGCCTGGACAGCCTGGTCTAGTATTAAATGTGGAAGGGGAGTTGGAACTTCATGTTTCTTGAGGTCCCTTCTAATCCTTCTAATGATTGTGAAACAAATCCTACTAGGAAAGTTAAAAAGGAATTTTGATAGACATTAAGAAAGTTAACAGCATACTGCTTTGAAATAGTTATTCTCTTGCATTCTTTTGTTAAATGAGCGTTCATTGTGACCATTATCACTAATTCTTTCTCATTCATCCTTCATTGTTCTTTCATGCCTTTTTTTTTTTTCCCTACATGTATGTAGTGCAGTGTAGGAGGATGTGGTGTACATATAAAGTGAGAATTTCGGTCATAAGATGAAAAAAATGTTATAAATAGAGAAAAATTCAGGAATTTTCAAGACATAGCTTATGTGTTCATACATCGTTTGAACAACCTCGGAAGTTTTAAAGCAGATCCTTGCAAATATTTGCCACATGCTGAATTTATACACATCTAGCATTGTCTGTTATTTGTGATCTGCTTTATGTAGGAACAGACAAAACTGTGTAGGTTATTTAAACAAGATGCTTAACTAACATTAATGACAGGCTGCCAAGATAGCCTATGGATTTCTGCAATGAAACAAATAATGTTAGTGGAAAGAATGAGGTTAATTACTTGTCTGAAGTTGTTTTTTACTGCATATGAGAGTAAGCTCTGTGAAAAAATGATGTGTGAGGAACTAAAAGAATATGGAATTGATAAGGAAGTCTCACGAGTTCAGATAGATTCTTTTTAAATTGAATTGTGAACATTAAGGATTATGAATTGTGTCACTATGACATCATGTTTAAAGCTTTGAAAATAAGAGTGCTTACAAGGCATGCTGTTCATAAATATCTTATTTTTGTTATAGTAACAGTTACATTAATGACAGTGGAATGTGCAGGGAATAAAAGGTGTTATGCATTGATTAAATGTCTTGGGTTTGGTCTGGTATTTAATCAACTGCCAGAACAATTTATTCCCCACCATTCCCAAGCAACATGAATATTATTGCTTCATCTTGAAAGAACAGACAAAACAAATACCAAAGATCCCAGATTTAGCAAGCTAAAAACCTCACATGTTGCAGTCAGTATATTCATTGCTTGTGTGAACATACATTTGTCTGTGGACTATCACAATAAGGAAAATAATATTTTTTGTTTTTCCATATGAGTGGTTCTTTACTACTGTTATCTTGTCTCACTGAGAAAGTTAGAAAAGGTGAAAAAGTTAAATTCAAAAAAAGTCTCAAAAATCAGACTGTGTTCTATGTAACAGTTTCCAGATGGGGAGATCCTTTTGAACATTATTTTCATGATTCTATTATGAGGTCAGCTTTCCATCCCATTTCTTACTACATTTTTAAAATTAGTGATCAATTGCATTTGCTAGTTTAAACTGGTTCTTCTGACACAGTAATTATTGAATTAATTTTGATGGTAAAAGGGCACAGGGCACATCCAAGTATTGAAGCATCAGTAAAGTGAGATACAAGGGCAAAAATTAAATTAAATAGCAGCTTATCCTCCCTCATCTGGAATAACTGAACTTTTTAACTGTTCCAAAGTTCTCTAAAAAAAGATATATAGCATGGATCATTGAAATTAACGCGTGATGTGCCGAGAACTAACCATTAATGTTAGACTTCATTTCTCTTGCAGTTACAAACTGCTGACACTGAGCAGTTTCTGTTCACAATGAAAATATCCTACTCTGCTAAAACTAAACACTGTAGCAGCTGATGTGTTACACCAAATGGGAACCTCAATCAATGATAGCTGTGATCTCAAGAGCACAAGACATAAAAAAAAAATGAGATAAAGGTTAACATTAAGAGCAAAATTAAACCGACTTCCATGTAATGAAAGGGCAGATGGAGCAGGGTAAATAGAAACTACGTTTTTGGAGTCCAGATGTAGTTTCATATCCAGCTTATAATGCTGCAATTGCATTTAATAAATAAATAAAGAGCAAAGTTCTGTTATCATAGGGTAAGTATTCCTGTCAGTCCTAAAAGAATATTTAGCAGCTCAGACTTTAATGATAGCATGTTTTTTCCTACGTTGTATTAAACATTTGCTTAGATGAGAAAGCATACAGTTGATGTGAGTCGGGTTACTATGGTTTGATGTTTTTCTTGTTTGTTTTGTATTTCTTGTTTATATTTGTTGTTGTTTGTTTGGTTTAGTTTGATTTATTTTTAAGAAACTGGTAAATCACCATGTCAAAACGTTTTCTAGGTAAAATAAACTTGAGATTGTTTCTCTTCCCTCTTCTATCAAATGAAGCATCATTATGTAAACCTAAGATTTAAACAAAATTATGTCCATATTATAGAAAAATAACATTAGGACACTTTAAAAGTACAAAAAAGTGACACACCAGAACTAAGAATTCAAGTGTGTGAGAATAGTTTGCTGGAATCTCCACTTAAATTAGTAAGTTTGCCTAGAGTAAATGAATCTTTGCATGTTTGCTTTGTGTAGAGTTTTTAATGGGATGAAGCTAGTTTGCAGATTTATCATTCATTAAACAAAATAACTAAAACAATATCATCCTTCTAATGCCCGCCTTTTAATTTAACTTGCAGTTTCTCAATATTTTCTTCACTTGTTAATCCAAAATGCTCTATTCTTTCTACTCCTTTCCTTCTCTCATAAAAGCTTAACTCCACATGAAAGAATGAATTAAACACATCCTATCAATCCACGTGGTTTTAATGTGCAAGTACTTCACTTTTATAACAATTCTAGCTTTCTCAGTAGCTAGAAATCACTGGAAACTGCAAATAATCACTTTTGAAAAATAAAGCAGGGTTGCATCATTTTAAAAATATTATTTGTTTTGCACCATAAAGTTTTACTAAAATAACAAGCATGAGCTAATAATTCTGCTTTTGCATCATCTGTCTCTGATCTCAAGACTGCAGCATCTCCTCTGATCTTGTCTCTCTGATCTTTGGACTGTGTTTCCCAGTAAGGGCTTTCATCACCTTACAGTGAATTTTTTTGGAAAATGTTACAGAAGTAGAAAACATGAGGAAGAGACATATTCAGTGGAAAGCCACTAAAATTCAGGATTACTTTGGATAATATTGGGGATTTTAAGAAAACTAACTTCTAAAATGACGTAGTAACCACTAGAACTAATACTAACCAACATGCAAATGGGTAGGAGAAAAGGTTTTTATCCCCAGTGTGTTCAGTTATGATACAGTCAAACAAAGTGATATTCCGTCATTTGTGAGATATTAGATCTATTTCTGTGATAGAAGCACTTGAGAGTTTTAACAGTTCTGCAAGTTACAGTTTCTAAAACAAAACAATCCGTTCAATGTTGTAAGTTAGCTAAAATCAGATTTCAGCAACAATTTGTAAATGATTCTTTATTCTTGCTGATCTTATATGTTCTTACCTAATGATCAGGAGACACAAGGATGGGGTCAGGCTCTTTTCAGCAGCACCCAGCAACAGAAGAAGAGGCAGTGGTCGCAAACTAGAACACAGGAAGTTCCATCTGAACACGAGGAAGAACTTCCTTACTTTGTGGGTGACAGAGCACTGGTACAGGTTGCCCAGAGAAACAGTAGTCTCCAGTAGAGACATTTAAAACCCGCCTGGTCATTTTTGTGTGAAACCTATTGTAGAGAGCCTGCGTTAGCAGGGAATTGGACTAGGTGATGTCCAGAGGTCCTTTCCAACTCCTACAATTCTGTTATTCTGTTTCTTGGTGTTTTTTTTTTTTTTGTTTGTTTGTTTCTTACAATTTATGAATAACTTAACTTGGTTTCTATTGCCAATTTCATGTGCAAAATATCAATCAAATAATTATTTATAATAACTTTTCAAGTACTTTCTAAAGTAAGGTAGGTAATATAGGAAAACTTTTTTTTGTCTTTATTATCCATGCTTATAAGTGTCCAAACCTGCAATTAAGAGTATTCCAATTGTAAAACTATTCTAAACAACGGAAAGTGAAACACATTTACTTTTTTAGTGGTATTTTGGTGTCTGATTCGTTAATTTTATTCATCCTTATATTTCCTCTTTAGTCTTAATATGAGAAGAAGAAATCATTTTATTTCACTATATCTATCTCTCATCTTCCTATTTGTTTTTCAGTTCAAAAAAGTTAATGGCAACCAGCAGGTTGTTTTAAGTAGAGTATTTCTGAATTAGCACCAACACTGTAATCCACTATTTATTAAGTTTCTAAATAGCCATTCAATGTAATCACAAAACATCACTTGAATTTTATTAGGGAAATTAAGGAACGCTAAAGGTTCTCACATGATGTCTTTGGCTCAAAATAACCCCAGAGAAATAAGATGGTGAACCAGCTGAATTACTGTATAGAGAGAGTGTCTTTAAAATGAGAGAACATATCATAAAATATGTTTTCCTCACAACAGTAAGACTGAAATCTAAATTAACAGTTCCAGCACTTTTAATACTAGACTTGAACTAAGAAAGTAAATAACATTTGTACATTTTAAGTCTGTCAAGTTGCTGTATAAAAGATTGGGAGATTATTTAGTCATACAGGAAATGACTCAGTCATTGTCTGGTTTTGTGCAAAGTTTTAACGCCATAAATCACCTTTAGGTTAGTGTTGTCAAATGACTACAAAAGCAAAGAGGTAAGCTATATATTTTAGGTGTTTTTTTTTTTTTTTGTTTGTTTGTTTGTTTGTTTGTTTTTGAGTCGACCAACTTCCAGTGGGGTCAACAATTGATAATTAAAAATAGAGGGAAAATTAATACTGATCTGTTGGGTTGCTATGTGGAAATTTGAGTTCAAATTAAAGGATTCTACCACTGTTTCAAGAGATGAGATTTGATGAGTGTATGAATAGTATTTCCTAGAAATTAATATTTCTTTATGTAACTAAGCACAAAACAATATTTCTTTATTTAACTAAGCACAAAAGGAAACATACTGACATATTCTGTGTTGTTGCTTTCAATAAAAACATTATCTATGAGAAAAATACTTTAACGGAATGAAATAACCACAATAGTCTTTTCTCTTTTCTAAAAGAACTATAAGAGCAGTATAAAAGCTCTTTTATAAGTCACAGAATCATTGAGGTTGGAAGGGACCTCTGGAGATCATTGAGTTCAACCCTCTCCTAGAAGTTCCCTATGTGAAGCTGAGCAGGGAATTGTCCTGGTAGGTCCTGAATCTCTCCAGAGAAGGAGACTCCACTGCCTCTCCAGAAAGCCTGTTCCAGTGCTCTGTCACTCTCACAATAAAGTTCGTTCTTATGTTTGTGTGGAACTTCTGTGTTCCAGTTTTTGCCCATGATACTTGTCTTCTTACTGACACCATTATCTCTATTGGTGGCTAAAGACAGCACCCAGACTGCTCCTTCGCCTACAGAGGTCTTTTTCAAGTTGGCTCAAGCCAACTCCCCTAGTGTTTTGTTGTGTATCACACGTTCTGGCTTTTGAGACATTTTAGTGTTTCTCCACTGGACTCACTGTAGATTGTTAATGAAGAAGAAATCAAAATACTATCTTGTTTTATACTATGCATTAATATTTATTTGTTTATAAGACACTTCCATGGTTTCCCAATATCAAAGCCTTCATATAATGACAAACAAATCTGTACAGCTCCAGAAAAAGGAAGGTAAATTGTTAATCTCTTATTGATGAGTAAGAAAAATGTCATAAAGAAGGTGGGAAATTTTGTTTGGTGTTACACAGCAAACAGAATCCAAAACTTTGGAATCTTTTTTCCTCACTAATGAATCTTGTATTTTCAGTGTGAATTTCAAATATTTCAGCTCTGATGAATTCCTAAACCTCCACATACCATGCTTTACAAAATGCTTTTATTTTCTTGCAGCATTCAATTAAAATAATGGATTATCTTCTTAATAAGAAAAATAATTACTTACTGCCTTCCTATGTGCTGTGTAAGAGATTTGATGTGAATCTCTACCCTTTTCCCATGTTGAAAATGAAAAAAAACATATGCTGTTGCTTCACTGTCTCCTCTCTTCAGAATGTGTTCAGAGCAGAATTAAGCTTTTTCATTTCTAGTAGATATTTTGACAAGTGGATTGTGTGTGTA
This sequence comes from Lagopus leucura, assembly GCF_019238085.1. Lineage (NCBI taxonomy): Eukaryota > Metazoa > Chordata > Aves > Galliformes > Phasianidae > Lagopus > Lagopus leucura. Next base: position 63,565,352 of record NW_024962262.1, read on the forward strand.
GAGGGATTTTTGTATGTGTGCTAATGTTCATACACATGGTATTTGTAAAAACACAGTTTAGGTAGCAGTAAATTTTGCTTTCTTCATCTTAATTAGTTTATTCCTTGCTGTTTGGACATGATTTTGTATGCATCAATGTATTAGCTGTTGATTTCCAGTAAGTAAAAATATATTTTATGTCAAGATATAATTGCTATTAGAAATTCTTTATGCTTCACTGTTATGACTAGGTCTCTAAAGAATAGCACTCTTTAGTGCTGTTTCCAAGGTCTATTGCAACTAAGCAGGAAATTCCAACAGGATTATATGTATTGGCTTTATTGCAGAGGAGTTAATGAATTTTTTAAATGAACTTTTCTTATACATATTTTAGTTATTGTTTACATAAATCTGCAGATTTCAGGTCTTCTGTAGTGATCAGAAAGTTGTTCACGTTAAGTCAGATAGTATGTTAAAGAATGTAGATCACAGAATGGCCTGGGTTGGAAAAGAACCTCAAAGATCATCTAGTTTCAACCCCCCTGCTATGTGCAGGGTCGCCAACCACCAGACCAGGCTGCCCAGAGCCACATCCAGCCTGGCCTTGAATGCCTCCAGGGATGGGGCATCCACAACCTCCTTGGGCAACCTGTTCCAGTGCATCACCAGCTTCTATGTGAAAAACTTCCTGCTAATATCTAACCTAAACTTCCCCTGTCTCTGTTTAAAACCATTCACCCCTGTCCTATCACTATCCACCCTTGTAACCATTTGTTACCCCTCCTGTTTATACTCTCCCTTTAAGTATTGGAAGGCCACAATGAGGTCTCCCCAGAGCTTTCTCTTCTCTAAGGTGAAGAAGCCCAGATCCCTCCACTTTTCTTCGTAGGAGAAGCGCTCCTGATAATATAAACATTCTTTACTTAGACTGTCAGAGTAGGCTACAAAGGGCTTTTAATGCACTTAGAAATAAATGACAGTCACATCTTTGCTAAGCTCTCTTATTAAATTTCATTTTGAGCGAGGGGTTGGACTTGATGATCTCTCAAGGTCCATTTCTACCTAAGTTACGATGATATGAATACATTGGCAGTTACAGAGAATGTCTCCTTCTCTACTTTTTTTTTTTTTTTTTTTTTTTTTTTAAATAAAGATGTTTGTTTCAAGTTCCAAAGAATTTTGCCTTGCTTTTCTCTGGTTTCTCAGATTTTTCAGTTTCAGTTTTCTATGATTGTTTCAACCAATGGCTGTTAAACTCCACTACAACCACTCTCTGGCTCCATGTCCTTAAAGGAAATAGTGCAGAGAAAATATGAGGAAAAGGGACTCAAAGGCTGAGATAAGAACATAGAGATTGCTTGCCAATTGCTCTCCAGAGCAAAACAGACTCAGCATAGAGAAGTTGATATAATTTATTGCCTATTACCAACAGACTGTAGCTGTAAGAAACTAAAAGCAACCTATAAAAACACCTCAGCTCTGGCAGCAGCTAGTCCCTTTGGAGCAACTGAAGATGGCTCTGCTTGACATGGGGCAGTACTGGGCTCTGCTTACACAGGTCACCCCTATAGACTGCTGCTACAAAAACATTGCCATGCAATTCTGATACAGTTTTGTAAGTATCTCTAAAAATTCTGAAGATTTGACTGGACATAATGTAGTGCCATAGAGATTGATGTGAAAAGCAGAGCAACCAGTGCAATGGATCTGACTTTTACATTACACATATTTCTGATGAGTTTTTGTAGCCTGTATATAGTCCGGAACCTTGGATTGACCTTATGTTGGTTGTCAGGGTGCATTAAGAATCATCCTCAAGCAATCCTTCTGTTTAGCTTTCTCTGAAATAGTCTGGTCTGTACAGTCTTATGCTGCAACATGGATGATCCAGAAATTATCTTTGAAAGAGCTCTCTTGTTCCAAATTAAAATGCTAATGTAGATCTGCTGTTCTCCTTTTCTTATCTGTGACTTCTTTTCCACATTTTGATGTTTTCAGTTTGATCTGCTTTAAGCCCTTCTGACACACTACTGCTGCTAGTTCACTGTCCTAATTATACCACTACTCACTTCTCTTTTCTTCTTCTAAGCAATATACTGCTTCTGTTTCTCTGACCTGCACTTTTTAACCATGTTTTATCTGTCAGGTTTGCTACTGAGTCATCAGTTCTGCCCTGATGGTCTTGTTTACCTGTGTTTGTGCAAAGGAACGCTCTCATTCAAAAGTTGCGTAGTTTCCTTTCTCTTTCCAAAACCTAGTCAAAACTCATGTCTGTAGTAATGCATACTGTAACTTGTGGCTTAATTAGGGCTAGATAAGTGACAAGCTAGGCTTACTTAACATTTTCAAATACTGTTTTGTAAAATTAGTGTAATATTCATAGGTAAAATATGTTTTTAAATTATGTGTGCCACTGTAAGATTTATCATTTTTAATAATTTCTTGTTACAGCTGGATTTGCAGCTGTATGAGGGACTTTTTCCTCTGACAACTTTTCCTGAATATTTTCAGCTGAACTGAGTTCAATAGTGGGTGGGAGAACCCAAGCTTGTTCTTTGAGCATGTGTTTTTCCACATTGCCTACAATGCTGGATATTGCTTTTGGACAGAGAAATTATTATTTGTGTAATAAGTTTGGTAAGAAATTGTTCTGTCCTTTGGCAGAATTAAGAGATTTTACTTAAGCTCTTCTGCTTTGGTTACTGCTCAGATTTAACATGGCATGTCTTAAAATAAGTCCATTCAGTAAGATAAAGCTCTTTTGTTTTTTAAGTCTCATTTTCATAGTAATGCATTTTCTTCCATTTTACTTAATGATTGTTCTTTAGGAATACCGTAAACCCACACACGTCTGTGCTCTGGCAGCTGACAGCTTCCTATTGATAGTGTTTCAGTGATTATTTTATTTGTTTGTATTTTTGCCCTTATGGAGGAAACAAAGGTTTCTAGCTGTGATAGTCCTGAGTTGTAATTCTCACTGAGCCCGCATATGGGTGATTGCATACAAGCCACTTGACCTCAGTATGACTCAATTAACCCAGCAGCAAAATTGGGTAAACATCAAAATTTCATTCAAAAGCAGCTGCTGCACCTAAATTGAATTGTCTAAAATTGCACTGTGACAGTATTGCCACTGGGTCTCTGAAGACCTGAATTTTAAGTGTTTTGCATCATAATGATACATGGAAAAAAAGCAAGTAATGATGTCCCCATAGTTTTCCAATGACATTGTCCGTATAATTAATGCAGACATTTAGGTCAAATAACTATAAAGTTACTATGATGAATTCTCTTTGCATTTTTCATATTTTGTAATAACCACTTACATGTATCTTAACTTGCAAGGGGTGTGTGTTTATATAATTTTGGATCAGATAGCCGCAATTTAATCTTTAATTCATTAAGCAACCTTAAGAAATTGATTGATCTTGAGAGCAATATAGAAAATATGAAAATTAAGAGAAGTTTTATGAGTTTTTGAAAAATGAATGGGAATTATCCTGTGACAGATATTAGTTTTTCCCTTGATTTGAACATGCCTCCTTTCAAGTCTGCAATCTCTGCTCTTTCAAGGATTATTTAGATGAGGTGCAATGTCTTTGCTTTAGCTGTGTGTACATAGCCTAGAAGGCTGCAGTTAACTGTGTATCTTTTCTCAAGAAGTGATGGAACCCGTGTTTCTGAAGTCATAGATGGCCAGGTCTTTCTCTCCTGACACATTCAATAAAAACTTTTTGACAGGGCCTTAGCTAGTTAATACCTTAATTATTTTTCTCATAATGTGAAAATGTATTTATTAATTTATTTGTTTATTTAGACACATAGTCAGGCTTAACTCCTTCTTGCCATTGTTGTATGGGATTTTAATTTAGAATTTGACAGCTACTTCCCTCAACATACTGAGGATCCTGTATCTCTGGGATCTTTCAGCCACTTTGAAACTAATCGCTACTACTACTGATGACTCCAATATTTTTTATTTATTTTTTCATCTTAGTGCCTAGAGTTTCAAATATTATTGAATTATTATCATTCAGTGTATTGCATAAAAGTAATTTCATGATAGAAATGTGATGCCTGTTTCAGCAACAACTAGCTTTAGAACTGCCTGCGTGTCAGATTTTATCTTTATCTACTTAACCATATAGCAGCAGAGAGATTAGATACTTTTTATGTTTTAAAAGTTAATCAATGTTTCTAGTTACGGAAATCAAATGTTATAATTATGAAATAAACAAGAGAGTTTTGGCAAAGCAGGTTATAATAACAAGAAGAGAACAGATAGACCGCTTATCTGCATCCTGGGCTTGCTACAAAACTCTAGAGGAGGGATCTCCAGAAGAGATCCTTTCCCCTGGTAGTCTTAAATGGGTCTGGGGGAGGTGGAGCCAGGCTTCCAGCAGCACATTCCAGCAGCACAGGTGAATTGCCTTCACCTGTGCTCCCAGGGCTGAGCCATTGCTTGCCTTAGGTGATCAATCAGAGGTTCAGGCTGCGATTCAGCAGTTCCCGTACAACGTATATTGTGGATTGGATAGAAGAGCAATATGGTCATCTGGCAACTTGAAATTCAAGTGTATTCTTGACACTAGTCCTGTGTCTAGCAGTACAGATTTAATAGGTAACCTGGTGAACTACAAAAATCTGGTTAAAAAGACTAAAAAAACCCACAAGGCTTGATTTGACCTGAATTAATTTGCTACATGAAGCCATTTACCTTGACCTAAAAACATACATGGTTAGGGGTATACATGATATAAATTAAGTCCAGCCAGGAATCTATGCTCTGCATGGATGCTTACTGTAAACTTTGCTTTTCATTTTCCCAACTATGTGATGTAAATCACTGTGAAGAGCTAGCTACAAAATGACTCACAATCCATTTATCCTATGATGAAAACTGTGAGCAAGGCTGAAGAGAAATGATTTTAGCATATCAAAGATGGAGCAGAAAACAGTTCATTTTCAAACTGCTTAAACACTGAAGACTTCCAGCTAAGATGATGGTGCCCTAAAAAGACTTAGTAGGTAATGATATGCCTGTCAACAATCAACCGATTGGTTGATCTGTCATCATACAATCATAGAATCATTTGGGTTGGAAAAAGACATTCAAGATCTTTAATTTGAACCATAATGATCTATCCGTCTTTTCCCTTCCTCCTTATCCATAATGGATCAGACAAGAATGAATGACAAGAAAAGCATAAAGCGATGCTTAATTTTCCATAAAAATTTGAGACCATATTTATCTCTTTTCTCAAGCTGACCAGAAGCAGCAGCAGGGCATCCTTTTTTAACATAGAGATCATGATCACTGAAGATGATTCCAAATCCCCCCACCCTATGTGCCGAAACATAGAGACTTCCTTGAATTTTCAGTCCACCTCTCTACCTGTGATTTACAGGGGAAAATATGTCTCACGCATGCCCATGGGGCACATAAACTTCTTCAAGTAGTGACCTGACAACAGTCAGGTCAGCTCCCAAATGGTCATTAGGAAATGCCTCTTCCATGCACGTGTGGCTTCATTTTTCTCGCTCCTGGGACCCTCTCATCCAAACGCAGCTCCATTAGTGGGCAAATTTGTTCTGCCCATGAATGCTGTGACTCAGGGAATTAGCTAGTTAGCTCAGGAGCACAAAATAAAAAATCTGTTTGGAGCAGTAGGTATAAACCGCTGGTATCGCTCACAGGGTCTCCTGACTGATGCCCAGTCTGTTGTAAGAGGAATATTGTGGTGCAAACATATATTGAGTACTTTGTTTCATAATTCCTTGCTGAATTCTGAGACATCTTGTTGTTTCTATGTTTTTTTTTTTCCCCCTTCTTTATTCATTTTTCACTTCTCTTTGAAAGCCCATCATCTCTTGCATCTTTTCCTGCTATTAAAAAACTGGCTCACTGTAGCCCAGTAGAGGAAGAAGATAAGAGGATAAGAGTGGGGAGATTCCATGGGAATCTATCCCTAGGGATAATATTCTGTACTCATGTAACAACTGTAGGCATCCCTTTTTTATTTTTGTATATGTATGTATATACATATATTCATATATGTATATACATATAATGCCTTCTACATGGACTTGATTTCCACAAGCTGCTTTCACTTTCTGTGTTTGAGGAATGTGGGGAGGTGATTTAATACTTCTGTATACAGCCTGAATCCTGTCCCTATCTGGGAAAATCAATAAGGACTGTAGTCACAACTGTATGCTCAGGGAAGAATAATGACAGAAAAATTATTTTCATTGAGCTTGATACTCAAAAGCACAGTTTGATGTATATGGGGAGCTCAGACTTCTGCAAAATTACACAACAGCCCAGTCATCAAAGCTTTTTCTAATGCTGGTGACATTCTGTTGCTTTGTAAGATATCTTCTACAATTTTAATTGATTCTAATAGTTACTTTCACCTGTCCTAATGAGTAGAACCAATCTGTAGCTCTCAGTATGTTTTTATAACTATTAAAGAAAAATATAGTGGACAAAATTATTCATATACTAATAGCTTTGTTGCTTGGTATTCTAGGCAATATAACATATTCCCAAAGTTTTAGTTTTCATAAGTGAATACTAATAATTAATAACTCATCTCAATTCAAATAATCTTTAAGAGCTTTTATTAATATATATAAATACCAGAGTGATCAGACTGCTCAGAACTGCCGCTTTAATTTTTTTGTTTAGGAACTGGAAAACAACAAATTCTTAGTGTTTCTGAAAACGCTGTAGCATAGCTTTCTCAACAATTTTGTTTAATATTCTGGTTACTTAATGCTGCCAGCACCAATTGTCATCAGTAATAGTAATTTGTGTTATACAACAATTTTCAGATGAGGATCTGCAAGATTTTCACAGAGAATAATTCACTTGTGCATGAAATGGATAAAATGAGTTAAGCAGAGACATATGTTAATGTTTCTGTATTTTCCTAGAGAAAAGTGAGATGAGATTCCAGGTCTCCATTTTTAAATACCATGAAAATTTCAAAGTACAATGCATAACGTGTGCAACGAAGTTGAGCTGGAGAAATGTTGTTAGGTAACATTTATGTCTTTTTCTAATCTTTTGGCTATTAAGGATCCTAAATCCTATTTCTTTGTATGTACCTTGGATACCTACACATTTAGAAGTATCTGACTGAAGTAGTTCAAATCTGTCACGGAGTTGACCAGATCAATCTATGTCCGTGACAGGGG
>NW_024962262.1:63572543-63719541 GCF_019238085.1 Lagopus leucura
GCTGTAATGTACAGGGATAGGTACTTGGAACTGGGGCAGTGACACTTTAATGCCCCGTACACTACATGATGTTTTGATGTGGAATACTGAAACCAAAAACAAAACAAAACAAAACAAAAACAAAAAACATAGAACCATGACAAAATCATAGAGAAAAAATACGGTAGCAGAAGTTGAAAAAGCCTCCCTTTTTCCTCACTCTCAAAAAGTCTTAATGAGGAGATTTAGTTTTCAAACTTTTAAGAAATATTATACCTTTTCATGGTAGTGCACTTCCTCTTGAAATTGTTAGCTATTATTTTCCCAGCATTTATAATTGGTTTTCTGATATAACTCTAAATGACATACTCTCTCACATGTTAAAACAATTTTCTAGGTAAAATTAAGCCAAAGTCTCTCAGTTGCACTGCATCAAATTGGGTGTGGATTAGACAGCTGAATCTAAGGATGACAAGGAGCTCCGAACAACAACAACAAAAAAATAAAAATCAGAATATGATAACAGAATATTCTGTCTAAACATTATGAAGCACTTCTTTACTGTGCAGGTGATGAAGCACTAGCACAGACTGCCCATAGAGACTGCTGAGTCTCCTCCTTAGAGGTTTTCAGAAGCCTCCTGGATGTAGGCCTGAGCATCCTGCTCTGGGTGTCCCTACTGAAGCAGGGATTGGACCTCCGAAGGTCCCTTCTAGCCGCAATGATTCTGTGACATACTGTGTAACATAATTTCCTCTGCAAGGGATTACTCACAGCTGAGTAAAGAATATGTTTCAAGTGCCTTTGGGCGTTCCTAGTGCAACATTCCATTTGAAAAAAAAAAAAAAAGTGTTTCTTTGTTAAGATACTTTTGCTAAAACTCTTCAAGCATAAGTCTTTATTGACCTATTTTAGTTTGTGAGGCAAAGAGCTGAGATGAACTGCATTGATACCAATATAGGCAGCACTGGCAACAAACAAGAGGAGCTGGAAGACATAGTATATCAGACTATGACTTAGTTGCCATTATTGAAGCATGGTGGGATAACTCCCATGACTGGAGTGCTGCAGTGGGTAGCTATAAGCTCTTCAGAAGAGTTAGGTGAGGATGGAGGGGTGGTGGTATGCCTCCCAGTGTTAGAGGGAGTTTTGATTTTGTTGAGCTCAAGGCTGGGAACAGGAAGCTTGAGTCCCTATGAGTGAAGATGAGGGGGAGGGCCAACAAGGCTGTCATCCTGGTGGAGATCACCTAAACAGGATGAAGAAACAGATGAGGCATACTATGAGTAGCTGGTAGAATTTGCACAATTGCCAGCCCTTATTCTCATGGGGAAATTCAACTTCCCTGATATGTACTGGAAATAGAGTGGAAAAGCAGCAGTCTAAGAGGTTTTGGAGTATGTGGAAGATAACTTCCTGATGCAGCTGGTAAGAGAACCTACTGGGGAGATACCCTGCTGGAGCCATTGTTCACAGAGAAGGACTGATGGGAGATGAAGAAGTTGGGAGCTGTCTTGGGTGTCCTGACCACAAAATGGTGGACATCTCTATTCTTGGTGAAGTCAGGATGAGGGGCAGCAGAACTACTACCTTAGACTTCTAGAGGGAGGACTTCAGGACGTCAGGAGGAAGGGATGTTAACATAGCCTACATAAACTTCAGCAAAGCCTTTGATGCTGTCTCCCACAGCATTCTCCTGTGAAAGCTGACAGCCTGTGGCTTGGATAGGTACACTCTTTGCTGCATAAAACTAGATGAAGGGCCTTGCCCAGAGAGTAGTAGTGAATGGTATTAAATCCAGTTGGTGCCCAGTCACAAGTGATGTTCCCAAGGGGTTGGTGTTAGAGCTGTTCTATTTTATATATTTATTGATGACCTCTGAGAGGGGATTAAGTGCACCCTCAGTAACTTTGCAGATTACACCAAGGTGGGAGGAAGATTTGACCTGTCTGGGGATACGAAGGCCCTGCAGAGGGATCTGGACAGGCTGGATTGCTGGGATAAGGCCAATGGGATGAAGTTCAGCAAGACCAAGTGCTGGCTCCTGCGCTTTGGCCACAGCAACTCCAGGCAATGCTACAGACTTCAGTCAGAGTGGCTGAAAGACTGTGTGGAAGAATGGACCTGAGGATGTATGTTGACACTTGGCTGAACACAAGCCAGCAGCATGCCCAGGCAGTCAAGAAGGCCAATGGCATCCTGGCTTGTATCAGGAATAGTGTTGCCAGCAGGAGCAAGGAGGTGATGAGGTGTTTGGAGCATAAGTCTTTAGAGGAGTAGCTGAGAGAACTGGGATTTTTAGTCTGGAGAATGGAAGACTCAGGGGACATGTTATTGCTTGCTACAACTGTCTAAGAGGAGGTTGTGGCAAGGTGAGGGTTGATCTCTTCTCCCAGGTAACTAGAGACTGCCCTCTGCACCAGGGGAAGTTCCGGTTGGATATTAGGAAAAAAATTCTTCAAAAAAGAGGTCAAGCGCTGGAACAGGCAGCCCAGGGAGGTGGTGGAGTCACCATCCCTGGAGGAGTTCAAGAAACATTTAAATGTTTTACAAATGGACATGGTTTAGTGAAAAAATATTAGTGATAGTTGGACAGTTGGACTGGATGATCTTAGAAGTCTTTTCCAACATTGCTGATTGTATGTTTTGGTGGTTCTAGTTATTTGGATTGAACAATATGAAATCATAAGCCTGCACTCAACCAGTACCAAAGCTGGAAATTCTGTTCCAGATACATTCACAATATTTTAACATTTTTAAAATGAAGAAATGTTTTTCAAAAGTTCTTCTGAAATACGGAAAAGAGAAGGAAAGTTTGTAATTAAAAGCTATGTCTGAACTTTCTTCATCTTATGATAACAGTAAAAGAGGTGCTCAAAGGAACTTCATTTCCCTTTTACTGACCTCAAAAGAGTGATCATTTTGCTTTACAGGCAACTCTTTTACTTTGATTTATTTTTTGGAAGGGAATAAGGATTTATGGTTAAAAAGTGTATTTCTTTAATAGTTCATTTGTAATTTGAAAAAAAGACATTCAGAAATATTCTGAAAAGGTCAAAAAAGCAGCATCAAACTCTTCTTGAGTGGGTCAACTTATTCAAATGTGTCGTCTCAAATGCACAGTCATCATTTTACTGAGTTTAACAAAACAAAACAAAAAAACATATATATAGTTTTCTGTGGACATCAATAGCATTTTTATGCCTGTAAAATGTCAGTTTCTCTCTTTATGCAAAATATCAACTTCAATTTTAATTTTTTCACAGTCAGCTTTTGATATTGCTTTCATGAGGTATGCATTTTACCTCTTTCAATATTTTTAATAGTCCCTAAGCATTGGCATTTATTCTTTATATTTTATGACTATTTTTACATTGTCGTGTAAAAGGATGCAGATTTTCAAAGCTGGAGTGAGCAGAGAATTTTCAGATAGGAACTTACGGATAGGAACTTTATGTTATAAAATGAAAGTACAGGAAATGCCTCTTAAACTGAGACAGGAGGGGTTTATGTTAGGTATTAGGGGGAAGTTTTCCACACAGATGGTGGTAACACACTGGAACAGGCCCAAGGAGGTTGTGGATGCCTTGTCCTGAAGGCATTCAAGGCCAGGCTGGATGTGGCTCTGGGCAGCCTGGTGTGGTGGCTGTCGACCCTGCACATAGTGGGGAGGTTGAAACTAGATGATTTTTGACATCTTTTTCAACCCAGGCCATTCTGTGATTCTATGATTCTATGAAATTAGGTAATGAAATATAAGGATGTGCTATTTGAATAGCCTTTACAGTTGTTTTATGCTTTGAAGAACTGTATTTATCTTCTAAATAGGTGTTATTAATGAGAGTAACATGAAGATAGTGGGTTGCCAAAGAAATTCCTCTGCCAAGGTATTATGAGCGTTTCCTAAGTTGTCATTTGAACAGATAAACATGAGAGGATTATTTGGAACTGGAACAAGTAAAAACTATGATTTATGCTTAATTAAGCATTCAAACCTGTAAAACTCTGTATTATCTGTCATTCATGTCAATGTATTTCTATTTTATATCCTGTAAAGATAAAATAGTTTGTTTTGACTTAACAGTGTTTGAAGTAAGCATGATTTCTGAGTAAGCAAAATAATCCTTATGTATCCTATGACAATCCTTAAGTATTTAGATACTAATACATTTATAAAGCACTTTGTTCAAATTTAAAATAGTTACTGAATTCCTCAGTCCTACAACAGTGTATTATTTAATAATGAGTTTATTTGATCTCCTTTATTATTCAAGTAGATGCTTGTACAGTTGGCAGCATTCTGCTTGTTCAAGGACTGGATAATTGGTAGTGGCTGGTTATAGTTTAGAAAGGCTACTGTTTTACTTTAAAACTACTAGTTTTTTAGTGAACAGCATGTAAACATGATTTATTATTTATGCCATAAACTAGAGTGATGCCATAAAGCGTGTAATGCAAAATATGTATCCGTACCACTTTTTGAAGTTTATGTTTTATTTTCCTATCCATTAAAGTTTATTAGTCATGTTACATAAGTGTCATTATGCTTTTGCACCTATATGTTTCTTGAAAAAAGTTGTTATGAAAGGGGTAAGATGCATTGACACCAATATTAATTACTTTGCTTTGTATCATAAAAAATGGAAAAATGGAAAAGGCAAAAAAATTTTCCTTTCAAGATTTTATTTTTGGAAAGTATAATTAATGCAGTGTAGGATTTGTATTTTGTATCATTAGTTTCTAACACTACACTCATTTAACAGCATGAAAATTGTAAAAGATTCTTGAAGTGTTAAACTTAGCAGTAAACTTGAGGCACACTTAACAAATTCATCTACTGAAATTGATTAGGAATTATCTTTTTTGCTTTTTTTTTTTTTTTTTTTTTTTACCCCCCTCCCCCCGTCACTGACTCCAACATATTCGAGAGCTCTAAACAATTCTAGAATTCCCAAAGAGATCCGTAAGACCATATTTGCTATAACTCTATATATTTAAAAGCCATTTCTTAACTGGCTTTAAGAAACATTAGGAATTCAAAAAGAGTTTGTGTTGTATGTATGTGAGCCCTAGAGCCCTACTAAAACATTTCTAACTAATAATCAATATTGTATTTCAGTAGATTTTTTACATAGCTATATCAAAGAAAAATAGTCCTCTAATATCCAATAATTTCTTTTATATGTAGTTTTCATCATGTTCAACAACTGTACTTAAGGCTTGGCGAAGCGCATTTTTATTTTTCAAATAAGAGCGTTTAAGTTCTGAAAAAAAGTTATTGTCAATACAGACACTGTGTCCCTAGCTGATTAGGTATTTCATAAGCTAAAAAGTTTCCATCCTTCTGCATTTGGCAGTGTTGTAAATTGTTTTTCTTTCAGGATAACCCATTCTGTAATGCTACTTGAATTTGTTACATAAATTTTTTATTTCTGTGAACATCTTTCGAAGATTAAGCTTGAATACAACCAGACCTTGCTTACATAAACAGTAGTATTATCCGTATATCCTTGGGAAAACTGTAAAGCAAATTAGCACAGGATAGCTTTGGGTCTGTATCTTATCTCCTGAAGACATGATGGTTCCTGTACCATTTGCCTACTTGTTTGTACTTTGAATTTTTGTTCCACAATTTTTATTGATTTCTGAGTAGTTCCATGGCTGAACATCATGGTTCTCATCAGTATTTTAATCACAGTTTACTGAAATTATCCACCTTCCCCACAAGCGGTAGCTTCAGCAGCAAATGGTGGGAATGTTCTTTACACAGGTAACTCTGAAGCACATGGGATCGGTCTGCTAATGAAAAAAAAGAAAAACAAAACTTTATTTTTGCTCACTTCTTTGTTTTCCTTGGAAGGTAGTACGTTTGCAGTCCCTCAAGACTGTTTTTTATAATATGTCCTGCGCAATTTTGTGCCTGATTTCACAACTGCTTTTTGGAGATGGAGTAGGGAGGAATTGTATATTGGCATATGGGTCTCTACTCTGTTAGCTTTGCTTGTTTTATGTAACTTCAAACTCTCCTCAGCTTTGATATATAGGTACTCTACTGAATTGAAGAAATAAATGTTTCTCAGACTGTCAAAATTATATAATGATGCAATGTACTATAATAAGTCTGAAGAAGCATATTTTTTCCTGGCACCATATGTAAGAAATTTGAGTAACAGCTGCTGACACAGGTAATAATTCTCAAAGCGATTCTTTTTCTCTGCTTTCAAAGCTGTTTTGTTTCATTTCTCTGAAAACAAGAAATTGTATAGCCACAGCATTTTTACTAATGTGATACAGAAAGATATTTAAAAATATGTTTCACATAACTTGGCTATCCTGGAATTTTATTTATTTATTTATTTTGCTGTTCCTTCCCTGTATTCTTTTTCTCCTTTTATAAATATACTATTCAGAAGTATAAATCTCTATTTAACCTGAGATGCTGATTTAATTATAACAAACATCCGTACAAATATATATTTTCCTTCTGTTTGCTGGAACACACTGTCCATGACATGTTGCAGTTGATCCTATCTGCTTAGAAGATGTAAGTAGCATATAGATGTTTATGCTCTGCAGCAACTTTGCTTGGATTTGTTTTATAAAACAATTTAATATAACTTTAGGGTTTTTATTTTTATTTTTTATTTTTTTTCTTTCCTCAGCTTTTCAGACAAAAATACTGTTGGAAACGGGGAAATTCTGTATTGGCTTCTCCTAAATTCTTGGACTGCAAAAATGGTTTCCTTAAGAATCAGATTCCCACACACCACAGCAATTCTAACAAGATTTATTTCTCCTGAGGATATTGGAAGCACCAGATGAGCAATTTGAGAAATGGCCTCTAAGAGCAGTCGTAGGGCACGTTTGTGTGCTGCAGTGCTGGTCCATCCCTGGGGTGTGTGATGATGTGAGCCTTGTCTTAGAGCAGTGCTGGCAGGGCTGCACCCACGCTCTGGCAACTAAAGGACAAATTGCAGAAATGACTTGGGAAAGGGAAATGTTATGCTTCTCTTTCCAATTCTGGCTCTTGCAGGGTCAGCTGAGGACAGTGGAAGTCTTATTAAACCCTTGTGAAGACACTGACTGACTTCTTACAGAATTTATTCCATCTTTCCTTCTTTCTCAGGAAAGAAACTTTCCAAAAAACAACCCTGATCCAAATCTGTTGAACTAAATTCCTGTTCACTGCAGCTGACTTTAGACCAGGAACAAAGTGACCTTAATCTTTTTCTGTGATGCTTAGGAGATCACTTATTACGGTGTCTAGCTTTCTCCAGCCCTTCCTTCCTAACAGTCTTTCTGACTACCCTGCCTACCTCCCGCTTCTCCTCAGGAAATGAACAATTTCAAACACTTTTTTCATTTTTTTCTTAGTGATCTACCTGTCTTCACTTACAGCCTAAGCAAACTCTTCCTTAATTACTTCACCATTTTGGAAAATATATATATATATATTAGAAAAAATAAGTGAAAAACCATATGGCTTTGTATCTTAAACACTCTTTCTCCTCTTTTTGTAAGTTCTTTCTTAATGTAAGATTTTCAGTCATCTTATTTTGTGTTTTCACGCAGCAACTTAAAAAGGGAGCTATTCATTTTGATTGAAGCATTTTGACACTGCTAGAATAAAAGTAGTGTGTTACAATTTTAAGACTTGGATTATAAGGTAAACATTGGATTTCAATTTCTTCTCAGTAAATAGGCATTTGTGAGAGGGGGGTTAAAACTTTAAGAGGGAGAAAGATTTCTAAACTCTGTTCATTAAATGCACCTACCATGGAGCATTTGTCACCTACTAAATAGATCACAAAGGTCAGCCTGCTTATTGAAAAGCAGCCATGTTCAAGCTGCTTCAATTAGGTAGACACTGAAAGCATCAAAAACATTAGTTCAAACTTTATGACTCTTACTGTTTGTTTCAGTGCTGAATTATATGTCCCATTCAGCTTTCCTAACTAGGGAGCTGTCTAGATTGTTTGCATTCAGAGTAAAACCACTACTTCTTGGGACCCAAGACAGTTCTGTGCTGGTCCTGTCTACAGAGTGCTTCTTGTTGCTCCATAGCTCCATTGTTAGAATTGATTTATTTTAGATGAGGCATTTACTGCAATTCTTGGATTTGTACTTTGTGCTACTTCCCCATCAGCATTTGTGTTTGTGCTACCAGCATTTTGCAAAACGTGTGAAAGGTACTACTGAAAAAATGTCTTTCTACATTCATTTTTCTGTTCATCATATTACACGTTAGATGAGAATTACATTCAAGATGTTTTTACTGTTGATGCAATGTAGGTTGAAAAGAAAGTAAAGTGAAAATGTTGAATCATAGTCAAGATGTGGCAAACACATCTTTAAGAGGCTATATGAAATGAATTATTTCCAGTAGAGAAAAGAACTCTGGCTTCAGCCAGCTAGGGGTAATGATGTATTTTGGAGTGATTTCTTAGTCCATTGTGGTCCAGCATTTGACTTAAGCATTTCCTCTCGCACTCCAGTGTTATCCTCGTCTTTTTTTGAAGCCAGCTTTCCAATTAAGCTTTATTTTATGGTCTTTTTCTGCCATTTCGTATTCAAAATTGTAGTAGAATACATGTATGGACATCAAAATAATCTTGTCTAGTCTCCAAAAGTGATGTTTAAAAAAATAGTAGTCTTGCCTACAATTTTACCTTTGTTCTGGCTGTCTACTCTATTTTTCTTTAACACTACAGAAAATCATGTAAGACATGTCTAATTGAATAAATGTAGGTCACTCCAAAAGTAATGCCTCCTATTTATTTCTGTAGAAACTACAGCAGATACATAAAAAAAAACCCACAATAATACTATTTGTTAGAGTAAATTCTTAGCTATAAAATAATATAATAATGTTTTTCAACAGTCACCACCATTAACTATATATTTTTACCAGTGATGAACAAGGTCTGCACATCCCTTGCTTGTCCTATGCATTCCCATTAAAGTGAAGCCTACTACTGGTAGTGTCTGGTCCTGTTTAATATCTTATCAACAACCTGCTTGAAGGGATAGAACCTGTCCATAGCAAGTTTGCTGGTGATACTACACTGGGAGAAGCAGCTGACACACTGGAAAATTGTGCTACCATTCAACAAGGCCTGGACAGACTGGAGATTTAGGGAGATAGGAAACTGATAAGGTTTAACAAGAACAAGTACAGAGTCTTGCATCTGGGGAGGAATAACTGCATGCATCAGTACAGGCTGGGGAATGACCTGCTAGAGAGGATCTCTGTGGAGAAGGACCTGAGCGTCCCAGTGGACAACAGGTTGGCCATGAGCCATCAGTGTGGTCAAGAAGGCCAGTGGTAGCCTGGAATGCAAAAAAAAATGTGGCCAGCTAAGCGAGGGAGGTGAAGCCACATTTAGAATACTGTGTCCAGTTCTGGGCTCCCCTTTTCAAAAAAAGACAGGGAGGAGTCCAACGGAGGGACTCAAAGAAAATTAGAGGTCTGGAGTGTCTTCCATGAGTAACCTGGGTCTATTCAGCTTGGGGAAAAGACTGAGGGAGGGAGGCTCAGATAAGTGTTTATAATATATAAAGGGAGGTAGAAGGGAAATAGATGAGCCAGGCTCTTCTTGTGGTGCATAGTGATAGGACAAGCAGTAATAGCCTATAACTTGAACATAGGAAGTTCTGTATAACACAAGAAAGAACTTCAGGCTGCACAAAGAGGCCGTGGAGTCTCCTTCTATGGAAATATTCAAAATCTGTCTGGAAGCCTATCTGTGTGACCTGTTGTAGGGGAAGTGCTTTAGCAGATGAGTTAGTCTTGATGATGTCTTGAGGTCCCTTCCAACTTCCATGATCCTGTGATTCTGTGAAAATCTGCATGACCACCTGAAATGTGGCTTGTTTTTCATGTCACTATCCCACTGCTGAGATGTACCACCTTTCTGTGCTCAAATCCACTGGTCTCCATAAATGTTCAGCAAGTATCAATGAATGTCAGTGGGTGAATTCCTCCATGTGGAAAGAATTTCAGTTCCACACTTGTGTTTCATCCTCACTTCCATGTCAGACACTGTTGTGTCAGACTGTCCCTCTTCTGCCATCTGTCACATGCCAACAACATATAATGGAATATTGGTGGGAGCATTCAACCTCTACTGCCGTATCACCAACATGATCCTCTTGTGCTGTGGGCCAACAAAACAAAATGGGAGGCATTACTTTTGTTGCAGCCCTCTTATTTTTTGAAGAAGTTCATATACGATAGCCTATTTAAAATCATTTTTTAATTTGTAAGCATACTGCCCAGAAGGACAGTAAGACTAATAAAAACTCTTTAGAGACTGATCAGTATTGAAAATTAAAAATGTTTTTTTCTTCTCATACCTTTGAGATTCAGAATGATCTGAAATGACACTGGCAAGCTGGTTGTGGGCTAGCCTTTGCTATTTGCTATACAGCTGCTGCCACACCATTCTCATACTCTTTCTCCTCAACTGTGTATGGGAGAAGATAAGATAGAAAACAATTATCATCATTGGCAAAACAGACTTATTGGCAATTAAATAAATAGAATGGGATGGTGACAAACAAAGACAGGGCCTGCTCCATGGGCTGTGCATCCTGCAGACCTTATCTGCTCCTGCCCCATGGGCTCCTCCGGGGCTGCATATGGAAATTTGCTCTGTACAGTGCCTGCTGGCTGCAGGAAAAAAGCCTGCTCCTTTGTGGTTCTCTCCTGGGCTGCAGGGAGCTCCTGCTCAATGCCTGGAGCGTCTCTTTTCCTCCTTCTGCACTGACTCTGGTGCATACAGGGCTGCTTCTCATTTTCTCTCTCACAGCTGCCATGTAGCATTTATTAGCCTTTTGTAAATAAGTTATCACAGGACCACCACCCACATCTCCCATTGATTCAGCTTTGGCTAGCATCGAGACAGCTTTGTATCCACTGGAGACAGATGAAATTTCTGTGTTGGACCTAGGGTAGCCCTGTCCTTTTCTCACAGAGGTCACCCCTTTAATCCCTCCTTTTCAAAGTCTTCTCGTTTAAACCCAGTATAGACCTTTATTTTACCTGGTTCTTCTAATCAGTACCCTGATGTATTGCTCTTTGACAAAGGTTCAGTCACCCCCTACTGGGGCTATTTTGGTCTTAATTTCACTTCTAACATTTTCCTGATGTTTGCACCCTGAATTTGATGGTACACATTGGTATGAACAGCTTTTGCTAAGTCCAAACAAATGTTGGGAAAATGATAGTTACAAGGACTGATTGACTTGATATGCTAAAAATAAAATGGGAATGTAGCGTTTCTTTTCCTTTACTCTTTCTAGCTCATGATCCTTCATCTAGTAATGTGCTAATTCAGAAAAGGTGTTGGTTATAGAAGGTAGATATCCAGAATTCTGTTTTAATTATTTTTGTGATATTTAGCCATATTATTCTCTAGGAGGAGTGGCCTTTCCACGTTAGTTCTTTCTCAACAAAATAATGCTTTCATACTTCATGGATTGTGAGGCAAATGTATTACAGAGTGTTAAACACTTGGCTGTCTTTGGTTCAGGTCACAGGAAAATACCTGGGTTGGAGATGGGTGAGTTTTTTGTGTGTGTCAGAATATGTCTAGTAGCAAAGGGCACCTCTCCTACATTGGGTAAGGTCTTTTCTACTGATGATGGTGATCAGCTGCTCACTATGACAGCATCTAAGTTCATTATTCAAGACAGATGATTAGTTAATTATTTTGTGTGTTGTAGCCTGTTTTTCTTGATTGGATTACTGAAATTGTTTCAGAACAAAACAGAGAAAGATATATATCATTTATTTTATTTGTTTTGTGATGAGGCTTTTCTTTAAAGGGGGAAGAGAGCTGTATGAAAACATATCTGAATTAAAGTAGTTACCAGATATCTGTGCGATCGTATTCTCACTTTCCTGAATGTTTGCACATAGTATAAAAGTATAAATAAAAAAGGGGTAATTTTTTTTAACGGTCAAATAGAACAGCTGTTTTGAAATCCAAACTGAATATTCATAACTCTCTTCCTGCCTTATTTAGCTGATTTGAGCTTTCAAGTCTAATCTGACTTCCTCAGAAGTTGTGCTAGATTGTGACTAATAATCTTCTCATGTTTATACAACATGCAAACACACATATATACTACCTATGTAAGCATTATCCTAATATTGGCTAGATTTCACTGACAAAAAGATGATAGATAATTGAACAAACATCATTTGCTGATTTTGTTGCAGTTTCATAAGAGGCGCCGTTATAAAAAATGGGTATGACATTTGCATTTCTGTTTAATTGCTGTGGAGTGAACATAAAAAGATAAGAGAGCCAAGAGAGCTTATTAAAACTGAAATGAGGGCAAGCGATAAAAGAATGATATTTTAGTGGTGCTGCAGTCATATCTGTCATTCTGCCCACTAAAACATTTTTTTATTATTATTATTTTTGCAGAGAGAGGGTATAGGCCTTATTCAACTACTAGTTTTCTTTCAATCTACGCTTGATATACAGGATTTCTCCATGCCTGTGCTTTAACTTGTGGTGCGAGGGGCCTCAGTAGCCCCAGGAACTTTCTGGAGAATAACTTGGATTTTTATGTAGCATGAAATGTCTTCTTATTGTCTTTTTCTTTCCTTTTTGTTTTTCCCCTGTTACAACAAGTTATGGGTAGGGATTCCTTGTGCCTCACCATTTTGTTGCTCATAGCTGTATCTCAGAACTCCACTGTGTCCGACAAGGTTTACTGTTTGCATCATCTTTTAGAGAAATTGTTAAAAAGAATGTTACATAGTTTGAATTGTTAAACATTTGGCTAATCTACACTTGTCTGTAAATGAACTAAGTTCTCAGTGAGAAGTGCCTTCAGTTTACTAGGCAGTTTGCACAGGCAGGGCACAGAGAGCCCATTTTATCTCCTCTGGAAGCAACACTCTGTAACAGCACTTCATGCAGGCAGGGTACTGTACCTTGCTTCCAGATTCACAAGTATGGGAAGTGCTTTTGATCTCCACCACTATGGTACTGGGCTCTCACCTGAGGACTAAAACCAGTTCCCATATAGGGAAATCTGCAGAGAAGTCTGATACAGGAAACTCTAGTGTCAGTCTGCAGTGGGTATCATAAAAAGAAACGCCACGTGCTGCTTATAGTCGTGACTCCAAGTTAAAAGGCAGAAATATATGTATAATGTGTATCAAATCCTGACTACATGGCTGGTGCTGTCAAGAGGGTTCTGGTTTTTTATAACAAGGAGCCTTACTAAGAGGATTGTAACCTGTTAGGAAGGGTTGTAATCCATCTGTCCAGAAGAGGCAAGGCAATCTCTGGCAGCAGACTACCCTACCTAATGAGGTGGTCTTTGAACTGAAGAACTTGAGAAGTGGGGTCTAAAATGGCAATGTTCCCACCATTGCAACAAACTCAGAAATAAGCCAGGCCAATCAGAAGAGTAGCAAATGTTCCTTGTCCAGGTGCCTCTAGGGCATGTATAACTATAGGGTATCTTCTTGCATCTCTCTATGGAAACTTGCGTCCTCTGCTCCCTCTTCTTCTCTGTAGTGCCTGTATACCAATACATGCAGCGTGGGGAATAAACAGGAAGAACTGGAGATCTGTGTGTGATTGAAGGAACATGATCTCATTACAGTCATAGAGACATGATGAGGCTGCTCTCATGACTGGCATGCTGTCATGGATGTCTATGTACATTTTAGGAAAGACAGGCCAGGTGGTGGACTTGTTCTTTACGAGGAAACAACTAGAATGTATTAAGCTCCACCGGGAGATGAATGATGAGCAAGTGGAGAGCTTGTGGTAAGAATTAAGGGACAGGCTAGTATGGGTGACAGCACTGAGGGTATG
The DNA here is from genome assembly GCF_019238085.1 of Lagopus leucura. Lineage (NCBI taxonomy): Eukaryota > Metazoa > Chordata > Aves > Galliformes > Phasianidae > Lagopus > Lagopus leucura. The sequence continues at coordinate 63,586,370 of NW_024962262.1, forward strand.
TACTACAGGCTGCCTGATCATGAGAGGAAGTTAATGAGGCCTTCTGTAGACAGCTGAAAGACACCCAAACACTGGCTCTCATGGGGGACTTAACTGGAAAAACAAAATTTGCTGGAAAAACAACACTGTCAAGCATGCACTGTCCAGGAGGTTCCTGCAGTGCTTAGTGCATAACTTTGATACAGGTGGTGAAGCAGCCAACGATTGATTGGAAGAGTTCAGAGAGTTATGATGTTATGAAGGTTACAAGAGTGGTAGAGTCTACTTGGAGGCCAGCAGCTTCCCCAGGGGATCAGTGCTTGTTCATCTTTATCAGTAACCTGGATGAAGGGACAGAATGCACCCTCAGCAAGTTTGCTGATGATACTGAACTGGAAGGAGTGGTTGACACACCAGAAGGCTGTGCTACCATTCAAAAAGACCTGGACAGACTCGAGAGTTGGGCAGAGAGGAGCCTGAAGAGGTTGAACAAAAGCAAGCATACAGCTTTCCATCTACAAGAGGAAGAATCACATGTGTCAAGACATTAGGTGGCAGACCTGCTAGAGAGGAGGTCTGCAGAGAAGGACCTGGGCATCCCTGTGGGACTGCAGGTTGACCATGAGCCAGCAGTGTGCCCTTGTGGCCAAGAAGGCCAGTGGTATCCTTGGTTGAATTAAAAAGAGCATGGCCAGCAGGTCAAAAGAGATGATCCTCCTTCTCTACTCTGTCCTGTTGAGGCCACATCTGGTATGCTGTGTCCAGTTCTGGGTTCCTCAGTTCAAGACAGACTGGGAACTTACAGAGAGAGCCCAGAGCAAGATAGGTAGGCCTCAAAAATTATTAGAGGTCTGGAACATTCATAGAAGGCTGCCTGAGGAGACGGTGGAATCACTGTCCCTGGAGTTTTTCAAGAAATGTGCAGATGTGGCACTGAGGGATGTGATTTAATGGACATGGTGGCAATGAATTGATGGTTGAATCTGAGTGATCTTTTCCAATTTTATGATTCTGTAATCTCCCTTATGAGGAAGGATATATGAGACCTGGGAATGTTCATCCTGGAGAAGAGGAGGCTGAGAGGGGCTCTTATCAATGCTTACCATTATCTTAAAGGAAGGAGTTGAGTGGATGGCTCTTTTCAGGAGTGACAAGTGACAAAACAAGACGCAGTGGGCACAAACTGAAACATAGCAAGTTCTGCTTGAACTAGAGAAAGAACTTCTTTATTTTGAGGGTTATATATAGCCTTGGAATAAGCTGTCCAGGGAGGTTATGTGTTCTCCTTCTATTGAGCTATTCAAAACTCACCTGAATGCTTTCCTGTGTAACTACTCTAGGGAACCTGCTTTAGCAGGAGGAGGTCAGACTAGATATTCTCCAGAGGTCCCTTCCAACACCTACAATTCCGTGATTCTGTAATCATAACTTCTGCACACTCTATATACACAGAGACATGAAGGTATACATGAATAATTGAATTTCTGCACTAAAGCATTATAACAAAGGCAATGCTTTTAAAAATAACATTGCAAAATTATCCTAGTTTTAAAACATTCAATATCTATATATAAATATACATATGCTTCTTGCCAGTGTAGGGATTCCCTTCGTCTGTTCCTGAATTTCACATGCCACCTTGCAGTCTGAAACAACGTAGATGATGTATGTGCTAAAGCCACAAGAGTAACTACACATAAACTACCAGCAGGAAGTTTTCTTGCAGGAACTTATGTGCTAGAAAAGGTGGTAAATCTGCTTAGGCATTTCAGCAGATTGCAGTAAAATTCTGCTTTGTCAACAAAATAAACCCAGTACTCCCAAGTGTTCAGTACAACCTTCAGCCACTAAGAAATGATGAGTTGTCAGTGAACTGATACAGAAAACAGAACTCTCTTACACATCTTTTCCCACAAAAGAATATTTTCAGTTCTGTTCTCTGCAGGGAGATCCATAATTCTCTATGTGAAGTTGTGTTAGCTTGCTACAAAATTGAGAAAAGCTACTCAAATAACTAAAATATACCCTGTAAGATTTGTGTGTGTGTGTGTGTGTGTTCAGTCTTGCTGCTCTAGAACTGATAGCTTACAGTGACTTTAGAAAGGAAGGGCATCCCCCTGAAATTCAAGAGCTTTCTGGGTCTAGGTAATAAATACTAATGTCCAAGGTCATCTCAAGTATTTCTAAGTGAAGCATATCCACAATCTGGCTTTACCTTCCAACATGCATCTTGTTTGATTAATTGTACATATGTATGGTCTGAAAGACAAATATAGACAACAACAAATTCAGAAAACAACAATTTCTGCTATTAGATCATCCTAGCAATATAGTTTAGCTGCATAGTCTGAAATGTGAAGCAGCAGGAATAAGTAATAATCAAATATTTTGTTTCTATAGAGCCTCTGCGTTACTGCAACAACTAATGCTCATATGCTAATAGCACTTATAGGTGCTTTTCTTGTTGCTTTTGTTTGCTTTGATTTGCTTGTTTGCTTGGTTGTGCTTTTGTTCTTGTTGTTGTTATTTCCCTTGTTTATTGTGAAAGAGTAAAATCACTAACAATTATAGTAAAAAAGCAGTAGAAACTAAAAAATACATATGAAGCCAGGAACACGATTATCATAGTATGTTTTCCTAAGAGTGTTTTTTATTCTGTGAAAACCTCTGGTTTTGTAACTGTTTTCTTTTTGTAATTATAGACTGGATTGCTGTCATGCTAAAGCACTCTTGGGTAATACTGATGTTCATCAGAGCTATCATATGTTACAATTGATGTTTCTTTTTTACACCGCAGTATATTTGAATATATCCTTCAGTTCCAGGCTTCTTTTGTAAAGCCATTTTTTGGGTTTTTTAACTGTTATGAGGAATTATCTTAACCAACTTATTCATTACTAGATTCAAACATACATAAAACAGAAAGTATTCATTGTTCCGCTTTAGGTACCATATTCTTTATTTCTGAGGCAATTAACATTTCTATGTACATCCATACATATATTTATGTATTTCATTTAATAGCTATGTTGTACTAATTTATGTATGAAAGGCTAATATTCAAAAAACAGCTACAATGAAAATGTTTAATACAATTTCAGAAAAAAAAAAAAAAAAATCTGTAATTCTATGGGATCCATACAGAACAAACAAATAAATACTTAAGGGATGAATGCTTCTGTCATCAGCATGTCTTACAGAAGCATAGTAAATATGATGTTCTTGCCACTAACACCAACATTCACATCTATAAAGGAAAAATGTGCCTCTGTAGATTGAAGCCCATAGGACTTTTGATCTCAATAGTATCAAGATTCTTTCATAAATTTCAACCAGCAGAAGAAGCAAATAGAATATAATATGAAGACTTCAAAATCATGTTCCTCCAAAGCTTTGTGTTGCATTAGTTTTCACAATTCAGCAAAACCCTTTCCTTGCATACTTTCCTTGGTGTACTACAAATTGTGCTTAGTCAAAATCTCAGCATTTCAGTGTTGCTCTTTATCTCTAAGTAATTGGAAATTGAAATATTTATGAGTTATTTTTCTGTTCCAAAAAGTAGAGGAAAGGGAAATGGATTGTACAGAAAGTTTCAGTTTTATGGAGTAACAGTTGCTGTTCCATAATTATCATAGAACCATAGTATCCTTAGTGTTGGAAAGGACCTCTGACAGCCACCTAGTTCAACTCTTCTGCAATGAACAGGGGAAACCACAGCTATATCAGGTTGCCGAGGGCCTTCATCCAGCCTCACTTTGAAAGTCTCTAGGGACAGGGCATCAAGCATATAATTTAGCAACCTGTTCCAGTGCTTCATCACCCTTGCTGTAAAAGATTTTTTACATGTACGTAACCGAAATCTACCCTCTATGAGCTTGAAATCATTTCCTCTTGTTCTATCACCACAGACTCACCCAAAGAATCTGTCCTCTTCTTTTATGTAGCTCCCCTTTAGATACTGAAAGGCTGCTAGCTGGTCATGTCGCAATCTTCTCTTCTCCAGGCTGAACAGCCCCAGCCCAGCTCTCTCAGCCTGTTCTTGTAGGAGAGGTGCTCCATTCCATGGATCATTTTTGTGTCTCTTCTGTGGATGCACTCCAACATGTCTATGTCTCTCCTGTACTGAGGACTCCACATCTGGATGCAGTACTCCAGGTGAGACTGGCCATGCTTCCTTTGAAATCTTCTGTCTTATGATGGAAGGTTTCCTATAACTATCACTGGTAAAAAGAAGCAAACAAACAACAAAAGAACCCAACAAAGCTCCTCAGATTTATTTCTGAAATGTTTCATAATGTTCTTTGTGTCTCTCCTCACAGTACTTTTTTTTGTGGGTTTTTTTTGGTGGCATTTATAGTTACAGTATCTCACAATGTCACCTGGCATTTGAATTAGTGTTTTATTTGTATTTTGTTTGTAATAGCTCCAAAACTGGTTACCTTAGAAGATAAATATTTCTAGTATTTTCTTGGCCACAATGAAAGGAAATGTTTGGCAAATTTTTGAGACATAAGGAAGTTGTACTGATACTGCAGTGAATTCTGTAATGTCTGAAAATACATTTTGAAATACATTAAACTGTGTGTACAAAGAGAACCATAAATTTGAGAGAAAAGTCCAGAAGAACCATTACCACAAAACTGAACATTAAGCTATATTCACTAAAACAGAAGTTGCATTTTTATGTTGCTTAGGAATATGCAGAAGCTAATTGTATATTTTGTGTATATTTGCTGGAAATTTTTGGAAAACTATAGAAAATCAGTAGACAACAGTACTACCAGAGCGGTATGGATTCAAAATTAGTAATGACCATGCTCACAAATTATGGCCAATTTAATCAAAAGACGTCATTTTTTAAAATCACTTTGAATGGATTTTGAAGTCTTCAGATTGAATAGTACAGAAAGGACAACTAGCCTTGTATAGAAAAACACAGAGAAAATTGATGTGAGTATTGTCCAGGAGAAGGAAGGACCTAGGTGGGAAATAAAGGTGACTTGGAACAAACCTGAAGCCTTTTTAGAGTGTCCCATCCTTAAGTACTAGTTGAAAATCTTCAGTTTTAAAATAAATCAATTGGAACATTGCCTATTCCTCTTTGTGTGGTACAGTTAGACGGCTTAGTGCCTAAAGGTGATCATAGAAGCATTGTTAAGGGTCAAGGGAGCATTGATTGGTGAGACACAACCATGAGCTGTGGGTGAAAAGCCACCCAGGGTAGTCATCTGAAGAGTCTCTGTGTCATAAAATAGGTATGTAGTCTGCTCCAAAAGTAATATATTTTTTTTATTTGTGTAGAAACTACAACAGATACAAAAATCACAATAATTCTGTTTGATTGAGCAAATTCTCAGCTACAAAACACTGTTTTTGAAGATAGTCATCACCATTTGCTATGCATTTTTGCCACCAATAAACAACAGCCTGCATGCTGCACTCAAAAATCTGCACTGGCAGAGATGACCCACTGTTTCACAGCTGTTATGATGGTACCATTGCTAGGAAAGTGTTGCCCACGCAGACCATCTCTCATCAGTCCAAACAGATGGAACTTAGTAGGCAACAAATCCATACTATATAGTCAGTGTGGTAGTAGAATCCAGCTAAGATTAACAATGTGCTCCACAGCCTTAAAACTGGTGTAGGGTCCAGCATTAGTATCTTGCAAGAGAAAAAGTGTCTTCTTCCACTTCTGATGCCATTTTGTCAGACTGCCACCTTGCTGCCATCTGTCACATGGCAACAAAATGTAACAGAATATGGATGGGAAGGTCCAGTGTCTACTGCCATGCCACCAACATCAGCCTCTGTTATCATGAGGCAACATAGTAAAGCAGGAGGCATTACTTTCTGAGCAGCCCTTGTACTTCAGGCTTGGGGATTTAAAGGACTCACTGTGGGATGCTGTAGGGAGTAGGGAAGCATTTTTGGATTATTTTAAAAAGTATGGTTAAAAGGAGGAGATGCGTTATGTTTTCTGGGAAAAACATTTAGAGGAAGAACAAAGATGAGAAAAAGATGAAGTGTAGGAATAAAGGAGGTAGTACAGGGTAAAAGAAAAGGCATAGATGGAAGAGGAGATAAAAGTTGTCCAGTATGCGGGCTGGTGAGGAGTACTCTTGTCTGAGCCCTGTAGTATCATAGAATCATTAAGATTGGTAAGACCTTTAACATCATCTAGTCCAATCATCGACTTGTCCTCACCATGCCCACTAGCCATGTCACAATCTCCACAGTTCTTGAACACCCCCAGGGATGGTGACTCTACCACCTCACTGGGAAGCCCATTTCAGTACATCACCGCTCTTTCTGAGATTTTTTTTTCCTCATATACTACCTGAACATCGCCTGGTGCAACTTAAGGCCATTGCCTCTTGTCCTATCACTGGTCACCTAAGAGAAGAGACCAGATGGTTAACCTCGTTGTAAAATGGAATTAAATCAGTTGAGCAGGACTTTCCCTTCAAAACTTGTGTTGGCTATATTCTGCTACCTTACAATTTTTTTTTTAAATTTGGAAGTCAGTTATCTGATATAGTCAACTTTCAGGACACATTCCTTGAATGGGTAGTTTAAAAACAGATATTTTATTTTCTTCAAAAGCTGGAAGAACAAGCTCTTGTTTTTTGAAACATAAAACCGAATTGAGAATATTTATCTTTTTTATTATTAAGTCTTACAGTACATCAGGCACCCATGGGAGCAGCAAGCAGGTAAACAGGAGGGAGCTGTAAAAAGCCTAGGGAATGTGGAAATACAGTTGTGCCAGCCAAATGCATCGAGGTGTGTATTTAAAAGAACAGAGTTCTCTCCAAAATCAGAAAAAAAATGTTTGAGCCCTTTCTCCACTCAGCAACTAATGTATCTACCATGGCAACAGATTTCAAACTTAAATACATGTAGTATATTTATTGTTCTTACAAGCTTAGCAATTATTTATCTTTCCTATGTCATATTCACAACAGGTGTTTTTCACCCTGTACAGTAATTATTTGTATTCTATTCTCATTAGTTACACAGAGGAAAATGATGTGGTTACTGTATAGCAGCTTTTAGCATGAATAGCCTGGAGGATTTTGTTCTATAAATTTCTAATCACTGCATCATGGTAAAATGACATGGAGTAAGTGCAGAGTTGGGGCCAAATATCTACCTATGTACAGGGATTGACAGGCTAAAGTATTGCTCTGGAAGTCAGCATTAATTTCTCAGTCCCTTGCTTCCTGTAACACCAGTGCTGAGCTATGCCCAGCCAATAAAGGAGGAAGAGGCCCAGGAGGAAAAATGCCAAAGTGGTCTGCCAAAAATGAACATGTTACTTGCCAAATGAGAGTTAGCCAACTTTTTTGGAGTTCTCATGGCTCCTTGGTCAGCAGCGTAAAATGGCTGCATGGAGTTGCTTTTCTACTGCCGTGTTCCTGAGCACAGCACCTTTCCCTTTCCAAGCAGAGAGCTCCTGTAGCCTCCCCACAGATTTCCTGCACAACGTATAAGCTGATTGAGGACTTGGACAAGACTCATAAAATTGCCTTTCAGCCTAAATTTTCTTCTCAGTCTCAGAAAGTCACTAGTGTTCCCATTCCTTCTCCTTCCTTTTGTAAATTATGTTAAAGATATATTGCATATGTTTCCTTTCTACATAACCAGCAACATTCCTGAAATTATTGCAATACAACCTCCTCCAGCTAGAAGTAAACCCTGTACCGTAGCTATTCCATCAGCAAGAATATTATTTACTTCTTTTCAGCCCTGCTGTATGGGGCTGTTTAATGTGGAGCATTGGATACTCATTGCAGGACACCTAAAGCCGGGGGTTCTCAGTGTAGTTGAGTAACACAGATGCGGCCAAGCAGCCTAACAGCAGAGTGCTTCTTTCTGTTCCTTCATTTCACCTGTTTATCGTAGTATATAGACAGCAACCTCTGTCTTCTGCAAAAGCCTGCTCCCGGTGTATCTCTTCTATATATGTAGCTTGTATAAATCTTCTCAGATGAAAATTAGAGTAAATTTCCATTAATTTTAGTGACAGTGGGACTAAGTATGCAACATTACCGCTGACCCTACTGCTTTGAACTCAGCAAAGCTAAAGCCAAGGGTTTCAGTGTGGTTATTTGAATCTAATACCAGGTTCTGAATTGGTTCTGCAATGAAAACTGCATGAAAACTGCATGCCAAAGTTGCTCACTGTCTTATGTAGCTCTTCCTTCACACTAAGTGAACAATCAGTCTGTGCAAGAAGCATGGGCAGGGCTTCCCTATGCACCCCATTTCAGTGCATGCACCACCCAGCCACCAGAACAGTCCCGAGTCCCTAATTCCTCTGGCCTCTTGTTGCCTCCAGCATGTCTGCCTGCTGAGCTTAATGCTGGGGGCTGCAACAAGGGTGAGAATACCAATGTCCATTATTCAAATCCAACTCTGTACTCCAAAGATTTGTATTTAGATATTACTTTCTAGAGAAGAGGCACTATAAAAGGGTTACCTTTTATGCAAATGTTGTCAAAAAGTAACGACAGTTCATCTGTCTAGTCCTATGTCTTTTTTTTTTTTTTATGCAACACAACAACAGTTCTGAGAAACTGTATGTTCCATCTTCTTTTTATATGCTGTTTCTGTCTTCTCTGTGGCTGTGTTGTCTACATTGAATGGGTGCTAGTGCACTTGAGGGAACCTGAATCTTCTCTGACTGGTGAGTAGGTTAAAAAACCTGAGCACTAGCAACTGAAGGGGCTGCAAGCCTCGTGTGCTCGGGTGCCAGCAGCTCGAGAGGGTAGGGCACCTGGGAACAGCTCCTGGACTGGAGTTACCTGCAGTGTGAATTGATACTTCATTAGCAGACCTCAGAGTTGATCAGCCGTTGCAGGTGAACTGCCCCAAGCTGGAACTGCAGTTTATGCAAATAATATACGTTTATGTAGGCATCTGTCCTTGAGGTTGGATGTGCATATGGGTATGAGTGTGAAGATATGTATGCGTGCTCATCTTTCGCATACACATGCTCATCCAGGCTGCTGGATGAACATGAGGCGCAGAGCTGCAGCAACCTTTCATCTGCCTGGGTGCTGGGCTCAGCTGCCTCTAACAAAGACATTAAGAGTGGGAGAAGATGCCATGTATCTGAACAAATGCAAAGAAAATAGCTATCTAACTCTAATTGTTTTAGTATTTAAATAGTTGCAAATAGATAAGAATTCATCCATGAAAAAATGTGGCAAAATATATAATTGATACAGAAATTTACAGATTCCCTTTGTTCTCCCCCAGTTTGAAAAAAAAAGTTGTTACTTTTGTTATTTCAACTGCAAAAAGAATATTACATAACAGAAACTGGCACATAAATGACAACACAAGTTAAATTTTCTATTCAGGTGTTTATATATTCACTCAATTCTCTACCAGCTATAGATACTAATGGCATTGTTCTGAGCCATGGAGACTTCATGAAGTGAATTGAGCTGCTATTCCTATGTTTAGATAGTGAGGAGCTTCGATATGAAGTTAGGTCACAAGTAACAGCAAATGATTAAGCTGGCAGCATCAGACCAATTACAAACACTGCCTTGCTGCAGAATGTAGCAGCCAAACAAGCCAGTGTAGAGATTCTACTTTTCTGACAAATAAAGCTGAATTTTCTGTGAGACCACCAAGAAATAAGGCTCTCTCGCTGACTACTACCTCATATGCCTGTGCCAAACTGTACCAGTACAGACACATATAAAGACTGGGCCATGGTTCAAGTGAAAAAGAAGTGCAAGTAAATTTAAATAATCAGAAATATATTTAGATTTGCTCCATTTATCTTTCACATTTTAGTTGTGAATTAAAATCTACAAAGCAGGATTTATTTTGTCAAACTAAAAAAACATGCACTCCACATACAGCTTGAATTACGTAAAATTATTCAAAACCGTCTGGGCAGAAATGCTTTCATATATTCATATTGCTGCTATTCACATGGCTTTGGATTTTCATGTCTGGGTATTTTGGATGATTCATGCTTCCGAGTCTGAGAGGTAGCAGCAAGCTTCAGAACTAAAACAAGAAATAAAAATACATAGTTGTGGTGTCTGGCATCTTTCTGTTCTTTATCTTCATACATCTCTGTCTGTTGGGACAGCTGAAAACTGTAGCCTTTTTACTTTTCACCTCAGAGTTGTTTATTTTGGTTGCTGATAATTAAATGAAATGAAAGTATATAGTTTGATAAATCTGAAACTTGAAGCTGTGCTGACTTCACAGATTCTGACTGGGGCCTGCCAGTGAAGGTAGAAGCATGGTTTTTGACGGCAATAAAGGTATGCAGCTGTCCTTGATTTCATCAAGCAAAGAGAGGGAACAAGGGAGAAGCCATTCAACATCTTCTTTATTTCCAATAAAGCTTTCAGTTTAGGAGTGTAAAAGAAGGTGCATTGCATTTGCAAGAAGAATGATTTGCTGGTAAAAATGTTCCAGAATTTGACACTTTTTTGTTTTAGCACTTTCTGACTCACTGGCCCAAAATTTCTTCTCTAATGATCCCAGGAAATCTGAAATGAGTAGCTAACTTAGTACTACATTTGTAAGCTGCATTAAAAATATTCAGTATACTATTAAATGCAGACTAGTAGGGGTCCATATTGTATCACCATATATAGTCTATGAATTATAATGTCTTTTTGATTGACTTCGATCTTTTTAACCAGATCCAACCTGTAATCCAATGTTGTGTTATTCCCTGAAGGACTTCACATATCACATATGTTCTTAGAAACTTGTTTTTATAATGGGGCTTTCCTCACAATACCTATAACGCATAGGTACAGTATTATATAAAAAGCTTCATGTAACTGTACATGACATATTTCTTATATTACATTCACATACTCTCTGTGATTAGTTTTACAGTTGCTGAAATCCCAACTATTCCTATATTACTGTTGTATACATATATACATATGTAAAGACACATACAGTGCATGAATATCTATTTTAATATTTCTAAGTTGTAGGAGCATGAGATCCTTTGTCTGAAATTTTGAAGAAATATATCTGTAAGTATGCTTTAACATTAAGATTTTATTTATTTGTTTGTTTATTTATTTATTTTTATGGAGAGGTCGGTTAATTTTGTACAATTGTCCTTCAGTATAATTGTCGGTAAAAGTTTCTGGTTAAGGTTATTGCCATAATTTTGTTCAAACACTTTTTATTAAGAAAATGAGGTTTTATTAATTTAATGTGGAAATCAATGTCAAATTGATTCCAGATTGAAAGGGATAAGTTTCACTTAGATTGTAAAATAGTCGGATAATACAGAATGTTCAGTAATAAAAAAGTGTATATGCTTATTTTTTTCCTAACTCACTCATAAAAAAAAATCTTTAAGTTATTACTAGGATAAAAATATTAAATTCCCTTTCTAGAGACTGATTTCTATTTCTTTTTTATTATCATGAACATCAATAAAAGGTCTTTTGCATCGGTCAGTTGTTCTCTTTTGCATAAGGAAAACATTATTCTAATAACAACATTTTGATGGAAAAGGAAATACGGAATGGTACCAAACATGTTAGAAGTTATAACGTATAAACTTTATGCTTTCAAGGATAGAAGACACTAAGAAAGATCAATATTTCCTGTTGTGGCTAATTTGAACATATTAAAACAAATATCTTGCAGAGCATTGTTATTCAAATAGTCCTGGAAGCTTGTGTGAATTGACTGATTTCATAATATCGAGCACATAATTAAGAGACCCTTGAGTACAGAAATCAGTGCTTATGTAATTCAGTTGAGGTCAAAAGCAGTTTTCAAACTGGGCTGGCCCTCTGGGTTGTGGAAACTGGAGATAATTCCAAAGGTGCAGTGGAAAATTTCAGATGGCAGCTGTCTGTCTCCTTTCACATTTCCTCTCTTTCTCTGCTCCCTTACTACTAAACCAGGTCTGTTGGCTCTGGAAGCTTTGTGAAAATTGCAATTTGTGATTTCAGCTAACAGAGTGAGAGCCAGCCATTCCTGATCTTGGATCAAAAAACATCAGCAACAATAGAAAAAGATTAACCTTAACTTTATGTCGAAAGTTTGAAGTGCTTTCCTGAAAAATGGTTTGAAACCCACAAACTGCTGAAGGTATCAAACTCCACTGTGGAGAGGACATCACTAGGTGGTAAAAGTTCTGGCTGCAGTATGATACCTTGGCCTTCCTCTCTTACTATGTGGTCGAAGGCTTAAAGCACATCCTCAAACAATCCCACATCTGTCTAAAGGCAGGAGGTTTTCCCTTAAATGGAATCAACCATTTACAAAAAGTGGGTATTGTTACAAGTGGCCAGGTTCACATAATTTAATTTAAACTACCGTGAAGGAAAGACATTTCAAGATCTTCTTTTTAAATGTGAATTTCTTGAAGAGTTGGAAATAAGGTTACATTCCCAACACATTTTGTATGATTAGGGGAAACATAAAGAGATAGTGTTGGTTTTTTTTTTTTGTTCCTGTTTGCTTTCTGCAGTTTCTTTGCCTGGGTAAATAGCAAAATACTGTACTAAACTTGGTATAAATAACTAACTTCTTAATGCAGAGCTTGATATTTTTCTAAAAATGATACTGACAGGGCAAAAAATGAATTTGCTGTAATGGTGTAGGTTGAAGGAAAATATCTGTTCTGCAACAAGTTAATTTCCTGTTAAGTCATTTTAATTAATATACTCTTCAGTAAGCCAGTATCATGGCAGGCTGTGTACCTCAAGTATAAACATTCCCTTCAAATGAAGGAAAAGTAAAAGGTATGCAAAGGATTGTCAGGGCAATCCCAGATCTGAGTACAAACTGGGAGATGAACTCATTGCAAGCAGCTGTGCTGTGAAGGACTTGGGCGTCCCAATGGGCAAAAAGCTGAACATGAGCCAGAGTGAGCTCTTGCAACCCAGAAGGCCAACAGTATCCTGCACTGCATTAAAAGAGGGGTGTCAAAAGTGAAAGGGAGGGGACTTTCCCCCTCTGTTCTGCCCTCATGAGGCCCCAGATGGCATACAGCATCCAGGCCTAGGACTCCCAGTACAAGAAGGATTTGAAACTGTTGGAGAAATCCAGAGGATACCAGAGGGCTGGACCACTTCTCCCTTGAAGAGAGATTGAGAGAGACGGGCTTGTTCAGTCTGGAAAAGAGAAGGCTCTTCTCACTGAGTCACCTCATTGTGGCCTTCCAGTAGTCCTTTTAGGGAGCTTATGAAAAGGAGAGAGACCAACTTTTTACACAGGCAGATGGTGATAAGACAAAGGTGAATGGTTTTAAGCTAAAAGAGGAGATTTAGATACCAAGAGGTAACTATTTACTCAGAAGATGATGGAAGCAGTGGCACAGGCTGCCCAGAGAAGAAGATGGTGTCTCATCCCTGGAGGCACTCAAGGTCAGGTTGGATGGAGCCCTGGGCAGCCTGAGTTGGTGGGGGGCAGCACTGCCCACAGCAGGCAGTTTGGACTGAGTGATCTTTAAGGTCATAACCCAAACCTTTTTATGATTCTACAATTCTATGATATACAAAGAATGTAGCCTGTTGTTTTATATGAAAAGAGTTAGTGGACATTGCTGCATTTGATAGGCTTTCTTATTACTCTATGATTCTTGGAGCACTTGGAGCTGCAGAAAGATGTTTTAGTCCCAGATTATCAATGTCAAGATCAACAGAGGTCTATTTTCCCTCTCAACTGCTATTTCAAATGCTGCCATTTTTTACTAAAAGAAGACAATGTCATCCTACATACCTCAGATGGAAGTTGATTCTTCACATAGAAAGCAATTTGTGGCTATACTGTTCACAACAAAATAAAATAAGAGCTGGCTTAACATTTAGGGAGGAAGTGGAGATAACTTTCCAAAGAGCATGTTTTTTCTAGTCTCAAGAACTGTAGGTTTTCTGTATAAGCTATACTCCCCTGAACTGACTTCCTGGTGAAGTGAATGCATGCTAAAACACCAGAGTGGACAATGAACTGGTAGAGTCCCAGTTTTCCAATTTCTGTGAGAAAAAGAAATGATGAAGGATGCTGCCCTGGGGAACACTAAACTGTATGGATTCACAGCAGAGTTCTAACTAGTGAGGCTGAAGGCAATTTTGCTAATTACCTGTTTGTATTTATAACCAATGCTGGAAAGAAGAGCAGTTTTATAAGAGTAACTCATCTAGATGTATTAAGAGATTTCTTTTTTACAAAGGAATCAGGCTGTAAGTACCTTTTAGGCAGTTCATTCAAATGCAATGTCTATATTTTACAAATTTAAATTTAGACAAGCTATTATTCTGTGTGTTCTCTTATCTGTTTCTCCCCTTGTGTCTCCTATTCCTCCTCCTCCTTTTTTTTTCCTCTCTGAAAAGTTACCCACTAATTTAATTTTGTTCAGAGAAATTGGATTTAAATTGATTTGCTGTCTTAAAGAAAAATCTCATTGTATCTTGCTTCCTATTGCTGTATTATGTGTAAGATCTGAATTTTTCTGTGTTTGAGAACCTGTTGGATGAAATAAGTAAATGAAAAGCTTTACTTATATATGGGAACAGGTACAAGTGGTTTTTGCACTTCTCTTGAACATTTGTGACTAGGTCATCAACACTTCTGATTACTACCTTCAGAAAAAATAAAAACAACTGACTGTATCATGTGATCAGCAAGTAGACTGATCTGAGATTAGACATGATGGAAAAATATTTGTTTCTCAATACTAACTGACTTTTCCTATCCCAGAGGCACTTGACTGCTACAAGAGAAATTCATAAATCAGTAGATGGTCCACATTGTTGCTTTAGGCTCCTTGAAATATTGTGGTCCTACAGAAATGTATCACATAAAAGAGAATTAAAGTCAGTATACATTTTTTTTGTGTGTGGAAAAGTTATTAGTAACAATCTAGCATTTGAACTTAATTCAGATGAAATAGAGCTGTTACTGCTTTAAATTTGTGAACACATTTGCTAATATGGTACAGCTATCACTAGTCAGAGGTACTTGTTGGAACAAAGCCTTTTAGGGATGTTAGCAACTGCTAGTGTTCTGCAATGATTGTATTCTTTATTCTTCTGTATCAATAATGAACTAAGGTCTATTTAGATTAATTGCTCTTTCTTTTATTCCAAGCCACCTGGTTGTCTCTCATATATTAGCAGTAATGAAATATTCAAACTTGTTATATCTGTGAGACTTTCAGCACTTCTACTACCTCCAGCTTTTCTTTAGTTTCTTTCCACAGTGGCAATTATATTGGCTTTTAATTTAATTTGCTGTATTATAACATAACATAGTTGTTTACAAGATAGAATATAACAGCAGGGATTGAGTACAATGCAGGGGCACAAAGATGATGTGAGGCCTGGAACATCTCCCATATGAGGAAAGACTGAGAGACCTGAGACTGTTCAGACTAAAGAAGAGAAGGATGAGATGGGAATCTCATGATTGTGAACATCTGAAGGAGTCAAGTCAATGGGGGTAGACTCTTTAGTGCCATGCAGTATAGAACAAGGGGCAACAGGCAGAAACTGAAACACAGGAAGTTCCATTCAAACAAACAAACAAAAAAAAACTTTATGGTCAGAGTGACAGAGCACCAGAACAGGCTGCCCAGAGAGGTTGTGGACTATCCTTCTATGGAAATATTCAAGACTTGTCTGGATGCCTTCCTGTGCAACATATTGGAAGGAACCTGCTTTCTCAGGGGTTGAACTTGATCTCTAGAGGTCCTTCCCAGTCCCTATGATTCTGTGGTTGTGTGAATTAAAATGTGTGTATTATTTTTCTTTCCTAATGTAAAAATTTGTTGTATTTTCACATTGTGTAGTTGCATTTCTGTATTGAATTAACTGATACCACATCGGATTAAGTACGGAGTAATACACATGTAAACATATATCTGAAATTAATATATTTTATAAAAACAACCAAACCTTTTGACTTAATGCAAAGAGGGCCTTACAAATCCATGTCAAACTATGGAGAAATCTCTATCATATTTTATGACATATGTTTTGTACATCAGTAAAGTAGGTGACTGAATATCTTCTTACTCATAATAAAGAAGTTTGTCTCGTAGACAAAAGCAAGGATATGTATACAGTTCTAGTATACCCTCTGCAGTGTATTCATAACTTCTGAGATTTTTATTGCCTGAATTTTATCTAAGTAGCTGTTATATAGATTAGAAGTTTTGAAATGTAGCTGAGTGGTGCTAAAGGTTCACAAATTGGACCACACTGGAGAATGAAAGGAAGAAAACAGTTTGTTGCATTTGCTCTTAATAGGGAATGTAAAAATGCTTCCAGTGATTTATAAAATTTTCTTAAACACATGATATAGGATTTTTTATTTGCTTGTTAAATATAGTTCCTCTAGAAAGAGACATACGGAAAATTTCCTGAACTCTAACACACTAGCATTTTGACCCTCTTCAGTATGCATGCTTGCCAGAGGGATCTGCTGTGTGCTGCAGTTTCTGAGAGCTGAAAGGCTTCACACGTACTGCATCCATTATACTCCAGATGTAATCAGCAAACTCACCTCATCTTTCTCCTTTTAATTTCCACCTAGGGACTGTTTCAGTTTTCTCTCTTTTTCTGCTATGTGAGCCCATTAACTTTATTTTCTTTGCTCATATTGTTGTGTTATTCTGGCTTTCATACCACTCTTTTTGAGTTCTATTTCATCCCAATAGTTTTGGTTTCTGACAGAGTAGTTGGTATTTAGAGCCTCTGAAGAAAACTCTGTGCCTCTTAGGGGCATGCAGAGTGTTAGGTTCCTTGAATGATAACTTTGGGCAATTGAGAGAAAATTCTGCTAGGGAACTTAGCTACAAACTATCCCTCCAAATTATTTCACTACCATACACACCTGACAGGTGAGTACATAAGTTCAACTCTGTGCTTCTGTGTACAGGAGACAGGTGTACGTCGAACACACACTTCATTAAGTCATTAAATAAAACCATCCTCACAAGATAACAAAATCAAAGAATGGCTGATGTCAGAAAGGGCCTCTATGGATCATCTTGTTCAACTGCACCTCTTATGCAGGACCATCTAGAGCTAGTTGCTCAGGTCTAGGTCCTGATAACTTTTGAAAATCTCCAAGGAGAGGGACTCCACAACCTCTCTGGGCAGTTGTGCCAGTGTTCAGTCACTCTCAGAATAACTGATTCATGGAGTTGTTTCTCCCTCAGTGTAGGACTTTACATTTCTCCTTGTTATCTTCATGAAGTTCCTGTAAACTCTTTTCTATAGCCTGTTGAGGTCCCTGTGGATAGCAGCACAACCCTCTGGTTTATCTGCTACTTTTCCCAGTTCTATGTTATCTGAAAACTTGCTGAGAGTACACTTCACTCTATCATCCAGAACATTAATGAAGATGTCAAATAGGACTGTACCCAGAATTGATCCTTAGGGTACACTTCTAGCTATTGGCCTCCAAACAGGTTTTGTGCCACTGATTACTACCTTCTGTGTCCTTTCCATTCAGCCAGTTTTCGGTCCCCCTCACTGTTTGCTCATCTGTCCCCTACATCAACAGCTTCTCATCAAAGATCTTCAAGGAGACAGTGTCAAAAGCCTTACTAAGATCTAAGTAGACAATATCTACTGCTTCTCTCATCTGCCATGCCGGTCTTCCATCATAGATTATCAAGCTGGTAAAACATGACTTCTCCTCGGTGAATCCATATTGACTACTCACTGTCTTTTTCTTATCCTTCATGTGCCTGGAAATTGTTTCCAGGACTTGTTGCTCCATCACATTCCCAGGGACTGAACTGAGACTTACAAGCTGTTGTTTAACCAGGCAGCAGCTATGTACCACACAGCTGTTCACTCACTCCTCCCCAGTGGAAATGAAGAGAGAATTGGAAATTATTAGAGGCATCCCAGCATGTTGACAGCCTGACAGGGATTTGGGGGAACATCATTTGGGGGAATAGCGACTTTAAACAGTCAGAGATATTCTTCTTTTATAGAACCAGCATCCTAAATTACATGTAGTAAAGGGTATTCTGTTGCAATGAAAACTTGAACGTTCCTCAGAAAGATTTCTGACTCTAGCCACTATTGCCATTATTGAAGAAAAGTGATTTAAGCAAACCACAGAAATTAGAGTATTAGGCCATTTTCCTCTGAATAGTGAAGAAAAACAATAAATATATATTTGTTTTTTTTGCTTGGTTCTTTAGAGAAATGGAATTACTCTTAAATGTTTGCCTGATTGTTTTCCAAGATCCTTCTAGAAATTCTAAAATAATGAGGTAATATTTATTTGTGATTATATTTATGTCAGTATTTGAATGTGAAATTAGCTAGTCAGTACTTCCCTATGTATTACTCACAGTCATCCAATTGTGTACTCTTTTCTCAGCCAAGAGATTGATGGGTAGTTTACACTTTCTTCCTGTTTCCAAGGGATAGGTTTTTCAAGACAACGATAAGAGATCATTTGGGAAAAAACTGATTTAGGTGACTTTAAATGAGTTTTTCAAGCCACAGATAAATACTCCAAGGAGAATCTTTCTGGAATAATGTAATGTACAGTACTAAAAATGTTTTCACTGACATACTGGATGGTTTTGAATTGCATGTACAGGTAAAAGTGGTGACTTGCTCTTGAACAGCTTAAAACTAGCAAAAGTGATCCATATTCAATGGATACATTCTTTGCTTTGCATCACGCTTAAACAATATTCAGTTTAAACTGATAGGTTCTTGAATGAAGTAATGAATTATAACTTTATTATAAAGAAGCAGGCTTGTGATTGATTTTCTTAATTTTCTTGATTGTCCATAAATTAGCTGGATATCTAAGGTCATTTCATTCCAGAATTTACATTTCTAAGA
Source organism: Lagopus leucura (assembly GCF_019238085.1). Lineage (NCBI taxonomy): Eukaryota > Metazoa > Chordata > Aves > Galliformes > Phasianidae > Lagopus > Lagopus leucura. The sequence goes on from NW_024962262.1 coordinate 63,605,194, forward strand.
ATATTTTACAATTTCCTAGTTACTTTTATCTTGCTTCTTACATCTGTGTTTTCTCTAGAAAATTGGTCTGTAGAGGTTTTTTTCTAATGAAGTTTTTCATTCTTATTCTCTGTTCTTAAGCATTTCTGTCACCTCTCCTATAAAAGAAAAAGGAGTCATATTAGGAATCTAAAGAAAATGAGAAAAAAAGCACCATCTTTGACATCCTGCCATTTCTGAGGCACATAAGACTGTTGTAAGTCAGCAGTCAGCTCACAGAGTCTGAGAATGGAAATAAGAAGAGTGTTTTCTCACTGCTCTCTGCAGGATCCTCTTTCAGCAGATCAAGGGTCAAATGCATTTACAAAACAGCAAGAGATAAATCTTTCATTGTTTTACTGTATTCCTGAGGAGTATCAACTTTACAGACCCACTTACTGCCCACTTGGAAACCCAAATGCAAAAAAGCTAAACTAAACTAAATAAAAATTAAATTAAAATAAAAAAAAAAGCCTTTCATGTAATTTTGTCTTTGAGACTAATTAAAGTGCATAATGAAATGTGGAAGCAAAAAATTTTCCCTAGTTTCTAGCTGTCTGATGTGTCAGCAGCAGGGGAGGTAATGAATTTCAGGATGGAGCCCAAACTGATGATAGTTTCTGGTAATGCAGGAGTAACATTTTGGCCTTGGAGTGTGGGGAATGCAGGATAAGGCAAACAATTCAGCAGTCTGTTAGCTTAAAACACTTTTTATTCTCTAATTGGAAGGATCATAAGATTCATTTTAGTAAAGGTTGCAAAAACAGTTACCTATTCCACCTGAACGTATGCTCTAATCTGCCAACCAGACATCTCATGGTGCTGTGCAAAAGTTTCCCTTTTGTCCTATGGCATTATCTGTTCATCCCTGAGAAAGTGCTGTAATGGTTTCAGTCAGCATATTTGTTATCTACTATCACTGGTGAATTCTTGTAGATTTTATTGCATATGTTCTTTTGCTGTTGTCCTCAAATATCCAGTTAGGGCAGTAATGTCGGAAGGAGTTTAATAAAATGGAGACAGAAACCCTCAGTCATAGAATAAGGCTGACACATTCTAAAAATTGTGTAGTTAGTGGTAAAATAACCATGATGAGCTGCAGAATACGTAGAAAGTACAGTGTTTGGTTTTCTATCTGTTGCTTGGGATGAAAATTATGACTTAAAATCAATAGCATGTACATCGGCATTTTTTTCATTTCAGACTTTTATTTCTATTTTTATTGCATTACAGAAACTCAACTTACTGTATGAAAGTGTCCATTTCGCTGACGGTGGGTGAAAATGACACTGGACTCTGCTACAATTCAAAGATGAAATATTTTGAAAAAGCTGAACTTAGCAAAAGCAAGGAAATCTCATGTCCTGAAATAGAGGACTTTTTGTTTCCATTTAGGGAGCCTGAGATTCTGTGGTACAAGGTAAGGAATTCAAAAAGTTTTTGCTTTTCACCAGTATGCTGTCAATATTCTAATGATTTTCATGATCTAAATACTATGTGAAACTTTCACTGTTTTAGACTTTCTTAAGAGCAAGCAGAATGAAAGATACAAAAGAATGAGCTAGTCCCTCTTAGATGAAGAGGGACTCCGCTGCTTCCTTTGGTAAATTTTAGGGCTGCAAACAAGTATCTGGTAACAAAAGAGATAAAGAATAAAAGTGTTACAGATCCAGTTTGGCTTGATGTTAAAGAAAAGCCGTATGAGCTGCATATACAGCAACTGATTGTGCTGTATTAGAAGAAGCACTTAAGGATATTTCTGGAAACTTCAACATAAAATCTGTTTAGAAAAATGGGAATTGAATAACTGTGTGCACATTTGTCTGAATGAATGAGTTATTTAGCAGCATAAAACCCAAAACTTTTAAAAATTTGATCTGATATGTTAGAGTTTACTTGGAATTACCAGAGATTTGGTCATCAGTACCTTTATTTCAATATTGTGTTCTTATTATCAGATTGTTACTTAAGGGTCAAGTCCCAGGAAAGGTGTTGCCTGTTGATGGCTCACAAGAGCCTTGCAGAGCAGTCTCTTGAGTTCTGGATTTCTTGCAGTTAGCAGGAAATACTCAGTGCCTTTGTGCTATAATGCATACAATTTAACACCACTGAACAGTTTAGTAAATCTGAAAATTAGGTTATGTATATTGTGTAGCATGCTCTGTGTAGTAGAATGTTCTGGTACCACTATATGCTGATATGCATTCTAACTATGTTTTAAAAGTCTGATAATTCACTAAGTGTAGTGCACAAGCATGTGTTATCTAATAAACAAAAACTTGTAATCTAGAAAGTTTCTGGCTAAATTTACTAGCAGCATATCTAAGAGGTATGTAACCAACTATTCACTTATATTTATCTTGGATTCCATGTGTGTAATACAATACATACCTGAAGATGTATCAAATTTAAAACTGTATCTGGCTTCTAAAAATATCGCAAAAGATATTTGATTTTTACAAGTCATTTACAGCATTTATATGAACAAGTTGTAACATACTCTCATTTTGTTTAAATAAAAGGAGAAAATTTTCTTTGCAGTCTCTAGCTACTTGTGATATAATGGTCATGGATTACATACATAAACGTAATGGCAAATAATTAAATGAAATAGGAGACCCCCGATCAAAAATAAAAGCAAAACTACCAAATAAATAAAATCCTTTTCTTTTTTGTTTTGAGAATGAGAAAAACATGTTAGTTGATAAAATTTTCAGTATTTTTTTCTTTTAAAATTTTACTTAACTGAACTGTATTTTGAGATATTTAATGTACGTAAAGTTTGTAACTACTTCTTGTCTGGCTTTCCTTTCTTTGAGCAGCATTATCAACAGTGGTTCGAGTGTAAGAACATAGTCACTGAATTGTTATGTTATCTTTAAACAGGAATGCAAGTCAAAGACATGGAGATCAAGTATTGGGTTTATAAAGGACACTCTTGTCATTCGGGAAGTTAGAGAGGATGACATTGGAAATTACACTTGTGAGGTAAAATATGGCATCTTTGTTGTCAGAAGAACTACGGAATTAACAGTTACAGGTAATCACAGGCTCTTACTACATCTTATATGTAGAAAAAAATGTATAATTTTGTGATTAAACAAACCTAACCATTCTGTGATTCTGTAATTTGAGTTGTGTGTATTTGAATCATTCTACCTACATAAGCCATTCTTGTTCAAAACTTTGCTGAGTGTGTGAATGGCTGATACATCAAAGTTGTCCTGAACACAGTAATATGTGCAACGTGATTAAATCTGAATTTCGATCTACTGCAAAAACTTCTGAATAGGTCATGTTTTTGAGTGAGAAATGTGGATAAGGATAACCAAAAAATAAGATCATTAAAGTCATCATACTTTTCCTTGTGGTTAAAAGCCTTAGCACGTAAGAATCTCTGTAGCTCCAACCCAACTACAGCAGCTCTGATTGCCCTGGGGCATGACATGAGCTGTAGGTGTAAACCAATATCCCAGAAAGATCTGTGCAGCAAGATAGTATAAATGTGGGTGTAGCATTTTTTCACTGGTGTTCTTTCCCAGCTTTCTATGATTTATAATTCAAGGACTTCCTGATCTCAGTTGTCAATTAACTTATTTTCCATTAGTCCAGTTATTTTTTTAATTATTTATTCTCAGATTTAAAATTATTATGAGGTATCAAGTTCCAGTAATTATGTAACATAAATAAATTGTATCAACTCACAAGCAGCGACTGAATGAGATGCATTTAATATTATCTCCATTTAAGACTACCTTACCAATATGTAAAATCCTTTGTAGCTGAAAACAATGTATGTATCATAGTAGTAATGTGCACTACAGAATTATATGAAGAACATTAGCTTTTAAATTCCTTACTACACCACAAACCTCATTTTTTCAAACAGAGAAAGAGTATATGTGTATTTTTAAGTAAGGTAGAGAATTAACTTCTGGAATTATGGGATGGTATTGGAACACAGGAAAACATCACAGTCGATACAGCATAGTGAAGTTCTATAGAATCTTCCCTGAAAAAAGGGCAGAAAATGTATATGCCTGGGAAACTGAATGTGAAATAAATTTGTGTGGTTCACAAAGATGCTTGCAGATATAAGCACTTGCTTGAAGTATAAAAAAAAATAATAATAATAAAATAAAATAAAAAACCAGGAAACAAATCTTAGAGAAGGATTTTATGGGCTATTGTCGACTATTTAAACAGTTAAATTAGTAATCACAGTTATGATATGTAATAATTTCTTTGTATGGTAAAAAGTTTGCTTTTGTGGTGAAAAGTTTGCTCTTTGTTTTGATGTATCCCATTTACTCTACAATATCAGAAATTAAAGTGAATTATGGTTTGCAATTTTCTTCCATTAGATCAGTCTGGAAATCATATTGTTTATGTTGTTTTGAGAGAATTCTGGTGATCAATCATGTTTATTTAAGTTCAGTATCCAGGATCTCTTCATAATTTTTCCATTGTATGAAATTGATTTATTTCGTCAGTACAGACAGGCAATTACTGCTCAGTGATTAAGCTCATGGTAAACATCCATATCCATATAGAGTCCTCAAGAATTTGATTTACACCAGAATGAGGTAGTCAATTACTTCTGCAGTATATGATGTGTAGACCAAAAGAGTACATATTTTTTCAGTCTTCAAGTTAACCTTCTGTCTCTGCAATTGGTGCTCCACTGCCCAGCAGTATTTCAAGCAGACTTAAGTCTGAGAAAATGGAGGAAAAAAAAGCATTGCAACTAGATGTTGCTATCTGTAATAATAGGTTCAAAAAAATAATTCAGCCCTTGTGGTGTAGGTAGGAGTTCAGTGATTAATGTTTAACTAGGTAGAGACAGAAAGAGACTTGGCTGATTTTGATGTGTTAAAAATAAGTGAATGCATAATGAGAGAATTATATAGTTTCTATCATTGCATCCATTGCAAATCCTGGCAAATTTAGAGACAACCTCCACAGAAGTAAACTACTCAAATAGCATTGTAGTTCTTCATACCATTTTTATAATATTATGGGATGAACTGTATAGTAGGTTTTCCTCTGTAGTACAGATTTAGTAAAATTTAGTAAGTAACTTTATAGAAGAGATTCAGGCCTTACATGCTTGCCTTATGCTTTGTCTCTGTGCTGAAATACAATTTGAATTGCACTGGAAATACGTTGAGGAGTATACAGTATAAGTGGATTTTAAAATTTATTGAAGAAAGAAGAAAACTTGTTAATGGCAGCAATGCTGCACTAACATTTATAAATAATACACAGTATCTTCAAACATTGCATACCTGTTCCTTACCAAAAGTATACACTTAAATTCCATTCCAGAATATGATTTCTTCTTATCATATGCATCTTTCAGATTTTTTTTGTTATTGTTCTTTTTTGTTTGTTTGTTTGCTTGCTTTAGGATAAATCCTTTTTCTTTGCTTTTCGTTCTTTTGAAAATCAGAATCTCATATTGAAAATACATGATCATCTGTATGATTTAAATTAATTTTCTTATTATGCTATTACCTGATTTAGAAAATATCTAGCTTAAAAAATACAAACTATGCACTGATTATTCTAAATTCAAAGAAACAGCATAATTGGTGGTTCTTGGATTATGGCTATGTAATTACATATTTTAAAAAATCCTAAATGCACTAAAACATTTGTTGATATCTATACCTGCAGACTGCCCAACATTGCCCAAAAGAAAAATCTTTTTCTTTTATATGTGGAATTTTAATTAAAGCATACCTGACATTCTTAATTATGGGACAGGATCACATTTTAACAGCATGATATCAGTATTAATTTAGTCACACTGAACAACATAGGTAAAAATAATTTCCAACAGTGATTAATTTTCATTAAATGCTATGTCTAATAATACTGGATTTTTTTTTTAATTTATTTATTTATTTATTTATTTGTTACTTATACTGCTAAAACCTTCACAAGGACAAATTTTTGGTACATTTTCATTCAGGCGGAATGACGTCTGGTCTTTGTTTAAGAGTGTATGTGTCCTCATTGCAATGTCACACGGTGATACTCTTCTGGATGAATATGATAAAGCATTCTGACCCCATCAGCCTTACTTATTCAATTCATCCATAACTTTTTTGGTTATAAATATTTGAACTTTTTTTTTTTTTTTCATTCTGTTAGAAGTTAGAAGTTCTTATACCTTGTAGAAGGATTCAGAGCTAATCAGTAGATTCCTGTTCAGAGAAACCACTTACTGTGTTTGCTCATTGATTGCTCTTCTTCAACATATCTCCTTCTGGAATGAGCACAGATTTAGATTTAGAGGTTAGAGCATCTTCAAAATCTAATAACACTAAATTTAGTATGAGTTGATATGATCATTTTTTTATTATTTAAATTTTGCCTATTTGGTTTAAATATTTCTGTAACAACCTTGCAATTGCTAGTTAATTCTTTCCCATTTGCTATCTGTAACTTTCTTCTCTAGACTTTTAGACAAAGGAGTGCTATCTGTCTGCTTCACAGGATTTCTTAATGTTTGGGATTCGTTGCACAAGCTTTGCCTTTTTTGCTTTCTGACAGAATTATTCTTAGCATAGTAGAAAATCTTAAATGATGATAAATGTTTATTGCAAAATGCTTGTATTGATTGTTTCCAGTGCTGTTGTACTTTCTCCTTCAAAACATTCAGATACAGAAAAGGTGCTGTAATAAGCCTTTCCTTCTTTATTTTTAGCTGGTGCTAAGTGCAAAGAGCTAATAGGGTTGTTTTCCAAGCATTTAGAGCTTGAGAACAGACTCTGCTGGTTTTCTGCAGTTAATGATAGGGAAGAACTATTTTGGATGCACCGAGCCCCTCTTTGCTAGAGCTGATCCTAATAATTATCAGAGCTGATGTTCATTCCTTTTGTTCATCATAAATTTAATTCAACTCTAGAACATATTCAGGGTGAAATTCTATTTATCAGTATTATTCTGTGCAAAGACCATATAAAATATAAAGCAAACAACAGATTCATTATGAAAGCATCATGTTTGAAATACTGACCCTGCATTTTTATAATACATAAAGTCCTGTTGGGCTTAACAGGTTGGGTGGGTTAGGTGTTGGGTTTTTTAATTAGAAATGAGTGATCTACTTTTATAGTGGAATCATTTTTGTGTGGCTGAGAACAAGGTTCTAAATTAATCACCTGGGTGCATTTGAGTAATAACAATCAGAATATTTGATTAAAACATTCTCTGTAAACATTCATTTAAGTTATTGATTGTAAATGGGTTTAGTGGGTATTTCAAAACCATCCTTAACTAACAACAGCAACAAGGAAAGCTATATGGGTAAAGCTAATTCATGCATAATACACCTTCTATAGCATTTTTCATTGTAGCTTTATTTTTCAACTTTTTATAAAAATAAAAAATTCCTTCAGGATATGGCTAGGATTGCTAGCTCTCCTTATACAAGTTTATTTTAATGTGTATTTCCCTTACAATAACCCAGGACTTCTTTTCTGCCTGGTAGGGTATCTTCAGAAGAAAAGATCAACCTCTTGTGGCTTTTTTATTTATTTTTGATGGTATAGCTATAGGTCAGTAGCTATAAAATTCTAATATATAGTAGAAATCTTTGTCTTTACCACATTAAAGTAAGATTCAGCCTTAAGATACTCATTTTAACCGTCCTTGTTCTTGTGCATCATGATCCTACGTTTATCTCATAGTGTTAATGAATGGAAAACATATCTAAGCTTTGTAATATTTGCTTAGACAGTTGCTATGACACTATTTAATTCATGCTGCAGTCATGACTTCTGTTCCATTACTGTCATGTACACCCTACTGAAATCAGTGAAAGTTGAGAGGAGTTTTTAGCATGCATTCATTGATAAATTCTTCTTATTTGATGATGAAAACAAACAATTAATTAAAATTAGCTACTATTTAACAAGTATAGTGTGCTCCTGTGTATACAATTGCTACAATGATGCCATTTCTGCTTATTTCTGTTCGTTATGTCATTATTAGAAACCTGGTGACTTTTTAATAATTTATATTGAATTACTTTGTTTCAGATGTTTGGATTTTTTGTGGCTTTGTAAGGTTCAAAACTAATATACAAAAATAATAACTCAAAAAAACCGTATTTTTAAATTAATTGAGAATAATTTGGAGAAATGCCATTTCTTGGTGTGAGGGAAGTTTGTTTGTGTGAGTCAGTTTCCTCTTCATCATTAGTCATATCAGAATATTGAAATACAAGCATTTGAAGCAGATGTTGTTACCATGGTGTTGCTTCCCATTGTTTCAGTTTGGTATGATGCAGTTGTTAGATGAACTTCATTACACAAAGAAAAGGAAACCATAGAAGAAAAAAAATGCAACAAAACGTTAATTGTTGGCAAGTCCTAAAAACATAAAAGTCCTATAAACCCTTAGCTCATTAAGATTTTACAAAAATTAAATAAATCCATTCTTAAGACACCCAAGATACTTGTTAAATAACCTTTAAAATGGTAGTTAAATTACATTCAGTGTTAATGTTTCACATTATTGCTATGGAATCAGAAGATTTCATTTTACTTTTACGTTACCCTCGAGTATGTTAAATCCAGCAATATTGTCCTAACCTAGCATTTATCATTTCCATAGCATTTCTTGAAAGCTTTAGATAATTTATGCGTACAGTAGAGTCTTCTAGCGTGATATTTTAATAAATTATAATACAATGAGTAGAAGTATGATAATGTAAGGAACTGGAACTCCATCCTTAAAAACAGTCTATACATGTCCTTAAAAAAAGTCTGTACACCAGATGAATATTCAGCTTTAAAATAAAGGATGACATTAAAATATAGTATATTAAATTTATAATACAATTAACTGGCTCCTTTTGGCATATGAGATTTTGTTTAAGTTCATTCTTTACATGTTTCAGAGTTTTAATATACTGACTCTAAAATAGAGTTCAGCATTTTGTGTCCAACTGAAACTATTATTCACTATGATTTACCCAGATGTAAACTGGCTGATCCTTTTTTTTATTGGAATCAGTATGGCTAATACACCTATTGGCTTACTAGAAAGTGAAGGTCTAAAATAAACTTAAAGCAGTCAGAAGAATAAAATTATATCTTAGGGAACTGTACCTGAATTCTTTACGAATGAGTGATATATGAAAAGGAATGGGAATGAATAAATCAAAATAATTTTTGACATAACATAATTTAACTTACAATGTTTCACTTATCTGTGTGAGAGCTTAATATAGGAAAACAATTTTCCCAACATATATTTTCTGTGAGTAGTTGATAATACACAGTAATTGTTTGTATATGAGAAAGAAACTGGAACCAGAAAGGACATTTTTTCGTTTATTTAAGTAAGTTTTTCTTTTCACTTTGGAGTATTATATTCACATCCAGAACTGCATTAATTTAAAAATACGAACTGTAAGTTCATAGAAACAATTCTGAAGAGTGATATAAATCACTGGGTTTACTACGTTTTTTTTTTTAACATAAAGTGGATACATGAAAGGTAGAATGCCTGTGAGTTTTCTCTCTCTCTAAATCATTCTCCCTCTCTTCACTGCATCCTTCCCATGCTAAACAGGATGCAAATTCTCCAGACACACAGAGAACAAGAATCATTCCCCTTCCTAAATAACTCCTTTATGGATTCAACAGTTCCACAGCATAATTTTATTCACGTAGTGAGAGGTTTATTTATGGTGAGTGCATATCTGTTGAGTTTTTTCTCCAGGTAAGATTCCTCTCACCTAGCTTTCATATTTATAGCTGTCTATGTATGAGCTGATGGCTCTTTACAGCGCTTGTAAGGCATGACTTGTCTTCTCCTAATGTCAATGTGTAAAATATCATTTGAGTTATACAAATTCCTGCTTTTGTCTTGTGACTATCAAAGGAGCTTTGGGTGACAAACACAAATGTAGAATTATAATACAGATGTGAATTCTACTTTACAATTTTGGAGATGTTATATTCATAATCTTTGGAAAAGGCAAGCTGGCTTTACATTGTATTCTGTTGTAATCGAACAACTCCAAAAATTAATGATAGCTTTTTGAAGAAGACAATAACAAATCTATAGTACAAGTTTTATCTGTTTTTAGACTGAGGTGTACAGCTGAAAAAGAGCTTTTGGTTATACAAGCCTGTCTTCAGACCTCAGGGGCTTAATGTACCAGCTGGTCTAGTAAAATATATTGCTTCTACCTTGTTTTTTCTAAGCCATCGTGTCTACAGCAGCATTATTATTACTGTTTTTCATGGTATTTAGGTTTTCTTGGAATGGAATCACAACATGAATTTCTTCAAGCAGTGTGCAAAATATATATACTCCTTTTTTTATTTAAATATCACTGATTTGATTTGTTTCGGCATCTAGAATATACTGTGCTTTATAGGTAACATGGAGTATGCCCTTTTCCATTCTGTTTTTATTTTAAAGTGATGCTTGTTTTCACAAAACCACTGAAAACTTTCCTTTCATATTTTATTATTCTGAACAGAACTCGAATTAAACATCATGTAATATGAATCCTCCCTGAAAACCAAGTTTTTCATTTGGGAGCCACAGTAAAGAGAATAAATGTTTTATTAACAAGTAGGCAAGAGACACTGTTTCAGTGTAAATAATGGTACATTTATTTTAAACTACTATGTTTGTTCACTGCTTAACTGCATCTTCTAACAGCACATTATTTATTTATTAATTTATTATATCTACCCGCATTAGTGCCTGTGTGTATGAATTCTGGGTGTATGTATCCAGGGAGGTGGTTGAGTCACCATCCCTGGATGTGTTTAAAATCCGTTTGGATGTTGTGCTCAGGGATATGGTTTAGCAGAAGGTTGTTAGTTAGGGTAGTATGGTTAGGTCATGGTTGGACTCAGTGATCTTTAAGGTCTTTTCCAACCTGAGTGATTCTATGATTCTATGAAAAACTTGAGGAGGGAAAAGGCTCTCATTTTGTTGTTGCACACTTCTGCCAGGAGCCTCTGGCTTCTGGTCTATTTCAGACACCACATGACAGGCACTCACCTCCTGCTTCCTATGCAGCCCTGGGTTCTGTACTGTAGCCCAAGCACTAGCAGTCCTGGAGCATCCCATAGAGAACTTCTCCTAACACCTCCCCAGACCTTTCACAACTAGAGATTTAAATGACCCTCTCTCACTTTGCCAAATGAGCCCTTTGAAAGCACAGGCTGGCTCATTGGTGATGCTCTCAATGGGTGGTGGCAGTAGGAAGCTCCCATCAATGGGGGCTGTACCAACTGCTGCTTCTGTGGGGCCGAAGGGAGCCCTCGCCCACTAGGGGCATTATCTCCATGAGGTACCAAAGCCTTGCTGAAATTCTGTTTTGATTTTTCAGATTTCTTTTTTTCCTTCAAAACAATCCCATTAGGCTTTCAGAATTTTTGAGCTGATATTCAGAATTCAAAAAGTCATTCACGTATAACTTTGTGAAGAGCAGATAATGCATTAGGATAAGATAATTTAAATAGGAGTAGGCTTATTCATAGAATGGCGTGGGTTGAAAAGGACCACAATGATCACCTAGTTTCAACCCCCCTGCTATGTGCAGGGTCGCCAACCACCACACCAGGCTGCCCAGAGCCACATCCAGCCTGGCCTTGAAAGCCTCCTGGGATGGGACATCCACAGCCTCCTTCGGCAGCCTGTTTCAGTGTGTCACCACCCTCTGAGTAAAAACTTCCTCCTCATATCTAACCTAAGCCTCCCTTGCCTCAGTTTAAAACCATCCCCCCTTATCCTATTAGCATTCTTTTGTGTTGTTTACATGTAGTTGCTTTCATTTTGTTTTCTGTTTTGTTGTTTGTTTTTTTAAATTCGTTGATTTTTTGCTATATCTGGATTTTTATGAGCAAATTCTGTTTTCTGAAGAGCTAACTACACATTCAGAAAAAAGAAAAATCAGTCTAGGTGAACCATTTTTCTTTTTTTTTTTTTTTTTTAGAGCCAACAATATTTAGACTTTACTTTTTTGGTAATGATAGCTTCTCAGGATGAATGAAATGGTAGAAGCAGAGTTCAGGGAACAAGTGACACTTCCAAAATATGGATAATGTCAGTTTTATCGGAAATTATGTGATCATAACAATAATAGCATTTGGCTTTCCCAAATGTTTTGCACAAATAAGAAACTGTACTCTTGAAAGAAAAGTCTCATGCAGCTACTATTCTGACAAAAACAGGCTCAAGAGACTGAAGGAGAAAAACATTTGGAAGAGCTTTTCTGACTTACGAAAAGTCAAGGACATTTCACAAAGTGTTTGTGTGTTCTCTGTACTGCCTAACTGTACTGATATATAATAAATGCTAGTTGGCAGATTATATCTCATATCTTCAAAAGCCTAATTCTGTACTGTTCTGCTCTAGGTGCTTTCTTGTCTGTGTGGCTCATGAGTACCCTCATGATCTGTCAGAGCTGATATAAAATGCACATAAAGCTGTGGGAATTATGATTTAGAAACTCTGTTTAGGAAGACAAACAGATACCATGGGTTGAACAGGAAGCATAAACTACTGTAAATTTCTTTATGCTGGAGCTAATGCAAGTTGGAGAAAATATATTTTTACATACAAATTGAGGGTACTGCTGTTACTTCATAATTTCATGACATTTAAAAGAAGTTACCATGCCTGTTATTTTCGCTTTTTTTTTTTTCTTCTTCCTATTTTCCTTATCTGTCTTTTTAAAACTCAAACTTAGCTGTGGAAAAAGTTACTCAATTCAACAAAAATAAACAAATCAAAGTGATATAAATGGTACTTGTAAGCTTCTAGACCTAATTAAAAGACTTTCGTGACTTGAAAATATTCTTTGAATACAGTATTCTTTAAAAAAAAAAAAAAATGCCAGCTGACCCAGTTTCCTTATTAAACAGAGCACTTCATGGTATCAAAGGACAGAAAACTTGCATTAACTTGATTAAAAAGACTATCCAAAGTCTACAACAGTGATTAGTCTTGGGATTCTAAGAGGATTTCGTGAGCAGAAAGGAGACATTTTTAATAAGTAAATGGTTATAGATGTGCAGAAGTTGCTTATAGTCCTTCTCTTTTATGTTATGGAAGTATAAATTGAAGGAGTGGAGTAATGCAGTCATTGCTCAAGAATTAAAATGCAGTGAGTTCAATTCCTTTCATAATTCTTGCTATGGCAGTTGATAACATCTAGTTAAATTAACTTAAATACTGATAAGCCTCTAAGAATATGGTGTATAATCAACAAATATACAGAGTGGTTAGGCTGATATGTACAGATCATATAAATAGAAAGATTATCACAGTGGAAAGGAATAATCAAAAATAAATAAAAATGCTCACTCATAACCTGGGCACAAAGGAAAAATCTAAAAGGAACAATCTCCAAAAAGAGATACTTCTACAGTGACAGTCAGCCCTTAAATGGGGGTCTAGGAAAGGTGCAGCCAGGCTCCACCCCTTCCAGTCACACAGCTGAGTTGCCTTCACCTGTGCTCCCCTGGTGACTCAGTGCTTGCCTCAGGTGATCAATCAGAGGTTCAGGCCATGATTCAATAGTTCCCATACATATGGATTGTTTATTCATTGTGTAAAAGGGTATTTATTCTGTCAGATGCTGTTCAGCATTTTTTACAGGATAGGATAGAAAAAAACGTATCCTGCAATTTCTGATATTAAAACAAAAGATAGGATGCTATTGGAATAAGTGTGCCATAGAATCAGTACATCAAGGTGGGCTTATGTTCTTATTGTCTGTATTTTATCTTAGTCCATATAGGACTTCAGAAAGAAAAATTAAAAAACAATCATTAAGTCATTCACGCTGCACTCATGAGCTATCATGTTAAAATATTTGACAGGAATTGATACATGTGTTCATCTAAGTTACTAGGCACTTGATTTTTTTTTTACATATTCAAGTATAAACAATGATCATGTGACTTTTAAAGTCCATTTTACATGCCAAGTTTTCATGCCTATAGTAATGCACAAACTCTTTTCCCTAAATAAGATGCTAGTTTTGCTGCAGGAAAAGAAAAGCTGTGAATCTAAAATGACAGTGGGTGAACAGTGTATTTCTTTGAGACAAACATCTTTATTTCTACTATGTAACAGTAGCTTAGAAAGATTTTAATGGTACATAATTGAGTCACAGAATCACAGAATAGTTTGGGTTGGAAGGGAGATCAAAACCGATGCTGCCCCAACCTCTGCCATGGGCAGGGCTGCCCCCCACCAGCTCAGGCTGCCCAGGGCCCCATCCAACCTGACCTGGAGTGCCTCCAGGGATGGGCACCACAGCTTCTTTGGCAGCTATGCCAGCGCCTCACTCCTCTCTAAATGAAAAGTTTCCTCCTAATAATTAGATCTTCCATCTTTTAGTTTAAAACCATTTACCCTTATCCTAATATTATCAGATCATGATTGTTTAAATATATATATATATATATTTTTTTTTTTTCCCATAAAGAAGTAGATTCTGTACCAATTTTCACTTGATTTTTGATACCAAAGACTGTGGCGGTCAGAAGGCAGGAACACATTTATGCAAATATTGATAAGTCTGCTACCATGAATGTTTCCTATAATAGCAGCTTCTAAAATCGACTCAAGCAGTCCATGGTACAATGGAGTTCTTCAGAAGTGAAATAATGATTGACATTCAATTAAAAAAGCTATATAAGTGAAATGAATATGCTACAATTATCAGAGATATGCATTCATGCACTCAGATGGTGAAAAATGTACCCTATCTAAATCTCACTGAAATGATGCTTCCATTTTTGCTTACTGCCCAAAGTTTGTATGTTAAATAATATTGTGATCTAAGTATGTAAGTAATATCAGAGCTGTGATTATTCTTTTAGAGATTAAAGTCATGTTTAGTGTGGCTCTATTAAACAAAGAGCTTGTCATAGCCTGTAATCCCTTCATCTTCCCACTCCTACACAGAAAAAAAAAGTCCAGCAGTTTAGCAAGGCAAAATGAGAAGCATTTTTTATTTTCATTACTAGAGGTAAGGTAGTATTTTTGCAACTACGGATAACATTTTTTAAAAATAATCTTAACTGGCCTTTGAACTTGATTGCATGTGTCTGTTACTTCTGCAAGGCATTGTTATAGGGGTTAGACAGCAAGGTTCAGAACATGTAAATGTGACAATGAAGCAACTCAACAATTAGACAAGCAGTAGAATTTTTATAATCTTTTTTCATACTTCATCTTTAAGAAAGTTAATGCTTACATTATAAATGAGGCTTTATAACATTCCTTGTTAATGTATTGCTTGCCTTCAAGGACATTTATTTTTCTCTGAGAAAGCAGGAAAAATTAACTAAAATTATTTAGATTGTCTAGTTCATGAGCCAATTCGGCATTGTCAGTGAAATATGAACAGAGCAAATGAAAAAAATATTATAATAATAAAGAGCTTTGTGTGAAAGTGATGTATCCTATGTTAGAGATGGCAGATACTGAGCAAATGAGGCTTACAAAATCTTGGCAATACCTCTAGTGATTAATTATTAGGATCTATTTCATTAAAGATCCCACTACTTTGTCAGTAAGTAGAATATTTTCCTGAGTGACATAACACAGTTACTTACACAATGGTTCCATCAAAGGACAACACTGTGAAAGATATTTCTTTTGAAATGAGAATCAGTGAGGAAAGTATAATACGAAGAAAAGAAATTACAGACTTAGATTTCAACATCTTGGTCCTGTTTCAAAGGTCATTTTTTCTAGCCCCAAGGTAGCACTAAGGGCAGAGATGGAGGTATTTTTTATGCCTTTGCAACACCAGAAAGCAGAAGGGCAGTTTGACTAACCTTTTCAGTGTCATGTGAGAAGAAGAAGATGTAATTCTAGAAATGGTCTGGGGGTCATTGAGGAGCTTTCTGTGAAGGATGATATCAAGGAAGGAACTTAAGCCTCCATTAGTATTCATGCAACACCTACTGAGTAAATTAAGTTGTAATAAACTAGCCCATAGCTCTTCATATCTTTCCTCTTGTATGCCTGCAGCAGTTAAGATAAAAATGATATTAATTCAAAATGCTTTATTTCTCTGAAATAGTTTGCCTAACTTTAAAAAATGTTATAGCTCTAAACCATTCAAGGTGATGCCATGTTATGAGGATGTCCATGTGCTGTTTGGAACATAATAAATTTATGCGCCTAGCTGGATTCACAGAGTCTGAAGTCATGTGCTGAAGAATTTTCTTTCCCTCAGAATCCGACCAGAAAAAATGAGTAACTGGAAAAACAAGTGCACAGAGAAATGTTGCTGGTCTGTATCTGTAACAAGAAAAGTTGGAAAAAAAAAAAATCTACATTTTGCTGTGAAGTTAATGGTTAGCCCAACACTGTCACATCCAGCCTGTCTTGATAAAACCCTACAGGTGACGTGAAAATCTTGCTTGAAACAATCTACTCTTGTCTGCCAACACCATTATTTGAAGTTTACTTGTTATATCAACAGTGTAAGGTTTAACAGTCATTCACAACTGTGTATGGTGCTGTTTTCACTGTCAGTCTAACACGTTGCCTGATCTAAAAGCACTGGCATCTTTAGATAGAGAAAGAATTACCAAGTGGGTCCTACTGGAAAACATTTCAGACAGTTTGTCTCTGAGGAGTAGGCCTGTGAGCAGCCTGAGAATCTGCAGAGAGAGAAATGGGGTGCTGCACAGGAATACTACAGTTGAACTTTTTGGAAGGTTCCCTGTCTGTCCCAGCTCAGCACTCTGTTTTCTAGTAGCATTGATTAGATAGGAACAGCTGAAATACAAGGCTGCCATGAATTCAAAGGCAATTGCTTTAGAGTTGGACAAAACACTAGCAGCAGAGTACAGATATTCCCCTTAATTTTTGGGATAAACAAGACAGGGCAACACTGGCAGTTGCCCTGTTTGTTTGTTCAAAGTAAAACTGTCTTTCTGAATGCTAATATTTAAATCTGCCCTATAAGCAGCAGTTAAAAAAGCAAACAAGCAAACATAAAAATTGAGTAAAGGAGTTTACTGTTTCATCAATTTAGGAAATAAAATATGTTATCATCAACAATTATTTCATAATAACTGTCTAATATTTAATTTTAATCCCGCGAAATTATTTTTTGAAGTAACAGCTCACAGAACCTCCAGAGAATACCCAGTGAAGTTTAGAATCCTTAATACAGAAATTATGAATTTCAGATATAAATAAGAAAGGCTGGTCATCCCTTCAGGATATTATTAAGAGTTAGTTTACTAACTTGAATCTACTGTCAGCTTCTGAAATGTGTGGCTGTAAAATACAGTTGAAGAAATTTCTTGCATTGACACTGGGGAATCCTGCAACTATTTTCTTTCATTCTGAGTGATTGATAAGCTTTAATCTACACAAAATTTTAATACATATCTGAATTAGGCATTCAAAAGTTACTTTTCCTGAGCTGCGGACAAACTAACGAAAAATGCTTAGAAAACAGCCCATTTAATTTCAAACGAAGTAATTTATCCTAAATAGTTAAGGGTCACCATACTGTGAACTAAAGTACCTTATGTATCTTCAAAACTGAAAAGCAGAGAAGTTTTCTCCACCCCTCCTTGGCTATATTATAAATGACTAATGTACATTTGGGACCCTTTGTAGTAGTGAGGCTGTTATCTCAGCCACCAAAGCTATTCAACTCTCATTTTCTTTGCTGAGATTAGCAGTGAGGATGCCAATTAGTGCTGGCTGCAGCGGGTTTTTTTGTTATTGCTGTTTTGTTTTTTTTTTTTGTTTGGTTTGGTTTGTTTTTTTTGTGATATGGGGTTCTCAGACAGCAATCAGAATGAGACAGATTGCTTAATTTAGAAACAAAAAAATAGCATCTTTTTGTCACTGTCCTGTATCTGTTGCAGATAACTAGGAAATGAAAAGTGCTTTCTTTTGCTCAAGAAAGGTTTCATCCTTTTTGTAACTTTTGAGTGTTTGAATTCATTAGCAGTGAAACTAAAGAAAAAAAGAAAAAAAAAGGCTCCAAACCATAAACTGACCAGTCTAACCTAGAAAGCTCCTGCCTTTTGCTACTGTTGTAATGCAGTATATGTTTAGAACATTTTTAATTTGTTGGTGAAAGATTCACAGACACTTTCATAGATAGGGACATATGCAAATGCAAGGAAGTAAGAAGAGATAACGTGGTTTGTAGAATCGCTGAAACATTAAGGTTTTCCAAATAAGCATTTCCAAAAAAAAAAAAAGTACATTACCACTGAAACTTCAAGGAAGTTTATTAAAGTAGTACTGATAGTTGCCTATAGAGGGGGAAAAAAGGAAATGAGTCTCAGAGTATAAAATTACTTGTACACACAAAAAGATTGCATTTGTGCTGACAAAATAGTACAAAGTAGGATGGTACTGAAGATTATTTGACAGGTGTTTCTTAATACTATTTCACAGTAGCTGAGAAGTAATGGTTCTTTTCTTAGTAAGCGATGAAAGTCAATGGGGCATTTGATCTACAAAAATGAATT
The DNA here is from genome assembly GCF_019238085.1 of Lagopus leucura. Classification (NCBI taxonomy): domain Eukaryota; kingdom Metazoa; phylum Chordata; class Aves; order Galliformes; family Phasianidae; genus Lagopus; species Lagopus leucura. Next base: position 63,623,730 of record NW_024962262.1, read on the forward strand.
GAACGTATTGTCTCTCAGATAAGCATATATTAGTTGCGCATTTTATGAAGGAAAAATCAGTTTTAGGTAGTAGGACAATGGTCTGGCAAACAGAACCTCACTAGTGTGACAAATGGGTGGCTGCTTCCATGCAAACATTCAAATTAATTACTACATTATAGTATACTTAAAACCACAGGATCTCTCTCAGGGCACTAGTTGTGATTTTAGATAAGGTTTAGCTATAAGAGAGAAAAAAAATACAACAGTATTTATGTAGTCTATGCTGATACACTACAGTTGTCAAGTTTTGTTTCATGTTTTCAATCATGTATCATAAAAAGCTAGCCAGTTAGTAGTCCTTCACAGCTTTTCTGGCCACTCATGATTTTATGATAGCTCCCTCTCATAACTACTAGTCCCAGATTATCTACATATCAGAGCATCATATCATACATCAGAGCATTACTTCTCAAGTTGAAGAGAATGATAAGATCGTATGTTTGTAAAAAATTACTCAGGTATAAAAATTTTAAGCAATTATTTTTGGAATAAGGTCAAACGTTATTTGAGATTTTATATTTCTTCCATAGCTTGTGACTTCTTTTCTTTTCTAGATGTTTATGTTGCCTTCATCCTTATTATAATTTCCTTTGTTTATTTTTAACTTTAGTAATTATTCTTCTGATGTGTTTCTTAATTTAAAGTTTCGTGTAGATCAAAATAATTGATCCAGAAAATTTAAAACTTTTTTTTAAAACTTGTTTTTTCTTCTTATCCTGAAAGATTCCTCTATCTCATTTAGGATAAAGTAAAATAAGGGTATACATAGTACATGAGACTATAAATGCCTAGTCTTTCTAGTCAAATATCTTGACAGGTCAATTTTACTGCTCAAAGATTAAGACTCTTGAAGGCATGTCAGTTTAAAGCTGGTATTTATGATTAGTACAAGCAATTTAGAGGAAATTTAGTATATTTTAATAAGTATTATTAGTGACTTTATATTCTAATGTATGTTGTTGAAAATAAAGAACAAAGTGTTCATTTCTCTCTTACCTCAGTTTGGGGAGACTGTATTTAATTTACATGAATGCATTTAGTGAAATTGTATACAAGCAGAAATCATCAGTCATTTTCAGATGACTAAAACTCATGCACTCAAAGAGCAAACTCATGGCTGAAATTTAGGTGTTCTCAAGCTTTTGACATTTTGACATATTTTGACATTTCCCTTCTTTGTACCTTTGTTTTCCTTTACAAAAAGGACACAACTACTTTTCCTCATCTTGTCAAGAAGTATATCTTTTTAGATTGTTGTTTAAAAAAAAAAAAAAAAAAAAAAGTGTTTTTGAGATCTCTATTGCATTCTGCAATATAAATACTAAATGACAATTTTTCCCTATCTCATACTGGATTTAAGATAAAATGACTTTCTTGGAAAGCATCAGTATCTCACCTAATACTACTTCCTTCTTTCCCTCCTTGCTTCCTTGTTGCCAACCCAGAAATAGGACAGCCAAGTAAACAGGAATTTTCTCAAAGGAAATGATTCAGATTAATGAATGTTCAAATCTGCAAAATAATCTGAGTTATTGATGCTGTACTTGGGAAAGGATTTCAAAGTAATCAGTATCAAATAAGAAAAATAAATGGAAGAGCAGGAGTAGTTTTGGAGTTGAACAGCATTTTCTGGTATGAAATACAAGAAAACAGGACTTGAGAGATATTTTTTATTCTGCTCAATGTACAATATATTTCACTTTAAGTTCCAATATTACAAATTCCATGCTCTCATTAATTAATCAAATTAAATTATGAAATTAAAATTTAAGTTGAAGTTCAATGAGTTATGAGGTATTTCCATTATGTTAGTACTATTTAAATACATATTAAATATTTTCTCTAGTAATTGATTTATAATTATGATAATAGTTTACATACTTGCTAATTTATTATGACAAATAATAAAAATAAATACCAGGTGACTGAAAATATCATTAAATTTGCAGTACTAAATACATTGTATGTGATTTTTTGAGAAGTAAAAAGTGAGTCCGATTGAGTTTGTACCAGAAATACTATATGCATCCAATGTAATACTTGCTTAATAACTTTATTTATAGTGGCATTTTTAGATGGAAGTTGTGACCATTTTTGAAGCTGTGTTAGAACTGTCTGAAGAAAAAGGTGGTCTTATTTAAACGGAGAAGCATAACTTCATTTCTGTTCTTACAGAGGGCATGCAGTCTCCAGTAAGCATCTGTAATTGTTATAACTCAGTAAATACTAGCAACAGCTCCCACATAGTCATGAACACAGCAGAGCTGAAATCTACCCAGAACACTCTGCCATATTTTTAACTGAGTCTATGGCATCCTGAAACGTTTCATATATTCTTGAGTCATCCTTGTTGAATTTGCCATGTAAAATATTTTTTTACTTTAATCAAGTAATTTTATACAATTGCTACAGATGTATTTTGCAGCAAAATTCCTGATGCTTAAGAATAATGCCTAGACAAAGAGTTTACAAACTCATAATCTATTCCTCCCTGCCCTTTATTATTTTTTTGTTTGTTTGTTTATTGTCTTGCTTTTATTTTCATCTTTCCTACTTAATCTCCTCACAGTGAGGCTGTTCAGTCTGCAGCATTTCTTTGTTAGTCAGATGATTGGAAGTGTCTGAAATCCTTCACTGGGACTGTCTTTTCATGCACTTTGTCATACCAATAATGATGTTAGGAAGAACATGCAATGGACACTGTTACTATAGTTCTACAACTCTTCATCTTACCATAAATACATTACCATATATTCACGTGGGGCAGCACATAGCCTAATCCCTTCTGTATTTCCCAAAGAAAATCCTGTCTCCTGGCATGGAAAGAAAGGCTTCCCATATTTCATTTAATTAAATATTTACTTCCTTATGGCCACTGTACAGTTTTCTTGTATTTACCTTTGCCAGTGGTTTTTGAATAACCATGATGAAAAGACAGGAAGCTGTTGGAGAGGGTCCAGAGGAGGGCCATGAAGATGATCAGGGTACTGGTGCACCTCCCCTATGAGGACAGGCTGAAGGAGCTGGGCTTGTTCAGCCTGGAGAAAAGAAGGCTGTGGGGTGACCTCATTGCAGCCTTGTGTACCTAAAGGGAGCCTACAAACAGGAGGGGGATCAACTCTTTGAAAGGGTAAATAACTGCAGGACAAGAGGAAATGGTTTTAAGTTGAGAGAGGGGAGATTTAGGTTGGATGTTGGGGGAAATTCTTTATAGAGAGAGTGGTGAGGTGCTGGAACAGGCTGCCCAGAGAGGGTGTGGATGCCTCATCCCTGGAGATGTTCAAGGCCAGATTGGATGGGGCCCTGGGCAGCCTGGTCTAGCATTAAATGGGGAGGTTGGTGGCCCTGCATGTGGCAGGGGGGTTGGGGATTCATGATCCTTGGTCTCTTCCAACCCTGGCCATTCTGTGATTCTGTGAAAAGGAGATATGACTGAGACATGATTCTGTGTACATTGCTCTTACATACTTCAGAACACATCAGTATTTCTACCTTATAAAAACCATTTATATCCCTTTACCTTTATCATTACTCCCCAAATCTGTTTTTGTAGAAACACTGAAACATCTGAGACTAAAGGCAAAACAAATACTGGGACTTAGTGCAGAAAATTATACAGGTACTTTTTTGATTTTATGTTTTTCCTGGTAAATGCAATATCTTGACACATGAATAAACCCTCAGGTATCATCTAATGAATACATTTTGTGATGACAATCCTATTCATTTTTCATTAAAAATATTCTTCTATTGCAGCAAAAAAATGGAAGAAAATTCATAAAACTGTCACAGTATATTATTTATTGAGACCAAATAGCATAGAAGTCCTTTCCTTTATGAAGATGTTTTACATGGAAAAACAGAGAAGTTTGAATAACTTATTATACGTATATTGATATATATAAAATCATCCGTACCAACAGTATTTTTTCATTAAAGAGTGAAACAAAGTTACAAAATTAAGAACAGAATGAGTTATCATGTGTATTAAAAATTGAAATGTACAGAACTGTTATATACAGAATGTTTTTATGCTGTAGCAAAATATTCTGATGTTTTTATTGACATTGCAAAGGAATTTCATTATTATAGGCCTATTGCTGCTGTTTCCGGACTGTAAGATTGAGTTGCAGACAGTTCTCAGTTGACTCTACAGGATCAACCTTGTTTCTTATTCTTAGAAAATAAAACCAGTGTTAGGCTTGCTAATACAAGGGGTTCATGAACTTACTGCAGTGCGTCAAGGGAAGCACCTTCTCCAGCACCTGTCATACAGAGAGAGTCTTTAGAGAGCTGGAACTGCTCAACTGGGAGGAGAGAAGGCTTAAGGGGATTATGTCCCTGTGTATAATTTCCTGATGGTGGAAGACCATTAGAGGTAAACTTTTCTCAGTGGTGCCCAATGTCAGGAGAAGAGGCAATGAACATAAACTGAAACTGAAATCCCATGTATATCTCTGATCATTTATACAAGTATATTTTTGTTTGTTTGTTTGTTTTTATGGAGATATTCATACACTGGAGCATATTGTTGGAGCCTCCATCTTTGGAGATATAAGAAAAAACCCTGGACATGACTCTGAGCAACCAGGCCTCCCTAGCTTGGACCAGAACACCTACAGATGTGCATTCCTATCTTGATTGTTCTGTGAATCTTTGAACATCTTTTAGTGAAAGAAAAAAGAGACAAAATGAATAGCTGTGGGTAAAGAGTGCCAGTTCAAGAATCCTGCTGTGTTGTGCTTCTTTCTACATGTTTTTTGTAAAGATTGATTTAATGAATTTTTGCAGCATCAGGTGAAGTGAAAGTATGCATAAATGGAGGTAGAAAAGTACATGACTTTAAATTATATCTGAACCAATCTTCGCTTGTTTAGTTCACAACTACTCTATAGTCATAAGGTAGTCATACAAAGGTAAAATAAAACCTGAATTTCTTAACAAACAATAAATGGCTTACAGCTGCATTCTAAAAATATCAGATTAAAATTGGATCCAAATATAACAACGCATTGAACTTTGGTGATACCAGTAGGAAAAAGAGAAAGTTATGTGAGAGACAGCGTTTTGTATCTGGACTAAAATTATCCATCAGCTGGAATGTTTAGTAGCTGAAGCACATTTTAATTGTGACAGCTATCATTTAGCCAGACAATGCACAAAAAGGAAGTACGGGGCTGACAAAAAATGAGAAAGAGATGAGGTTTTATCAAGGCCCGATGGAAGCTGATGATTTCTTTTGTACTGCAGCATCTCTGTGATGGGCTTTATTGGCCAGGCTTTTATGGGTTTATCACTGAACTTCATTGGCCAGGCTTTTACAGGTCTATCATTGAGCTCCTGAGTAAATAACTACTGAGATGAAGGCCAGCATTCAGAATAGCCACACTGAGCATTTGCTCTTTGCAGTCAGCTTTCAGACTGACTGTGCTGCTCGGCGGCTCCTCTGCTCTGGACAGATTCCAGTATGCGTAATTGCAATCTGCTGAATGTAATTATCCCCTGTGCTTTCAATTTGCTGTAATATTCACTTCTGGCTTTGTGCAATTCTATGAACTGTTATTAATTATTTCATTTTATTCCAGAAAATGCTATGTTTTAGTAGAGAAGGAAATGATTTTTTACCCTCTTCTTCCCTTTCCCTCTTCTATCTCTCTGGATGTACATTTGTGCACACTTATTAAAGCAGTTGGCTACTTTTATTACAAACTATTGCTAAATAAAAACTGAAATATTGCTTATATATTTATGATACATAGTTTAATCCTTTTCAGATTCACTGCTGTTCTGCGCATTTCTAAGAGATTTAGAGTGGCAAGTAGAATAGTTAATGCCTCTCCTCTCTGGCAATGTTTCAAGCACATTCCATGATTTGAGAGGCATGCCTTAACTGCGTCACAGTTACAGCAGCAAAATTTCTCAATTTTGAGTTGATGAAACTGGTATTTTAATGAATCTAGCCTTAACAATACTGCAGGTATCTAGAACATCTGTGTACCAAAACAGGTGTCAGACAAAATGCATTTTTCATTCAAGATAAGATTAAATCATAATAGCAGATGATAAAACATATAAGTCAACCACTGGGATGAATGTAGAGAAGGTTAGAGGGGAAAAATACTCTGTATCTTCAAGCCAGTTCAAACTGCATACTTATGATGAAGATTAGTTGAGAAAAAAATTGAAAATGTAGTTTGAGCCTGAATATATGTTCTGAAATTTGCCTGGGTGCTTCCTCCCATGTTTTGGCTTGAGTTTCTCCATTAGAGTTCACAATAGAGTCCTTAAATGAAGAATACTGATTTCACTGGAAAAAAACAGCAGTACTTATTAAAATCCATAGTGACATTTTAACTTTTTTGTAATTTGTCAGAAATAACTGGCTCTGATTGATACTGTAAACTTCACTTAGTTTTCTTTGCTTACCATGTTTCAGATCCCCAAAGTTACTGAGAAGCCTAACTTCACCAACAGTCTATAATTACTGAGACACTTGCTTAAACTGAGTTGAGTATTAGAAGTCTGTTTCATTCCAGGATGAAATAACTGGTTATTTAAGAAATAAACTTCTAAGCTGTTATTTTGTTTTAAAAGAAAAACAGCTGAGGACACTAGGAATCCTTGGTGTTTCATCCAGACATTTGCAGTTCTTCTGTAAGCATCTTTAATCTGAACAAAAATGTGAAAATATGTGCACTGATTTTAATATAAATTCTTAAGAATTAAGATTAAAGTTAAACTTTTTAACATTGCTTTATTTCAGCAAGATTTATAAATGTTCTCCACTTTCATGTGAAGCGTAAGTATGCAAGAGGGCTTTATTCCATTTATCACGCTAAAAAGAAAATGCCTGACACAGATTTTGTGCTATCAACCAGACTGAAGGGATTACTTGATTTGAAGGAAGATGCTCATTGTAATGTCCTAGTCATGTCAGTGAGAAAAAATTGTTATACCTGATCTTCAAATGTGATAAATATATACGAGAGCTGTTCTGAAAGTAATGCCTCCTATTTGATTATGTTAGCTCAAGAAGTCAGGGGTGGATGGTGGTGCTCTTTGTATCTGTTGTAATTTCCATGGAAATTAATAGGAGTCACTAATTTCAGAATGACCTACATGTATATGCTAGTATGCTGTTCAAGTGAAGAAAATACTAACAAATGTTTAATTTGAACACAAAAGACAGTTACTGTCATTCTCTTTTCTACTTCTAAGTACTCACATGCTATTCTCTTGTGATGTTCTCCCCCTTGCTTCTCCTTAATCCTGACCTTTATGTGCAAGGCCTTGCTTAGGACTGATTACACTGTTCTGCTGAATGCTAACACTATGACTCAATGACTTACATCCCATAAATAGTAACCAGCCTGAGAGCCCCTTGAGCTCTAATTCTCATAACAAGGCTGCATGTAATCTCCCCAATTCCTTCTAAATATTGTGAAACTTGAGTGACTGTAGTCATGGCGTGGATTATGGTAGAGTCATTATTAGAAATGACTTATTGCAATATTCACCTCTTAAAAGAAGAAAAGCATTGGAGAAACCTTCAGTGGAATGCGGTGAATATACAAGAAGCAACATTAGTCTTGCAAACCTTTGCCTGTTAGCTGCACCAGGGGAGTCTGATCCGCTGACTCTAGGAGATACAGCTCAGAGTGTAGAGTGAGGTATAAAACTCCATGGCCAAAACCTGTGATGAGATAGATTGCAGTGATGTAAACTTGGTGATACTATGGAACTGTTAAACTGCAGGGAAGTCACCCTGAGTCATCAGATTTTCTATTTTCTGTTGTACAAATTGCAGCAAAAGATAGATATGACTACAGTCACTCAAGCTCCACTTTACAGTAATAAAAATATATATATAAAAATGGCTTAAAGAGTTAAGGAATCTGAGGGAAAGATCCATCTGATCAATCTGAGGGAAGATTCCATCACAGATAAATCAGGAGAACACTACTGACTTTCAGGACCAGTCAATGGACTGAGCCTCTCTTATCCCCTCATAGGGACACCTATTAGTTAAGATTCACACACTCAGTTATACTGAGCATTTCTCCCAGAATCTTAGAAATCAACAGAATTGTTCTACAGTTTAATGCATTTGCAGTTAGTCACATATTCTTCACATTATTGATACTAATATGTGTTCTGTAGATAGTGTATTTATCAACAGCTATTCAAAAGAATTTGTAATCTATTTATCCTATAAAGATCACTATTCTATAAGCTAGTCCTGGGAGTTCTCAGTGTGCACAGCCAAACTCCTTCAGGGTGGTTATATGAGTCCATTTGAACATGGTTAGATGAAGGTGCTGTCAGCTGTGGGTTAATCCATAATCCTAGGAGATTGCATTGGACATGGCCAGTTTCCCTAAGATTAGTGATACAAGTCCATTCTAATGTGACTGATAAAAAAAAATAAAAAAGGCAACAAAGCAACAACACCCTTCTTGTGGCATGTAATGCAAATAATAGCATCCTATATTGCACAGGTAAAGCATATAACACTAACAAACTAATGACCTTTATGCACGTTGCTGATGACATTTAGTGTCAGATTGTTTTCACTTACTCTGGTTAATGGGTAATTCAGATAGATCACAGAGGAAATGTCATGCTTTGACTGTAGTTTGGAGGTTTGCTGTCTGATTGGGTCTCTCTGTCACTTTATCAAATTTCTGAGTACATGACTACTTATGACAAGTATTCAGAAAGCTCATTAACACTCAAATACTGTTGATACATATTTTAGAAACTCCCATTCTACCGCTCAGCATCTGTGTATGAATTAGCATATGGAGATATGGGTAATTGTTTTAATGAAAATTTCACCTCTTGAACCACATTTCTCTGAGTTCATTGTGAGCGTAATTAAGTCTGCCATAGTCCTCTCCCTGTGAACCTGCAGATAAGGCTCAGAAAAAAAATATATATTTCTTCTGCTTTAATCCTCCTGCTTAAAGATAACAGGGAGGCAGTGATGAATTTAATACCACTAATGTTTTCTGGACTAGGCTCCTTTATATAATGAAATATCATATAATGTCTTTTTTTTTTTTTTTTTTTTTTTTTTTTTTTTTTAAAAAACACTTGGGTTTTTTTTTATATAAAAATGGAGTATATCTTTTAAACAAACACATTATACTGGACCCAAAATACATGGATAAACATATCCCACTTTATTCAGTTCCACTCAGGCAGGAAATCTGACATAAACTGCATTTGACCTTTCATTAATAACGATATTAAGGAATGTGTATTCTCTTGCTGTAGCCTCTTTGTTGCTGTTTTGTAAAACCATGGTTAAATGCTTAAACCATGGTTTAAACAATGGTTAAATTGTTTTCTTTATTTGAGCAATTATAGAAAGATTTTAACCTTGAAATGAATTCACAGGTATATTCCATATATATGTGAAACTTAATTTCATGAAAAATCACCCAAGAATTGGGAGAGTGTAACAGGTTCTAATTTTAGCACCACTTACTTAATGGACATTAATGTTTTTGAGCTTTGGCTGAACTCTGCGAATGCTCATCACTTTGTCATCTAAAGGTACTTTATTTGAGAAATCATTTTTTTTCAAATTGTCATCTCTAACTCTGTATTCTAATGATAGAAGTGACACTGACATAAATGGAAATTCAAATATAAGAATATTTCAGACTTTCCAAGCTGCAAGATGTCCTGCAAGATAAATATTCTGCTACTACAGAGCATCTATTTTAGTGGCAGCATTATTAAACTTATATGAAATGCTCCTAATACTGAAGGAAGTGACTCCAGAAAAAGAAGTGCTGTCAGTGCAGTGAGTCTATAAGTTTTATTTTACAGTTGTTTTTGATGCATTAGAAGAGTGCTGGGTGTTTATAAAGCACAGGCAGAGCAGAAAATACTTATAGGGACACTGAAGGATTTTCAGAGCTTTGGTGAAGCTACAACGATGATGTTCTTGGAAAACTGGCTGAAGAGATTACAAGGAATTATGATTTTATGAAAGACAGTTTACTGGTTTGTCAATGAAATGCATGCTGAATGCAAAGGTGTACACAAATATTGGAACTATTCTCACCAGTACTGTATCAAAAGATTACAGTGAAACATTTGGATCATCTTAGGTTAGGATTTCACTCACATACCCCAACAAGGGAACGCTTGCTTTTCTACAGTTTTATAAATTGTAAGATTAACAGTTAATTACCAGGACAGTTTATGAGAGCAAATGAAAAGAGTGAATTACGCAAAAAAATACTGGAAGGCATCACAATTTGTCTGGTTATGTTATTCAGATATATCTGTCATTCTTATTTGTTGTACATGCAAGTCTTCCTGAACGGAACTTATTTTTCTGTTTGTTGTAAATATGAGCTACCTGATCCAAGATCTCCGATCAGCTGGTACTATCCATTTTTCACATAAATCAGACTAAGTCATGTGAGTACTGAATGCTCTCTGGAGGCTGAAAAGGTCAATTTCTGGCAATTTTAGCCAATTAAAGGAATTGGATGCAGGAATATAATAACAGGATTTTTAGAGGAGTTGCTCAACTAAAATATGCTAATTCAGTGTAATCTCAGCAAGATAATGATCACCTCATCTAAACCCATCAAAGAAGAAAAAAAGGCAAGATTGTGGGAGGTCAAGCACTAAAATTTGATAAAGGGAGAAGACTCTACAAAGACACTACAAGAAGAGAATATGATGAACTGTAACGATGGAAGGAAGGTAAAAGCGTGGAGTTCTGAATCACAGGATCACATAATCATGGGTGTTGAAGGGACCTCAAGATTATCATTGAGTCCAACCCTGCTGCTAAACCAGGTTCCCCTAAGTCACATAGGTAGGCTTCTGAATGGATCGTCAATATTTCCATACAAGGAGAGTCCGCAACCTCTTTGGGCAGCCTGTTCCAGTGCTCTGTCTTACCACAAAGAAGTTCTTTCTTGTGTTTGTAGAGAACTTCCTGTGTTCAAGTTTTAGGCCATTACTCTGTGTCCTATTGGTGCACACCACCAAGAAGTGTCTGGCCCCATCTATTTGCCTCCCATCTCCCTTTCGATATTTATAAACATTTAACAGATCCCCTCTCAGTCTTTTTCCCAGGCTGAGCAAACCCAAGTGACTCAGCCTTTCCTCATGTGGGAGGTGCTCCAGGCCTTTTATCATCTTTGTGGCCCTCTGCCTCTTCCTTCTAGGAGGTTCCTATCTTTTAGAACTGGGCAGCCCTGAACTGGATACAGGATATCACTGAAATCATTATTTGCACAGATAAATTCCTACACTATATGATAACCAAGGAGTTGGGAATGTATAGTTCATTATTTCTGAAAAACTGGTCCTGTAAAACTTGTTTATATGTCTACATAAAGATATATGATGAGGCCCCGCTAATGAAATTGTGTGGTGAGAAGAAGGAAAGACACACTTACTAATTTTATATATATATAAGTACATTCTTTATGTATATATACATATATGTACACACATACTCATGTGTATGTGAAGGCTGCTCCAAAAGTAATGCTGCCTATATTATTATGTTGGCCCACAATGTCAAACAACTACATATGTTGGTGAGAAAATGGGAGAGGAAGGGTGGGAAACCATCACTCTTTAATAAATCCTTCTTAAAGATAAGTAAAAGTATATATTTGAGCCAGCCAAATAATGATTCAAGATGCTTTTGACTGAGGCTGCTTGCATTCTATATCTCTTTTTCGTAATTTTTTTCATTACAAATTTTATGTATTTCTGAGTAATTGTACAATCATTGTAACTCTACAATTGTAAAATCATTGGAATTTAGCTGGCAAATCTATGAATGCTTCTCAACTTGTGTCATCATAATTCACATGAGTAAATCTCTAATAATTATGTTAAATGATCACTTTTAACCATTTGTTTAATTTTCCTTTATCAAAAGCAAAAGCTGCTGAAATTGAACATTTTTACAAATACTGTGGGGCCCCTGTTTGTGATATGCAAAGATCATTATGCTTTTATCTATTTAGAAAAAAAAAATAATTTAATTCCCAAAGCCAAATTGATGTGGGATATATGGTCTGTGACCTTCAGGTCTTGAGTTTAAATTCACTCAGGTCAGTTGCATCTGCAGATCAATATTATCTAGTAACTCACTAAGGTAGGAAACTTGTACTACAGTGGTTTCAGTTGATAAATAGAGGTCTTCAGTTTCCATCACATTTATTCCACACTTCTCATCCTCTCTGTAGTTATTGCGTCCGTGTCAGAACGAAAGTCTTTTTTAATTGTCCACTTTGTCATGCAATCTGTCTTCCTTACCCTCAAGTTCTAGACGTCTCTGAATAATGTGTGACTTTATTTTCCACCCTTCAAACTGACTTATGTGCCCCTACAGTTCTTTTGGTTGATTAAGGGCCAACATATTCAATATCACAATGGAGAGCACAGTCTCTTTGCAATTAATGAGTTTCAGCTGCCATACTTACTTCTTTGTCATCTGAAAGAAGAATATATTTCCTATAGGGTGGAGTAACATGATGTATCATTGCTCAATATTTGTAATTACTGATGGAAATGAAGACCTAAGAAATTATGTCAAACACAGAAGTTCATGTGCCTTATCAAAAGTGAATATTATAATTCAGTAATGGGATTGTATAATATCTTCTATGTATGTATTTTACTGCTATACAGTGCATATAGTTAGAAGGGAGACTTAATAAGTATGTGAATCATTAATCTCATACATCATTCGTTTACTACTTGTGATTCTTTGCCTCTAACAATGTATGTTTAAAATTAAGATTTTTTGTATTTCATTCAGAAGTATTTTTCTTTGGAATATCATAGGAGACTTTTAACAAATAGCTGTTAGTAGATTGTAACTGTTTATAAATATTGATAAATGAGCTTTAGTACAAAAATGTGAAAACCTACTGTGCATCTGTCTTTGCTTAAATAACATATATAAAGGGTCATAAATATTGTGGAGAGCATTTCATCATGTCTCATTAATGTATCCACCTTAATCCATCAAGACAGAGAAAAATGCAGTTATATAAGTGAAATACTTACAAAGAAAACCTTTTCATTATTGTTTGTATATTGTTTGTATTGTTGCCAAATGGTTTTGAAAACTGACTTACAAAGATTGCCCAGTAGTTCTATGTGTGAATCCACAAGCTCGTGTAAGAGGGTATAACTATCCATTTTTTTTTTTCTTTCTGGTCTCCTGGTACTTAAAAAAATTGCACAGGAGGCTTTTAATGAGCAATTCAAATACTCTTTTATGTTCTTTCCAACCCTAGTTTTTCAGGAGTTGATTTCTGATAGGGGTTGGGGAAAGGGGTTGAATATTAAGTATAAAACCTGAAGTGAGTATTTTGTTCAGGAGCCAAATTGAGGACTAGAAGTCACAAGACCAGCTGTGAAAGCAAATTGTGATGCGGATAAAAGTTAATTTATTTGTGCAATGAAAACCATAAACAGGAATAAGGATTAAGGGATATCCTTATCGTTTTAATTTACTAAGAGTTTTCAAACTGCAGGTTGCAAGGAGTCATTTGTAATCAATCATCAGTTTTGTTTTTACAGTTTATCTGAAAACTGAGAGATTTGTATGTTAAATTTGATATACCTCCTGCCTCCAAGATCCATCCCACAGAGACAGATTTTAAGTTTCACAAACAACTCAGGAAATTGTATGAGGGAAAATACCAATTGATTTGTTAATGTTATCTCCCCCTGCTGTAGAGATAAATCAAATTTGCATAGGTATCCTCTTCCTCACATCTTAACAGATATATATATATATTTTTAAACCAGCATTCAGAAAATAGAAACACATCAAGATGCCCTTCAACAAGGGTATCTGAGGTCATAGCTTAACTTTCTTTTCTTGTTCTGTCTCATGAAATCTGTCTGTGCCTCATATGCCTTATACAACTATACAACCATGTATAACAGCCATATACAAAGGCTGTGGCCAGCCTGATCTAATGTTGGCACTAGTTGGTGATGGTCTTGATCTAAGTGAGTTGAATAAGGTGACCCTCCTAAAATCCCTTCCAGCAGCATTTCTGTGATAATAAGACTGTGCTCATTTCTTGGGAAAGCTGGATAGAGTAACTTCTCACACTAATGTTAAAAACGCCCCAAATAGGAATATATCTTTATAGTTCTTGAAAAAAACAGGAGTCATGCTTTGTCACTGGTCAAAGTGTTTTGCAGACCATCATAACATGAAAGCTCTGATTGGCAGGTAGAGATGAACAAACGGGATATGAGCTATCTGATCTTACTCACATACTTGACAGTCCTATTGAAAGTAGGAGCAGATTTTTTTCTTTCTGTTGTCAAAAATGGAAAATGTATTCACTACTTCTATTTCAGTAGTAATAAAATTAGGATGTGTTAGTACAGAGCCATGAGATTGATCCTGAATATTGCAGCCCATTTGGGGATGTTGTGCATTTGTGAATGGGAAGTAGAGGGTAAGGAAACTGACTAAGGAGAGTGGTAATGTTAGGTGGTCTTTTTTTTTTAATCACAAAAAAATTCCAGTGATCCTTTCTAGAGGGAAAAAAAAAAAAAGAGAGAGAGAAAACTTATAATAAATAAATAAATAATAATAAAAAGAAAAGATAGCAGTAGCTTAGAAACAAATGTGTATTACAGAGCTGAATGTTACAGAAGCTACAGCATATAGCAGAACTGGTTTTCTAGTTTCAATTCAAAAAACTAAAAGAAAAACAGCGTTTTCTGGATGATAATTAGCAGAAATGTAGTAAAAGAGAGCTTTTGATTGACATGACTAGCATTAGGTAGTACATCATGCAGTATGTAGCAGTATATGCATAATTATATGGCAGTAGTTTAATTGTGACTTCATATAGGCAGTATTCCTTAATCTCATAAATCTGTGAGGAACATGGTAAGCATCAAGCCATTAGGTATTCTTAACTGTCTTTTTCTGTCTAATCTTTGATCAAAACTGGGAAGATGAGCTTAACAGTGTCCATCATCTTTCTGAAATGCAATTTGACATTTGGTAAGCAGAGAAATTCTGCCTGACTTGGTCTGGCTGAAGTGCCATCTATTCTGTAATAGTGTTTATTCTTTGACATATTTTTGAAAAGTTCAAGTGAAAAGAACATATTTGAATGTTTTACAAGAGACTCCTGTGTCATGAAATGTGGATCTTAAAATTGTTGATATGTCAAGACTAAAGTGTGTACTTACCTTATTTTCCAATCAGCATTCTCAAAAAGACACAAGATTCTGACTAAGAAAAAATTCCAGTGAATTTCCTGTCTGTCCAGCTGCAGCCCACTGGTCTTCTAACAGATTCTTACAGCAATATAACACATTTATTCTGGAAAGAACCTCAAACAACATGTGATGCTGAGAATTTTCTTTTCTTCCTCTGGTGTGAAAGTCAGACAGTCAGAATGATGAGTCAGCATGGTAGCTGCTAGCAAGGGGCAACAGCAAAACACATTTGATATAACAAACTATCATTGTAATCAATTTGTACTCCCAGCATTTTATCAACCTTTATAATAAAGTTATACTTTATTATAGCCTTTACATCTCCAAAAGATTTAAAAGATATTTACAAATTTGTTTAAAACTAGGCATCTTAGAACCTTGATCCATTTAGAACCATGATCATTTATATAGATTTTGTTGTTATGAAGTGTAAAATAGTAATAATTATAAAATATAATTATAAACCTTTACAACAATTTACTTTGCAATAGCAGAAACACTATGTGTTAGAATGAAAGGAATTGTGTGCTTAATCCCTACACCTGAAGTGGAAATTTAATGGGTGCTAGAATAGCTTTCTCAGTACCACAAGAATATGGCCAGGTCATAAAAGCATTACTGTATTTGCTTTCTTTTAGAAGTAGCAGGGAAGAATTAAGAGTGGGGGTAATTCTCTTTGTTAGCAAAGTCTTTCAGGTGCTTTGTATTTGGAAGCTCTTGCCTTTTTTTTCTGAAAGATGACTTTTTTTTTTTTCTTCATCAGTTCAGTAGTTCTAATTTTCGTATTCAGAAAACTATTTGTTTTCAGGGAGTTAATATTATGAATGCAATGTATCTTTCATACATTTAGGGCAGGGCTCAGTGTGAGAGCAATCAGTGCCATTTCAAAATATCATATTTGCAAAGTCTTTCTTTTTCATTCTTTTCAACAAAATGGAATATTAGAGATCTATAAACTTAGGGTAGAAAGTCAGCTTCCAAATAACTGTGTGCTGGATTAAAGTAAGGGATTTATGTGATACATAGGGAAGATTTAGACTCTATGTTAAAATAGTTTCTTTGGAAAGAAGGGAGAAGATGTGATTTAAATTATTATGTGCTGACATTTAGATCAGTATTATTTATCATTCTGCTGTCTCCCCATGCTATCCAGCAGTGGGCAAAAATAAGACAAAACAAAACCATATAATGAATATAGATATAGTACAAAATTTTCAAAATAATATTAAATTATTCTGATTCCACAGGTAGTGTGTTGTAATCTGTTGAAACACAGAGATTTGATCCTTTAGGTTGCACTGTTTGTTTTCTTATTTGCTTTATTGTAGGTATTATTACCACTTTTCTATTTCAGTTTTGGCGTAGAATTATTAGCATCCATCATTTTACATAACTTTTTTCTTACAAAAACTTTCCATTTTACTTACCCATGCATACCTTTTTTATACTTAAAAATGTTAGTTTTATAATGTACTGAGGGTAATTAATTAATAAGGACTACAGTCAAAATATGTTATAAGTCAAAGAGTTCTTAAGTGTAATTCTCTTCCTTAACTATGTTTCATGTGTGTTATAGAATTATATTCATTACATTCATTTGTAAGTATCAGTCAGTATCTCACATTTAAATAGTTTCTAAAGCTGATTCTGATTGAATTTATTCTATATTGTTTAATATATATATTTATGTATAATATTCAGTATGTAATATAATAATATTATATACTCTGTTACATTTAATTCTATATAAATATACCCATATTCTCAACTTTTTTTTTTTTTAATCAACTCTTAAGTTTGGTAATTTGCTTGGCAAAAACCCCACAACTGTATATCCCTGCAATATTGTTACACAATAAACAAAGTAAACTCAAAATATTTATTTGATTCTGGTGACATGTAAAACTAGCCAAAAGTATTTCACTGTGAGATGGTTTGCTTGTTTGTTTACATAGTAAATAGAAATGCACAATTATAATTTACTGAGTATGCACTGAACTGAAAGTGTTATGTAAATGCAAATGCAAAACGGATTTCTGTATTTAGACTTTAGTATCATATAAACACAGATACTGTGATGTACTCCATTTGAAGATATATTAACATTGGTGTATGTACACTATGGGTGTTGAATCAAGCACAGACCTTAAAAGTCTGGGAATCATGGAATCAAAACAAAATTTATTTTTTAATTTTTCCAAAATACTTCACTCCAAACAAGATGGAAAACAATTATGATGTTATTTAGTTAAGTGTCACAGTGATGAGAAAGACCAAGAAAGAAAATATGTCTTTGATCTTACCTAAGGACTTTCTAACAATAGCAGTTCTCTCCTTGCATTGCATGTACTAATGCACTACAGTTGTGAATGGTCATTCAATCTGTGGACTTAGAATAGGGTGGTTTTTTTTGTGTTTTTGAAAGGGTAGTTATCCACACATACAAAACAAAATTCTGAAATGATTATGTAGCAATGTCCGGTCTTTAACACTGGCTGTTTTATTCAACAACTCTTCTACTGTCTATCTATACTATATGTTGGAGTACAGATGTGATGACTGCCTCTGTTATTTTTGTTCAAGATAAGAAAAGTACGTATCCTTTTTTCTACAATGAAATAAGTATATTGGTAACTTTCATCTGCAGTCTACAAGATTTTGATTGCTGTTATTACTCTGCCAAAAGATAGACCACACTGATCAAGCTGATTGTGATTATTAAGCATTGGGTTATATCTCACACATATATCAGCTAATTTAGTAATCACAGCCAGATAAGTAAAGATTTTTCTAAAAGAAAAAAGCATTTATTTATTTATTTATTAAAAAGAAGATTTCAAGAGGCCATGATCTATGCAAATCCCTCTCATTATTTAAAGGAATTTATCTGTTCTAAATGGATTCACCCTAACATCAGTTGTCTGCCGCACATAATAGTTGTCTAACACTTCATTTTATCCTTTTTTTTTTTTTTCTTGCTGTTGACTTTTTCATTGGGAGCCCTTGAAAATGCATTACTTTATGTTCCATTATATCATTTATCCCCCTTTCAGAATTCCAGACACAGCATCAGTCTGGAAATACACAGCACTTTCTCCCATGTCATCATCTGCATACAGAATGTTTTCCCTAAGCTAATTTACACAAGTAGGTCTTCTGTGGGTCTATTGAACACCCACTTCTTCCAGACTGCATTAATGATTATAAACGCATCCTTACATATAACAACAATTTACTCTTTGCTGAATATCTCTGTGGTTATTATGTTTTTTCCCATGCTCAAATAATGCTTATCCCTCTGCATAAATTACCATAGGAGTGATCCATTCTATATTTCCACATAATGGCATGCTTGCCAAATCTTTGTGGTTTTTTTTTTTTTTTTTTTTTTAATAGAAAAAAATGAATTACATTTAAAAAATGAATTATCACAGTGAGGTTTTAATGTCTCCTTCAGTAAGTGTTGATAGGGCCCCCAAATATTATATATAATAAGAGTAGAGCAAACATTCTTTATTTTAGTAATTATACGAAAGAATGTATAATACATTTTTGAGAGTGGGGTGTTTTGCACTAACATTGCTATAGAAATTTATTGCTCTGAATACTTAGAGATTAAAATTTTAAATTTATATTTAAAATATATATGCAGTTGAAGAAACAAAATACTGGGTTCTTTTATCTGCCATTCTATATGCCAAATGTTGCTAAAATTAGTGGGAAAAGAAATAATTGCAACAATTAATACACAGAAATTTCTGTGTATTGTTGAATATTTTTGCTCTTGCATTTTCTTCCAAAATTTTTTATGGCAATTCAAATTATTATTAGTTGTACTCCTTCTCCCAAATTAACCAAGAATGAAAGTTGATTGCAAAGATAATTATGCTGCCAGCAGCTAGGCTTTACATTTATATAAGCAGTTTGTATTTATATTTCATCAAATTGCTAATACTTAGACTGAAGCTTATTATACAGACTTACTGCACAATTTCCTAAGGAATTAAAAATATTCTTAGGTTTTTGCACAGTATTTCTGTATTTGTGTTAAAATTTTTTGCTCATTAGATAAAAGTGATTACAGTACAGGGCAGACTGTAAATGAGACAGCAATCAGATGTACCACATCATATGTTGGCATGGATAAGTGACTATTCTGTGCATAGGAAAGCATTTAATATCATAAGGTTAAGATGAGGTAGACAAATATAACATGTATAGTAATTTAGTAATTTCCATTGTTATTCTTGTTATTAGCAAACTGATATTTCTTTTAAATAATTTTGTCTTACTTGACATTCTATTTTGTGTGCACTGTTGGCTTAATGACTCATGAAACTTTGCAAAATGAAAAGATGGGTAATATAATGAAAGGTGAATCATTAATAATATGGCCCATTTGTGTTTAATATCTTTGTTGGACAAGAAAACACTATTAGTATAAATAAACTTACTAAGATTGTAATAATTATTTTAATTAATAAATAGCTTCATAGGTCAAAATGACCTTTGTCCCTATTTATATATTTTATCTAATGTACTTAAATTAAACTTTATCTTGTAGTAATATTAAAAAAATAAAAATAGAAAAGAAAGATGATTGGCTTTAATTCTCGGTATTGTACGATTTCAGAACAGATGTGTTGAAAGACAAATGAGGAATAGAAGACTATTTATTCATTATTTATTATTTTTATTTAGCATATAAATGGCGGTGCATGGTTGTGTCTAAGAATCCTGGGGCGGGGTGATGGTGGGCATGGAAAAAGAAAGAGGCAAAGCCACAGCCCAGGCAGTCAGCAGCACAGCCAGGGTCCAGGGACATGAGTCCCATCCATAAGATGTTAGAAGTAAATTCTTTGTGCTAGGAAAGGGAAAAAAACATGGGGCTGTCTGTTGGGCCAAATGGCAGAGAGAGCGCTGTCAAGAAGGGAATGGTACAAAATCTTTGCTCACTGCAGCTCTGTCTTCTTTAATGGCTTTAAGTTTCTGTTTGTAAAAAAGCCAAGACTTCTAGTCTTTCTTCAATAAAGTGTAGCTCTTTTAAATTTAAAAGTGATTTTTAGATGTTTCTGTTTCGTATGGTTTTATTTGAAAGCTTCATAGTTTTGATCCTTGGTATCTACTATAAACTTTTAACTTGTCTTAATGCTTTGGTTAGTATAGACATAATTCTCACCTTGATGTTTTGAAGCTAAAATGTTTTGAGTTTTGCTAATTGTGCCTCATTATAAATGTCTGTATAATTATATGTATACTGGCACATTTCATTAAAAATTATATTCTCTATACGATAAACAAGTAAACTTATTATCTAATTGGTTTAGTTTAGTTTCTTTTAGTAGCTTTGCTTAGTTTAGTACCTAGTTTCTGCATGTTTTCTGAACCTTCAGCTTGGGAGAGGTGTAAATTAGAATCTTAGCATACACAAAATTGATTTTACCAAGTAATCATTTTTTAATATTTATTTTAATTGGCAGAGCATATTTTATGTAGAAATAGTGGCATGAGGAATAAAGTGAATCTAGCTAGACTCAATCAAAATATTGAATTTTTGCAATGGGTATGAATTTTCCACTGGAAAGAATAGTAATTATGCCATTGAATGGAGGATTTGTTTTTTTAGTACATTCAGAAGATACATTTTCTTTCAAATGGAAAAAGATACAGCAAAGTCTCCTGGCTGTATTATGCAAGAGGTCTAATTACATTACAGAAAATATTGCTGTCTCGGTTTTTAATAGAAATATATATACTCTATTAAATTAGCTTTGTTATTACACTGTTTGATCTTCAGTGTCTGGAATGAGGCTGGGTTTTACTCCATGTAAAGACTTTGAAAGAACAGATGCATTTTGAAAATACTGATTTTTTTGTGCAGAACATGGTGATACTCAGGGTCCTTCTTGCTCTCTTACTGACAGAAACGTTGCACTCTGCTCCATATGAAATATAAAGGTTGCCCCTGTGCTCATGGGGCTTCATGTGGGTCAACAGTTTCATTATTCTGATGGAATGCAGCAGAAGGTTACAAGAGGAAATATGATAGCTGCCATGGGAATGGCAGCTACCACAGATGGCTTTAGATAGCAGAACAGATAGATTGAGCTGATCTCTGAATTCATCTGGGAGAGAGTGTGCAGAAGGGGGGACAATGTGTTCTCATGGTTGCTAAGCAGATGGCCTTTTGCATCTTATGTTAATTGTGGCTTTTCTTCTAGATGGGTGCTTTCCTACCTGAGCATACGGAGCTGCAGTAATCAAGCCTAGAGACGCAAAACTGCGTGAGCTCTGGGCCAGGCTGGGGCTATTTTGCTTTCAGGTACCTAAATAGCCTTCACTGGTGCAGAACTGAGAACCAAAATCCTCAACATATCTTGAAGGTGTCAACAGGAAGGGGTAGCCATAACCATCTTAGAACAATACACAGTGACCATAGGAGGTGCTCCCTAGTCTTTCCACATCAATACAACCACAGTTTGCTGAAGTTTTGGTGCTTTCCTAGTTTCTAATTTTCTAGAGCCTACTTAGGAGCTGAGAGGAAGCTGAAGATACAAGTGGATACAAATCTATATGGGGTGTGCGTAGTCTGACATGGCAGCTTGTTCTAAGATCTAATCAACTTTCTGAATATTTGCTTGAGCTAGCAGATTTATTTATTTTTTTTCTCAGTCAGAAGACATTTGTTTAAAGGAATACAAGGTCAAAGTCATCTGTAATTCGTGTCATTAGTGATAGGACCAGAGGGAATGGCTTCAAGCTACTGCAGGGGAGATTCAGGCTGGACATCAGGAAGTATTACTTTTCAGAAAGGGTGGTCAGGCACTGGAATGGACTGCCCAGGGAGGTGGTGGAATCACCGACCCTGGGGGTGTTCAAGGAAAGACTGGATGTTGTGTTGAGGGACATGGTTTAGTGGGAGCTATTGGTAATAGGCGAACAGTTGGACTGGATGATCTTTTAGGTCTTTTCCAACCTTGGTGATTCTATGATTCTATGATTCTACAGAGAACTATTTTAGTTGTCTGGGTTTTGTGTGTGCTTCGCCCTCTGCACTTGTTAAAAATTGCAGACAGTGGAACTTATTTCATTTCTGTACAGGGACTTTTCTTTCACAGCATTTTTTTCTTGTCATGTTCAATATTTCCAGTGCAAGCCAAAAGTGAAATCTTGTGGAATATATAAAAATCTATATGTAAGTGAGTAACATACATCCAAACATAGACAAACGATCTTTCCTCATCATAGGAACTGTTCTCAAATTAATCCACAGAAAAATATCCTCCAGAAATAATATGTATTTCAGTGGTATTAATATTTGGTAGTTGAATTTTGCTTTTGTTCTGTTGATTTCAAATGTTTAATGAAGACCTTATGCCTTCAGAAGTTTGTACTCAAAGATCTTACATATTCCCAATGACAGCACATTTTGCTAACAGTACTCTGTGGCTGTTGTACATCCCAATCGAGAAGGAAATGAAAATAGCTCCATCATTGAATTTAATGCTGTTACTTTTGTACATGTTTAAATGACAAGCAACTTTGTAGTATTTATATGGTTTTATTTTTTAAAGTCTACAACGAGGAAACAAGGCTTCTATTTTCAAGTAGAAACTCTTCTATACTCCAGCTTGTTTGGAATGCAGGAGTTCCTTTCATTTTCTCAACACACAAGATAGAGTTTATTCTTTTGTTTAGCCAGAATTTTTTTTCCACATTTCATCTGTGAGCCTTTGTGAATCAGTGAAAGACAATGTGGTTAAATACACAATAACAGTCTGTGTGTGTGTTTATATAAGATATTTAATACCAGTTAAATATCTTATTTATGACTCTGAGCCAGCATTATGCCCTTGAGCCCAGGAAGGCCAGTGGTATCCTGGCGCAAATTAAAAAGAGCGTGGCCAGTAGATCGAGGGAGCTGATCATCCCTCTCTACTCTGACCATCTGAAGCCACATCTGGAGTCCAGCCTCTAGTCCAGTCCTCTATGTCCAGTTCTGGGCTCCTTGGTTCAAGAAAGACTGGAATCCCTAGAAGGAGTCCAGTGGAGGGCCACAAAGATGATAAAGGGCCCGGAGCACCTCCCTTACGAAGAAAGGCAGAGAGACCTCGGTCTGTCCAGTCTGGGGAAAAGAAGACTGAAGGGGGAATCAGATAAATGTTTCTAAATATTAAAAGGGAGGTGGGAGGCAAATGGATGAGGCCAGGCTCTTCTCAGTGGTGTGTAGCAATAGGAAAGGAGTAATGGCCTAAAATCTGAACATAGGAACTTCTGCACTAACATGGAGAAGAACTTTTATATAATGAGGGTGACCACACTATAACACAGGGAACACTGAAACAGTTTTTCCAGAGTGGACTCCCCTTCTGTGGAGATATTCAAGATCCATTTGGTTGCCTATGTGTGCAATCTATTCTAGGGAACCTGTTTAGCAAAGGGGTTGGATTTAATATCTCTTTAGTTCCTTTTCAACCCCTGCAATTCTGAAATTCTATGGCTCTCTAAAAGGGATCATCTATAAAATTCAGGATGATTCATGTTAAATGTTCCTTTATTACTATCTTAAGTATTTGAGTCCTCTTTACACTTACAGGATAAGTCCCCTTTAAGCTTGATTTCTTCCATTAGCTGATTATAATTCAGGTAATGCACTTCACCCGCCAGCCTCTTGGAAAACAATTTTTAGCCTGGCTACTTATGCTCTTCTTCCCCTAAATATCACTGGTAGGTCTGCTTAGCTGTTGTATCAGGGTGAGACCGGCTCTTACCTGGTTTCCTGAGAACTCTATTTCAGGTGAACTCGGGCCTATTGCTCTCTGAATTGCAACCACTGCATTCGATTGGGTTTCCATGGGCTCTTTAGCTGCAGCTATTATTGTTAGTAGGAATTTGTCAAACTTGTACTCCACATAACAGCGCATCATATTTGATCACTCCTTTCAAATTCTTGATATGGTTTAAGGCTGACGTGGAACCCACAGAACTTTGGTAAGTAATTGATAATGTTTGCATAGAGATTTTATACAGTTAGTGTAATAACTGTGTATGAGTTTTTAAAATACTTTTTAATGTGCAAATTCTGCATTCAACCCTGAATTTTACCGTGTTAAATGTGCAGGCAATTCTCTAGTTCCAACCAATACATTTATACTCTGTTACTACTTGTGTTTCTGTACTAAACCAAACCCCAAACCTCTGTTTCTTGTAAACATCCAGGGAAAATCTCCCTAAGGATTAAACTATGATATTTATTAACCTCTTTATGCCAGTACTGTAGAGAACTTTTAAGCAAATTAATGTTAAATGTATTACTTTCCTCTGTTTCTTATATAATAATGTGTACATACATTCCTACGTTACCATTTAATGGTCATCACAAAATACCAAAGAAGCTGTAGCATCTCAGAGGTATTATGAATTTCTAATGCGTTAAGTTTAGGATGACATTTCGTTTAACCAGATAGCTAAGCAAGCACAACTGATTAGAATGCAGTACATTTCATTATTATTGGCAAAACTTTTTCTGTGAGATTGTGAAGAATCTGAGTTTAAAATTCATGTCTTATCATATTAATATGATAAAATATGAAATTCAGCATGAATGGTACAAGCTATTCCATTCACATGAAATGGTGCAGCCTGCTTGGGCTGGCATTATTTCACTGAGGTTATGTGGAAAGAGGTATTCAGTCATGTTGCTGTAATGCAATGTGTATATGAAAGTTCTTCGAAACCTCCCAACATATTGACTCGTTTTTCACTGGTTAAAAAATATAGGAGGGAAACTGTAAAATTTACTATTAAGAATGACTTTATGACATTAAGAACAATCAACAGATCATGTTGCAATCATATTGATGGCATTATCACTGTTAAAGATGTTGGAAGCAAAGCCTGGAAGGAGGTTATCAGAAAGAAGGCTCTTAGTACACAATTAGTTGTCATACATGTTTCATGTGAAGAGCTTTTCGCTCAAAAGATGCAAAAGATGTACCAGTAATGAACAAACCCAACAGTAAAGACATTGTAATCCTGTTAAGGCTTCATGTAAAACTGAACTCCTCCAAGTAACTAGCTTAAATTTTGTTCTTCATTTTATTTATAAAATGAGTAGTAAAATTTAAAAGTCCAGCATGGAAAATCCGTCCATAAGCGTATAATGTTTCTGTAAACTATCTATACATCCAGCTTCAGAACATCAGAAGAAAAATGCAGTGCACTCATCAACTTGCAGAAAAGCCTATTCACAATGATAGATATTTGTCTGGAGTTGCAGGATCTTCTCCTTCACCTGAAGCAGCAGAGACTTT
This sequence comes from Lagopus leucura, assembly GCF_019238085.1. Taxonomy (NCBI): domain Eukaryota; kingdom Metazoa; phylum Chordata; class Aves; order Galliformes; family Phasianidae; genus Lagopus; species Lagopus leucura. Next base: position 63,649,346 of record NW_024962262.1, read on the forward strand.
CAGAGGTGGCTACCTATAGGAGTTGGATATTCTGAAATTATTGCTGCACGTGAACTTTGAAATTTCCTGTGGAAGCTGTGGAATCACAACCTTTTCAGTTGTTTGTTATTTTCTTCTGACTTCTTCACAATGTAGAAAGCTTTTTGAGTCTGTTTAGAGACAGTGTGATTTATGAGCATTAATAGTTTTTGAAAAATTGTTTTTTTAAACAGAGAAGATTTTCTTAAGGTTGAGGGCAATAACTTTGGCTTCCCCCAGAACTTGTAATCCAGAAGACATTCAAGGTCAGGCTAACCAAGGCTCTGAGGAACCTGGTGTAGCTGCAGGTGTCCCTGTTCGTTGCAGGAGAGTTGGACTAGATGACTTTTAAAGATCCCTTCCAACTCTACGGATTCTATGAGTCTATTCTACCCTTATTTATTATGTAGTGTAGTAAAGTATGATATGTAGTAAAAATAATAATAATAATTATTCAGGTCTGATTTGTGTAGTAGAAGTTGAACACACAGAGTTTTCTATGTTCCTCAATAGACGTGAGAAGTAGGGCAACCTAGTTTTTCCCTTATCTGCATCATATGCATACTGAGTATACATGTAAATAATTTGTCCATTTGTCTACAGCCTGTGTTTGTGAGAAACATTCCCGTTATTTTATAGTGCTTGGCATCTGTGAAAATTCTGAAACAATAAAATGCCCCTTGCAATTTTCTTCTAAAAAATTATATAGGCTACTGTAATAATATCTGAAGAAATATTTGTCTGCTTTTATTAGGTTGTCTATGACAGAACCAAATAACTGAAAAAATGCTTAAAGGGGGAGTGAGAATGGGAGATGTTACCTCATGGTTCTTTTATATACTATATAAATAAAAATAATGATTTGAGAACCTAATTTTCTTCTTCAGTCCTGGAGTGTCTATTTCTCTCAGGAGCTAGCTGAACTGTGTTTCAGAACTATTGCTATAGACTTGCATAGGTCTTCCAAGAAAGTATTTTTACATTTCATGTTGTCCATTTCCACTTTAAAAGGCTCTTTTCAGTTCCTAAAACAGGCAAGCCACAGTTTTTAGGTTGAGGTGATTTATTATGGTATGTTTATAGAACCTGTGAAAAACATGTGACAATTGACCACCAATTTATGGTTTTCATACAGTGAAAAATCATCATAAAGGAAATCATTTCAGTAAACAACTTGTTTTCAGAGAATAAAAGCAAGGACTGTGACCTGCTGATCTACAGAAGACTTAATTGCTGTGTTTTATTATTTCACAGTGCACTGACACTATTAACTAGCTCAAAGGCTGGAGACGGGTAAAGATTTTGCTAAAATCACTTCAACTTTTCAGTTACCAGCCTAAAAATGCTGAATTTATGTACCTGCCCTTTTTTTTTTTTTTTTTTGTATCATTACAGATGTTTTAGAAAAAGGAATATGACATGCACACAGATTCTGCTGCCTTGTCTTACTGTACCTATTTTGAAAGCATGTAATGAAAAACAAGGAAACGTATTATCTTAAATTTTCATGCAACAATGATTCTGCACCAGTTATATGCACTGTTTCATACTCTCATAACATTGCAAAATTCTGCGCTGGTTCTGGTTGCTGTTCTCATTGCTTCCATTTTAGTTGTATACAGTAACAGAGACTGTGATATACATCTGAAGTGGGTATGTATGAAGCAGTGGCATTCCAAGCAAAACACAATAGGGCCAGCCCTGCAGGCCATTTTCACCCCAGGACTCTAAATTACAGGACTGCTGCAAGCCCACCAAACCTTGTTAGAAGCACAGTCAGGTGCAAGTCAGCAACTGTATGGCACCAAATTGCCTTTGTTGCTATGTTATACTTTCTATTAATATTTATTGTGCACAGCAGAAGTTAGCTGAACCCTGCTTGAACAAGCTCATTTTATTCCTCTTAATTTTTCCAAGATTAAAATAACTCCCCTACAAATAATGTAGAATTTCTTGTTTTTGAGCATATTGTGTCCTGCAGGATCTCTCTCTAGTTCTTGCACTGTTCATCTAGCAACAAGTGTGCTCTCACTGTGCACTATTTGGTCACATAGCAACTACTGTACCTGTCTCATGCCTACTGGAGAACTAATCACTATATAATTAGAGTTGAAATCTGCACAATGGCAATAAGGTAACCACAGTTGTGTAATATTCTGATAGGGAGGAGTATATGAAGTTTCTATAAATTCATTAATCATCATCAGATTTGTATAAAAGTTGTATGAAATTTTCCCTGTATGTGATGGAGGGCAACTTAGTCCATCCAAAGAACACACTGGAAATTTTGGGTCATGCTAATTTATAGACATGATCTGATAGAAAACCAGACAAATTTCTTCACTACTTCTTTCAAGTTAATCCTATTTTTTTTTTGGCAGGCTGAATTATTCCTGTAATATAAGGCAGCCAAAAGATTAAAAATAAAACAAACTGTAGAGCAGCTTCCAGTTAATAAATTGACTTCTAGCACAGGGGAGAAGTTAGTAATCCTTTTTTACTTCAGTGAAGACAAAAATCATAATTTAAAGATTACGTCACTAATCTCATTTAGGATACCTTTCTGTCGGGTACAAAATATGGAAACATACGCTTAGTGCCCTCGTAGTTTGTTGATACTTTTTTTCCTAAAAGTTGTAATCTTGCCAAATATTTACTTTTGTGTTTTACTTGCTAATTAACTGTCATCCCCATGAATGGTGGGTGTACTTAGTATAAAGAGAATTATAAAGGAAATTATGCTGTTCCTTATTAGTCTTTTTTAAAGCCACACCAAAAATATACTGATGCTTGCATGCTGCTTCGTAATCTTTCAGAACTATGTTTGCAGTTTGATTGATTAGTTTCTACCACCAAAGAGAAGCAGCTGCAGCTCTGAATAAAATTGTGCTAATGAAGCTTTCAAAGTGGTGATCAAAAGAAGACTTTGCTGTTTCAATTGTATGCTTTTCTGAAGATAGCTAATTGTGCTGTTTCAGCAAAACATCCATGTCAAAGCAGCTGAATCATACATTGCAATTGGAACTTGAGAACATCTAACGCTGTGATGGCTAATCTTTGTGATATTTGGTCTGTCAGTTGCACAAAAGTAGAAAGTGATTAACTGTATTTTTAGCTCTAAAAACTGATTCAGTCAGAAGTCTATTAAGAATATTCTATATTTGGTCATAGAAAACTATATTTACATGTCTGTGAAGACAAGTCTAGATAACTGTTACCTCATGCAACAGTTCTGATGAAGTACATACATCCTATAACTTCAAGAAGAGTTTCAGTCTGGTGGACAGATGACTCAGTGTTCGAGAGGTTCAGGCACAATGAGGTCTCATACACCCTAGAATAGTCTGCTTGAAATGAATTCCTAACCCACTAAGACATATGACGTCTAAGATGAAGCCACGTACAGTTAGGAATTTTCCTTCAGGCAAAAGGCAAATTGTTCTTTATATTTTTATACCAAACTCAGAAGACAAATTTTGCTGCTTATAGTGAATTCTGGGCCACCATTTTTAGACCTGTATGTTGTCCACCCACCTGTTTTACTCTAGTTCCACCTCTCTCTGAAGCACAGTTCAGTCCATTCCAGACCATAGGAAAACTCATACAGGGCAGGGGCTTGCTTTCTCATGCTAAAAACTGTAGTAAAATGAAAAATATAGGAAAATCAAAAACATAAGCAAAATTAACTGATTGAAAGATATATTACAACAAAAGCAAACAAACACACAAAAAAAATCCCTTTGAAGTAAATAACTGAGCTGAAATGACGCTTCATATAATTTTGAAAGTTGAAATTTCAAAAGAATAAAATTATATGAATGCAGTTTTCAGTACATGGAGCAAAGAGCCTGTGGCAGACCTACTCATCTCTCATGTCAAATGATGTTTGTGATGTTTGTTGAGCAGTTGTTAATTATCTTATTGTAATTAGGGCTTTTGTACATTTAATTGAAATTGTCACTCAAAGTAACCAGTGTTCCACAAAATGTCCAGGGACTTTGTTAGGTATTTCAGGTTCAAATTACTACGGAACATGTAGTGATCTTATCAAGCAGCTTTCCATGTGGTGTATCTAACATAATAATGTCCTGGAAGTACTTTGAATGATAATGAATAAAATAGCTCCTCTGAAGGACGAGGTTTTTTATTGAACACAATCCACTAGACGTCATTACATTCTCTACCTACTACATCTTCATTCTTAATGTTCAAACTGTAAAAAATAATTAAATTTCATTTTGACCCCTTTTTAAATTTTAAAAGTATTAGGCTCAGTGAAGTTGCCTTGGATTGTCACAGACATGACCCGTTATTCTAAATGGTTCTAAAAGTTTGTAAATGTTGACTCTTGTAAAGACAATACATAAAATTATGTTTTCAGGTTTTGTATCACTAGAGGATGTCTGTGACGTTTGATAAAAAGTTATTCTGACCTTTGTAAATGCTTATCAGCCCAGTATTGGGAATTACAGCCTCCATGGAAAGGACTTTTTTTTCCATTCTGCCTTTCTGCTGTCTCTATGCTATGTATCTTTTTGAACCAGCGTTGTTCAATCCAGTGAAATGACATGATTAAATCCTTGTTGCACAAAAGTAATCTTCTTGATTGTGAATTATTTCAATCACAAAAGTAATACCATGAAGGCAGATCAGAGAAGGGTCAAATTAGGAGAATAGTTCAAATTCTTTAAGTATCTGCTAAATTTGCTTAATCTATGGCATGCTCAAAACCACTGTTTTTATTTCCTGCTCTTTACCTATTTAAAAATTAAGTTGAAAATTTCCCTCTATTAGCAAGTATTATGAATGTTGAATCAACATTGCTTTCAATTCTTTTTTGTTCAGTATCCAACCATACATTCTAGTAATCACTATTTTATATAAGTTGAATAGTCATATAAAAATATTTTTAGATTAAGAATGTATTTTCAGAGTATCCAGATTTTTAGACAGTTAATTTAGAAGATGCAACCTAAATGTAACCACGGTGTCTGAACTTCTGAAACAAAATATTCCATAATCTGAATATGGAACATAAGAGGACGTCCATTATTCTTGTGTTATTTATTTATTATTTATTCTGTTTTGTTTCATCTATAACTTGTAAAGTTTTCAGATATAAGATGTACCGTTGAATCAACTTTGTTTTTTTTTTAAGTAAGCCCTCATTATTTCCACTATTTTTGAAAACTATGGATACTTATGCATTCAACTCTTCTAACCATGGAAATGTATAAAAATAAGCTGAAGCAGTGGACACTGAAGAGGGAATTTATACATCAATTTAGTTGTAGACATGTGCTTTCTATTTCTGATTCCACCACTGTAAGTTGATTTAGGAGAGTAAAATCAGGAAGAAGTAGAGATCAAGTTGAATCTGGATGCCAAATTTGAGCCCAGAATTATTAATCTTGATTTTAATTTTAAAATCTTGATTTTTAAAGGTACATTTAAGTATTTCCTCTTATTTTATCTCTTATTTTTCAGTTGTTAAAGGAAATTACTGATTGCTTTAAAACTTGTCCTTTAGAGGAATAGTCATTCAATAATGGTATTTCCGAGGTATTCTTGTATTTGTCTTGTAATCCATACAAAGTTTTCCTGGATTACCTCATTTGCTCTTTGCTCTCCCTTGACCACTAATACGATCTTGATATGATTTGTTAGACATATGCAGAAGGAGAATTGTTATCTCATGGTTCCCAGTGGGTAGGCAGCTATACAAGCTATTATTCCCAGGTAGAGTTTTTATCTCATACTATATCCCATTGCCTACCTACCTCTCTCCCTACTTTCTTTCATAGAATCATAGAATAGCCTAAGTTGAAAAGGTCCATAAAAGTCATCTAGTATCATCCCCCTGCTATGTGCAGGATTGCCAGCCACTACACCAGGCTGCCCAGAACCACATCCAGCCTGGCCTTGAATGCCTCCAGTGATGGGGCATCCACAGCCTCCTTGGGCAACCTGTTCCAGTGCATCATCACCCTGTGAGTGAAAAACTTCCTCCTGATATCTAACCTAAACCTCCCATCTCAGTTTAAAACCTTGTCTTATCAGTATCCACCCTCATAAAACAGCCATTCTCCCTCCTGTTGTAGATGTAGGGTTGTAGATGCCCCATCCCTGGAGGTGTTCAAGGCCAGGTTGGATGGGGCCCTGGGCAGCCTGGTCTAGTATTAAATGGGGAGGTTGGTGGCCCTGCATGTGGCAGGGGTGTAGGAGATTCATGATCCTTAAGGTCCCTTCCAACCCTGGCCATTCTGTGAGTCTGTGATCATCTTAGTGATCCTTCTCTGGACTCATCCCAACAGTTCTGCATCTTTCTTGTACTGGGGGCTCCTTCCTTTTTCCCTGACCATTTAAATATCTATCTGTAGATATATACATATATAGATATACATAGATATAATATAGATACAATATATATGATTATAATAGATGTGTATATAGGTAGATATAGATATATGTACAAATATATATTCGTATATATTATATTATAATATATAATATATTATATAATATATATATAGTCTTAGAAATGAACCTTCAACAAAAAATCTGAGACTCCTTAGGATATGTTTTGTGTTCCTACTCAAAGCTGTATAAATAAAAAAATGAAGATTACAAAGTTATTAGCAATATGTGTTATTTTCTCAACTACTCTTTGAGGGGCGCTTAATCTAATGTTACTTTTTCAAAATGTATTTTGAGTTATGTAAGCTTTTCAGATCACAGCTTAACCTGGACTGAGCCGAGTCTGATGAAATACACATGAGATTAAGAAAAGATTCAAAATCCTTAAGAAATAATTTTAGATGACCAAGTGTTATTTGAATGTGAAGATATTTTCTTGACATTAGAAAGTAAAAGAACAAAAACATATATACATATATGTATACATATATACATATATCATATATACAGAGATGTCTTCCATCACTCCAGTTTCTCAAACCCCGCCATTAGAATTTTTCCCCAAAAAGTCTCTACCAAAAAATCCAAAACACTCATTAGCGCTTAGGAAGGTAACTCTTCATATCTATTTCTGTGTTAAAGAAACAAAATGGAAACATAAAGATTTTAATTTGATTGATTTACAACCTCCTTTTTCTTTTTTTTTTCCTTGTTTTCCTTTTTCATTTCGTTCTGTTTTAGAAAAGGAATCAATCGTTGTTTTCTCCTAGATGTACTTTAAGGTGTTTTCTTTCACTCTCTTTTTTCTTTTTTTTCTTTTTTCTTTTCTTTCTTTCTTTCTTTTTTTTTTTTTATTTATTTATTTTTTTTTAATTAAAAAAAATCTATATTGTTAACCTGCAGTCATTTTGCTAAGAAAGTACTTTTAAAAATGGGTTGAAAAAGAATCTTGGTGAGAAAATCTTACATTCCTGCTCTAGTTCATAAGAAAAGACTATTCATACAAAGATGAAGTTATTTTGGAAGTCTAATGAGAATTATGTTTCATATGCCATGAAAGTAATAATACTTTTGCCTTATTTCTTAAAGATGGATTAATAAAAAAAAATTATTACAAAGTTTTTTTATAGCCAATAATTCATTTCAGAAATTAAATGCAGCTTTAAATTAAGTAGTATATAACAGTTCTGGGATGATATCTGCTGGAATTCCTAGAAAATAAATAGGTAAATTACATTCTAATTCAGAAAGACTGCTCTTTTCAAGGTCTCCTACTCAAATTCTTTATTAGGATTTCTTCACCCTTCCTCTTATTGACCCTCAGGTACCCCTTGCTGCTTTCAACATAATGTTGAACGGAATCTTTAATCAGTCTTCCCACCTCACAGCATTAAGGAGAGGCTTCAAAATCACCCTCTTCTCACAGATACAGTATTACCGTGAGGGTCCGTGTATTTATATCTTTCTGTAACACTGGGTCAAATGGCCACTACAACAAAATCCACATGAAAGAAAAAAATTTAAAAAAAGAATGGTGCTGAAAATGTTAACTAGACAGATGTGCTGTGTAAAATTTCATATCTTTGTCCATTAAACTGCTTTTGCTCATGTCATAGTGGAAAGTGTGTTAAATACCAGCAGCAAGATTCTTGATGCAGTGCTGGGCACTGCTTTTTTTTCCTCCCTGAAAAAGTGCATGTGTTATCAGACATTCTGGTGTCCAGAAGGACTTTCATGGTTTTTTATAGTTTCACATTTCTGCCTCTGTAGAGACTTCTTCAGTCTCTATTCCTTGTGGCTGCAGTTAGAGAAAAGCATCCTGTTATCTTTATTGCACGTGAGCTGACAAAGCTGTATGACTACTAATGATCAAATACAGCAATCACACAGTATGTCACACATTACTAATTATGTTTTCAAAGGATGGCAACAAGGCTTGGAGAAGTCAGTCAACCTACGAGGTGTGACTAAAGTAACCGGGGCAGTTTAGTCTGGGGTCTCAGGGAAGACCTTATTGCTCCCTTCCAATATTTGGAAGGTGATTACAGTAAGAGTGGGGTTGGTCTCCTCACTGGTGACAGGACGAGGGGAAATGGCCTCAAGTTGTGCCAGGGTAAGTTTAGGTTGGATATCAGGAAAAAACTTTTTTACAGAAAGGGTTGTTAAGTGCTGGAATAGGCTCCCCAGGGAGGTGGTTGAGTCACCATCCTTGGCTGTGTTTAAAAACCATTTGGATGTGGTGCTCAGGGACATGAGTTAGCGGAGTTAGAGTTAGGATAGTATGGTCAGGTTGTGGTTGGACTCGATGATCTTTAAGATCTTTTCTAACCTGAGCGATTCTATGATTCATTCTCTATCTTTTTTTATTCCTTTTATCTTCAGACATTCTACATTCCTAAGTCTTTTATTAGTTTTTCAGCATTTTTCTAATCTTTCTGAATAAATTATTTTGTTAAGGTAAATCTTCAGTATCCTAGATTAAAATCATGCTTGGACATGGCCACACAGACCAGTAGAAATAGAGTAAGATTACTGAAAACTCTGTAGCAGTAAGCACAGTGGAGTTCTTTCTTAATTTCTTAATAGTTCTTTCTTATTTTTGTGTCTCTAACTGCCAAAAAGAACATGAAAGTAGTGGCTAAGCAAAAAACAGATGGAGGTAACAGGCTGTCCATTGAAACCTTGGCTTAGTTCACTTCTCATCTCACTTGTTCCTTCCCTCCCAGGCTAAGGAGGCACTCCTTGAACGGCACTTCTTGAAAGCTAGCTTCAGTTACCCAGCTGTGCCTAATTTCAGGAGCCTCAGGTGCAGTGATTCTCAGCCTGCATGAGCTGAGTTGGACAGTACCCTGGGAGAAGGAGGGAGAAAAGTAAGTTTTTTTTTTCTTTTTTTTTTTTTTCTCTGTTCTTTTCTTCCCTTGTTTAATCTTAAATGAGATGGATTGGGAGAATCTGATACTTAAAATCTTACTGATTGATGTCAAAAAGAAATAGGGAGTTTTTTGGACAGTTCTTTTTTTCCTGATGAATGATTTAAGGCGTATGTTTCAGTACTTCTAGTAATTTTCTAGTCCAGTTCTCTTTTCCCAGTCCAGAGTAGGGCCCAATGTATCGAGGGTCTGTGCCAAGAGGGTATAACATCTCATGTGCTGTTACCATATGCCATGGTTTAATCCTGATTTAATGTGACAGTAAGATCTTTCTCCTTCTGTCATTTTATTCTGCCTGCTGATATCACTCTGTATCCCCAGTCCACCTTTCCTTTGCAGCAGTTTCCTGAGCTGCGTAGATATGTGGCACTGTACACATATGACCTTGCAGCTGGAAGCAGCTGTGTAACCTCTTGTCATAGGGAAGTCTTCCACTCATTTCTGGGACAAAAATGCAGGGATACAAATGTCTTCATTGAATTTCACTAGTGTGTGATCTTTTTTTAATATTTCTCTTTCGATAAAATCTGATGGCAGTTTCTTTGCAGTGTTAGTAAATCTGTAATATCTTTGGTTAGTGCAAAATTTCTGCTTGTTTCTGGCTGCTGAACCTATCGCCAGGCTTTTTATAGGAAAAGTGTTTTCACATTCATGATAAGGTTCCTAGTTACAGATTTTTTTTTAAATAGGTACAATAAGATCATCTTAAGTACAACAGACGTCTCATACCTGTCACATGAAAATACCTTTTTTTTTTTTTCTCTCTCTCTCTCTGTTTTTTTGTTTTCTTCCACTAAATGTACTTGACAAATTTGCATCAAAGATTCGTGGTTACATGTGCTTTCTATTACATTATGACCTAAATGAAGGAAGTAGACTGTCTCTCCACAGTATGCAGGAAAAAATACAAGTAGATTAGTTAGCACTTAATTGAATTTGCACTTTTCCTGTGCTGGATATTTGTTTAGTAGTTAAGGCATTATGCTAAAAGTGTGAAATATCGCAGTTTCCAGAACTCGACATCCTTAACATCTTGAATGCATAAGTCTCTGAACGTTTTCTCTTTACTTACAAAATGAGAATTTCTTACCTCATGAATTATAAGCGAATAAATATATGGTGTTATGAAGTTCACTGGGCATAGGATAGAATTAATATTTGATTCTGTTTGAAATATTATCCAATTGTCTATTTTCTCAGTCTGCTGGGCTAAAACTCTTGCAATGATATTTCTGCACTGAAGTTCAGCATAAAGAAAATACTATTACTCTGTGCTCACCTATGGCTGTTGTGCAAAGTATACAAGCAGCATTAAACTCACTGATATACCAGAAAGGTCATTTTTGGAAGACTTATCTCTGCCTCTGCTTTTTCTTCTTCTTGTTCTCTTCCCTTCATCCTATATCTCCTCTGAACATCCTTTACACAGTATCTCCCAGTTCTTTTGACCACCTGATTGCTGCCTTCTCATTCTATTCTATTCCGGCTGCCAGCACTGTTCACACTGCTCCACAAACAGGGATAAGTCTTCTGCCCTCCAGTTTCATGGACGTAGGTGGCATTTTGTTGTTGCCTTCTTGCTAACTCCTTATTCTTGCACAGATGTCCCATGCAGCTTCTGCCCTTCTATTGATCTTTGTTGCCAGAGTACGTGAGCAAAAACAGTGTTCTCCCTGCCCTGTGCTTGGAATTTGGGCCATAGGTGTCTCACCCTTCTATATGCAGCAACATAAATAAACATAAAGCTACTAATGCTTTATATGACTTGGGACTAACAGGATGTTATGATTTAACCCAGAAGGCGGTTGAGCACCACACACTGCTTCACTCCCTTTCTGCCTTCCTAGTGGGATGGGGGTGGGAGTTGGGGGAAAAGATTAGAATTCATGGGTTGAGATAAAACTATGTACTAAGATAGAGAAAAGAAAAAGGATGACAACTATGATTGTATTTATAATTGTACATAACAGGTACCGCACAAGCAATTGCTCGCCATCTCCCAACCAATGCCAAACTAGTCCCCCAGTGGGAGGAAGAGAGCCAGATGACCTCCCACCCTCTTCAAAAGTCCTTTTTCATGATGTCACATGACATAAAAATCTCCTTTGCCAGTTTAACTCAGCTTTCCTAATTCTGTTCCTTCCCATCTCCTTAGCCTCTTCAATATGATTGGCCTTTACTCTGTACAACACTGCTCAGCAGCAACTATAAACATCAGTGTGTTGTCCAGAGTATTTTTCTCCTATAACCTAAACAGCATCATGCCAGACACTATGAAGAAAACAGTTTCATCTCAGATAAAAGTAACACAGGAATTTTTGTTTTCCTCTCTGTTTACCTGTTGTTACTCTCATGTTGTTAATTATCTAGGAAAGAACATTCCACTAAGTTGAAACTAAGTATACAAATCTCTGCTAAACAAAGAAAATTATCATCTTGAGGTTTGCTGTGATTGTCTTTGTTTTTGTTGTTTTGTTTTTTTTGTGTGTGTGTGCGCGTACATGTGTTTGGCTTTATTATTATTGTTTTGTTGTTGCTTTGTTTTTAGCCAGAGGAGTAGATATTTCATACTTTATAGATGATTGGTCCCCCAGTAGTTCATTCTCATCATGGGATACATCTAGGTTACTTGTTTGTTTATTTCACTTGGAGAAAAAAAAAGAAAAAAAAAGAAAGAAAAAGCAAAATGTGAATAGTCAAAGTAAACGCTTTTAAGTAGAAATTTTCTCTTGTGTAGAAACTTGCTTAAAATGGAGATACCTTTAACAGTGTATAACTTTTGGATCTAAATTTTTCTAGGAGAGTGAAAGGAAATAATTTCCTTGAATAAGGTACTGAGAGATATTTGTTTGTTTGTTTGTTTTGTCAACACAACAATTGTTATTTATCCCTATTAAGTTTTTACCTCTTCACTCTAAAATGGATAGTACAGGAGAGAAGGACACTTCAGTCAAGGAGGATTCCTTTCCCTCATCTGTCCTTTTCTCTTTCTACAGGTTGCAACACATCTTTCTGAATTTGGTATTATTTTCTCATTCCTTTTCTGGTTCCTAGAAATATTCACATGGATAAGAATTGTCACAGTGATGTCTTTTGTCTTGAGCACGTAGTGTAAAAGAGTGTCACTCATTGAGAGCACTGAAGGTCTAAAGTGGAGCCTTCCAACCAAAGGAAGTTTCTCTGGTGTGCCATGAGAATAAGGCTGTATTTGAAGATTCACTTCATGTCATCTTTTCACTGTGTGCTTTGCATTTTGGGGTCAAGGATTACAGCTAGACAGGTTGTAGAGAAAGCACTGCTTTTATACCTTCCCTAAGATTTTGAATATCTCAAGTGTGTTGCTAATATTTAAAATCTGTTAAGGAGCAGTTCTGCCCACAGTGATTCCTTATTACAGTATTTATTTGTAAATACAGCCATGACATTGAGCCAAATGATCATGTCTGCTATGTTGTATTTGTCATCAGCATAAGCAAATTTTTCAAGTAATTTCATGAAGCATAACTGTTAAAAAAAAAAAAAAAAAAAAAAAGCAGAGCAGAAATAACGGAAAGTGCATCCTGAAGTTTAATATTTGATTTATATTCAAAAGCAGGATAGACCTTGTGAACAAACTGGCCAAAATTAGGCTCCTCCGTGTTTTCATGGTACTTCAGTCATTCAATTTGATCTTATTGAGAATCCATTTCAATTCTCTGTTTAAGACCAAAATTTTATTTACCTACAGTGACACTGAAATAACAGTGGCTTCATCCATGAAAAGAAGAAGAAGTTGGTATAATCTCCTCCACAGCGCCCAAGCATGGGGAGATATAATTGCTTGTGAGCAAGTGGTTGTTATTATCCTCCAATGTCTTATTGGAGAAAAGAATGTTGAAGCACTGTGCAACTATGGAAAACACATCATTTTGGTGTTACTTCATCAAAAATTTATGGAACCCTCTGACAGATGTGAAATAACAGCCATCTCACATTTTATTCATAATGGGAGGTTTGTAAACTACTGGGACCACTTTTACTTTCATAATTTCTATGTAAAAAGGCAGAGGAATATCTAATGACAAAACATAACACTGAAATTATTTCACTACCACTCTTAATGTACTTCAACAATAAAAGGAAGCTATATATTCTGAGAACTGAAATGTCTTCTTCAGCTTAACAGTATGAGGGGAAGGATTCATTCTTGTTGTGCTTAACAGTCCTCTTTCAGTCCCTTAATAGTATATGACTGTGATATTATTCATATTAAATACTTTTAATTTCTATTTATTTATTTGTTTGTGTGGAAATGATATACGTACATCTTTGTGCAATCTGAAATTTGCATTTATGGAGAAAAAAAAAAAAAAAAGTACATTTCCTTCAAGGTCAGCTCTCCAGAAATACTTTCAAACATACACTGCACAGACAAATAATTTGGGAAAATATTTCCTGAATTAATGAACCCATTGTAGTTATTATTTAAGTTATGTACAGTATTTTCATGTTTTACATTTTTCATGTAAATACAGCAATAGTGAAACTTTTTATTAGTTTCATTCTAATCATAAAATGTCCATTGTGTTCCTGTAAATAGTCAACGATACTTCAACACATCTTATGGGTGAAAATGCTTATCTTTAACATCATATAACCATAGAACAGAAACATGGAATCGCAGAATAATCGTGGCCAGAACAATATGGAGTTACGCTGGCAAGCTTCCAATCCCCTGTTGACCTCTTTGGTTGACCATGAGTGCAGGTAGATGGTAGAAAATGGTTTGGCTATCACCTCCACCAGTGATCTCAGTACCTTCGGGAGAATCCCATTTGGCCCCATAGATTTGTGACTTTCCAGCTATAGTAGAAGGTTTGTAACTGATTCAACGTGAATCATGGGAAGCAAATTCTGCTCCCCATCTCAGACTGCCAGGTCAGGGGGTAGACTATTCCAACGATAACTGGTCTGACTATTAAATGTGCCAAGAAGGCATTGAGAACCTCAGCCTTTCCTAAGTGGTCATGCTCTTCTCTAAATCCTGTAAAGGATGGAGATTCACCTTATACTTGTAGATTTTTGTTGTTTTTGTTGATGTTTAATGTTATTTAATCAATAAGAGATGTGAAAGATAGGTGAGTCATTAGTTCCACGTGTGTGATTACAAAGAAATTTAGAGACTAAGGGAGGGGAAGTACTGTCAATGTTTTAAAGGTAATTTCTGAAAGCTCTAAGCTGTAAACATAACGTTGAACATTTTCTTCTCTTTTCTTTCATTGTTTTCTTTTTCCTCGCTTCATGCAGGGACAGCATCAAATAGTTTTCAGTTGTTGTTTAGTACCTTCTACCGTTGCACTTTTGATAAAGTAAGGCCTGCATGTGCAAATGGTGTTCCAGTTTGTATATTAACTAATTCCTATAAAATATCAAGCTAGTGGGTTGAGTGAAAAGATTTTCTCTCCCGAAGACAGTTTTCTAATTTTGGAGTAAACATGTTCATTGTTTCCATGGTTATTTATACGTATGTATCTAAATTTTCAGGAGGGTGTATCCAATTTAAGTGTTTGAAGGTGTTTGCACTGAGGATGTAGCAATGTCATTAGCTTGTGGAAGACTTTAATGATTGTTATTTACCAGAGTAGTGTATAATCATCACAGGATACGTTAGACAAAGTTTTTTTTAAATTATAGCTTAAGTCACAGAAGTGTGAGAATTACATCTTGGAAAAAAAGCCACTTATTCAAAATGTAAAAATCTTTCAGTGATGTTTCTATTTTCTTTAATTATCAGGATATCTTACTTTTGGATATTTCTGGTACACTCCCTTAAATCCTACTTCCCTTTCATATGTTTCCAAACAAAACATTATTCAGCGTACACCCTGTAGGTGTTATGGACAAGATTCACTTTAGAATTTGTGGAGAACAGATGTTCAATTAATATAAAACTTGAAGTGAAAGGAATTAATCCCTATGAGTTACTTCTTGCTATTCTTCCTTTAAGTCTGGACTTCCGTTTCTGTCTTCCTTTTGCAACTTTGAATGGACAAAAACTTCAGGGTGTTTTTGTTTTGTTTTGTTTTGTTTTTCCCTGACTTTCTTATGTGTTGAAACAATTTTGTTTTCAAAGACTGAAGCGTGAAATTGGCAAAAATATCCCATTCTGGGTTTGCAGCTCAAAGAAGAGAAGCAGACATATTCCAGATATTATTGAGTGACAATCCTGTTTTCATGCCAATTTAGTCTTACGTCTCTCCTGAGACAAGATGCTGCAAAATACACAGTGCTGAAACACGTTTAAATTTAGTGACTTAGCTTCCTTCCTTGAAAAGCTGAGAGAATTCACAAGAGAAGTCTCATGGCTCAGGCATGCCTTGGTTAAACTGCATTACCACAGTTGCAAAAAAACAGTATAGAATCAACACAAAGAGATGAGTCCAAAATCCAAATACTGAACTGGAGAATACAAACTTAATTAAGAAATGAGGTTGCTTATTATTACTTATGAAATTGAAGGAGAAAAGAAAAATAACACAAGCAAGCAACTAAAACTTTTCTGAAGGGCAATTTGAATTTCTTATTGCCCAGATTATGACTTTTTAATTTTATTTTTTGTTCTTTGTTGACAGATTTTATTTTATACAACATCACAAGCTGCATAGCTGCAAAATTTCTTCATCATTATCAAGCAGTAGGACAGATTAACTTATTGAGTACTTTAGCATGAGTTGATTTCACCATCCTTCCAAGGCAAATATTTGGTCTTGCTGGACACTGAGATCATGTTAGCACCTTGTGCTATTCGTGTGAGTTGTTTAGTTTGTTTCTTTTCCATTTTGAACTAGGTTCATGAGATCTATATTCATGAAAATACTATGGTGATCTGATAATGGACAGACTTTATCATTAGTTGTATCTGATTGTATCCATATCATTCTAAACCTAGTACCAGTTCTAAGGGTATCATGCTTCATGTTCCTATTAAATAATGAAGATGTCTATACATAAAGTGGAGGTTGTTGTTTTTATGTTTTTTGTTCTTTTTTTTTTTTTTTTTTTGGTCAAAAGATGATATGCAAAGTCTTTTATGTTGGTAAAAATCTAATTACTGAAGTCTCAGAATTCTCATATTGCTAGTTTCTATTGCTATTTTCTCTCTGCTTATATGTTCCCTATGAAAACGTGTTTGGAAACTGTAGCAGAAATGCTAAGTCATAGCTTAAAACAGTGAATGAGCACCTGGTAGGAAGGCAGGACCAACCCAGGAGAGCTCAGGTGCATGCAATACACCTGAGTGACTTGAATGGTTGGAGCCAGGATCCACCCATTCCCAGACCTCATATAAGGGTTGGCAGTGGAAATAAGGATATATTGCTGGAGATCTCTGCGTATCTGAGGCCTTCTGAAGTCATGCAGCTTCTTTATTTCTTTGCCCATTGGTGTTGCATTTGAGCAAGTCCTCATTTGCTGCTGTCTAAGACCTTGTTACTCTGCTGTTATTGCTGTTACAGGTAACAAACTGCATTTAAATGATGATTCAACAAAACTGCTGTCTACTTAAATCTGGGTCCAAGTGTGAATAGTATTGTTTCATTCTTCATCTTAACCTTGTTCTTACAATTGTCTAGTGTCTTGAGAAGGGTATAAAGAGGAGGAAGGTCTGTTTCTGATATTTTACTTTTATTATAATTTCACATGACTTGATTTTTCAACTATTTTTCATCTCCATAGAGTGGTTGAATGTCTTTGTTGTGCAAGAATGTACTAATGATCTCTCTTCAGTTTCTTGTATACTACCAATGTATGAGTGAGTAAAAGCACCTTCCACCTTCTCTGGTAGATATCCATTAAGATATAGGGAACTTTTAACAGCAGTGATGATTATAGGCTGAAGAAAAAGCGAACTTTTCCAGCGTGAACACATTTTGTGCAAAATATGCTTTTCTGGTTTATGAAAACATGATAGAAAATCCACGTACTTTGTAAAAGGTGGAAGAAGAAACAGTGCATTCTGGAAAATATGTAGTAAAACATACTGAAAAGTATAGGTCAGAATTGTCCCAGTGCTGATGCTTTCCTGTTGCTGGTTATTCTTATGCTGAGTGCTGCAGTGTAGGGTGATCGAGCAGAGGGTTATCTGATTGTACAGTATAAATGTGAATTATGTGCAAATAAGGTCTGCATCATCCTGCTCACTGTAGTGTTGAAACAGTGCATGGTATGTGTGTATAGGCATCATAGTATAAACCCTATTTAAAGGCACAGGTTTCCTGTTTTCATTTTAGAAAGCTGTTGTGTGCTGTGGCTTCTAAGCAGCCCCACTGTGTGATGGGTAAGTCATGTTCTTGGCAGCAGCACCTGCAATGGGAAAAAAATCTTGATAAAAGCGGAAGTTTAGTACATCAAATCTGTTTTCTTTTTCTTTTGATTATGTTTAACATTCTTTTTCTGTCTGTTGTAGTACCTTATTTTGATGAGGTCTAAGTAAAGTCTCTATGATTAAAGGAGGCAATCTTGATTTGTTTTAATTGATTTGGAATGAATTTTCATAAAGAATTAAATTATTTTTGTTCTCTCTAATTTAATACTTTCTCATCTGCTTGAAGACATTTTTTCACATAAATTTAAAAGT
Organism: Lagopus leucura; assembly: GCF_019238085.1. Lineage (NCBI taxonomy): Eukaryota > Metazoa > Chordata > Aves > Galliformes > Phasianidae > Lagopus > Lagopus leucura. Next base: position 63,667,325 of record NW_024962262.1, read on the forward strand.
TGAAAGGGCTTAATAACTTAAGACAAGTAATATGCCAGTTTTCTTGTTAAATCAGTTTGCCTGTATTTGCATGCAATGTTTTTAAGTTGCGCTCTGCGATTTAAGTTGACTACTGCAGTTTGGTAATATAAGGATGATATATTGTTGTCTGAATCTACAAAAGGATGAATAATCCTTTAAGTGTGTTGGCCATGGCCATCTTTGAAAGCTTGGTGATAGTGTTGTTGTTTTCCTGACACTGGTTTGTTTCAGTTATTTTTTTTGTTGTTGTTGTTACTAATAGTGTGCTTGATATCATATATTCTTGGCTCAGAACAACTAGGTGGTAATTTTTTTTTTTTTTTTCCAGTTACTGTAAGGACTGACTTCTTATGAATCCTATAAGAATAGAGGGGTTTGGGTGGTAATCCCAGCTCTTGAATGATGGTAATGAACGGTGGAATGTCAGAACAATTTATCTAACAGAGGCAACTTATATAATTATAAAGTTCAAAGACGTTACTATTTATCTGTGGTTCTGAACATACAGATATTTTTTTCATTTGTCTTTCTCCAGGCCTCCTTGAAATATGTGAAGTTGTCATGTCAAATAGAAGGTGGCTTTGATCAGAATTTTCATTACTTTGTCCAAGGAAATGTAAATTAGTATTCTTATTTTCTACACCTAGATGTTTTCTGTGTCCACAGCTCATACTCAAAGAGAAGTGTGCTTTTTTAAATTTTGCTGTAGCATCCGTTACTCTCAGTCAGTACCTTTGTATTATGATTTCCATATAATTCTGAACATTGGATGAATTTCCTCTAGGAATTTGCTGAGTTTTAGAACTCTACTGTGAAGCTTTTATTTCAATTTTCACGTTTCTCTTTGTCCTGACACACGTGGACTGATGTGGCTATTTCAATGTTATTATTTTCCAGTTATTATTTTATGTTGTAAACAGCTGACAAGTGGGGAAAATCTGAAGACTTTAGGTTGATTACAAGCAAAATATAGCAACTGATGTCTTATTACTTTCATAGTGAAATATTATATTATTCTTGGATATGGGAGGTTACTTTTTATTGAGCCTGAAAATTAAGTTATCAAGTGGTAAATTGCAATTCCATATTTTGTCATATAACATAAATTCAACAGTAGTTATAGCTGGAAACTGGTTTCTAAAATAAAGTGACTAGGAAACTTTTGATGTAAGTTTAAGCTATTTAAAAATAATTGACTAATGACCAGAGAGCTCATAAATCACGGAACTGGAGGGACTGAAAGGGACCTTTAGAGATGGTGTCCAACCTCAGTGCTAAAGCAGGGTCCCTCGACCAGGTTGTACAGGTAGGTGTCCGGGTGGGTCTTGAACATCTCTATAGGAGGAGAATCCACAACCTCACTGAGCAGCCTGTTCAAACTCTCTGTCACCCTTACAGTGTATAGAAGTTCTTACACACACTTGTGCTGAACTTCTCATGCTTCAGTTTGCAGCTGTTTCCCCTTGTTCGATTGCCATGCACAGCTGAAAAGAGTCTGGCCTTGTCACTTTGCCTCTCCCACATAAATAAAAAATTACTTATATACTTGAGTGCATAGTGTCTTCTGATGGGAAGTTTAGCATTTGTTTCCATTTATGTGGATTGGGAATATGTTAAATATATTTACAAAAAATGTAGTCAAGACAAAGCTTTGTTTAAAGTCATGTATCTACTTAATAATTTACAAGCGGCATGAATGTGGAATAAAACAATTCTGCAAAAAAATTGTCTAGGAAAATCTTTTCCTAGTTTCTTATTAATGTTCAAATAGTTGTTACTGGGTAATATAAATACATTCTTCAATATAATACAATATAACAGCCTTCTCCCAGTTATTGCTTTTATGGTATTAAATATCACATGTTCTGAAAATATTAGAAATAATTAAAAAATATAAATCTAGAACTACTAAGCACATTAAGGTAGTTACCAGTAGCAAATTCCTCAGCAGTGAGGGGCAAAAACTCCTTCTATTTTCAGTGAAATTAGTCTCAGTCTCTCAGACACAGTCAGTATCACAGCTAGTGTCCTAGCAGTTATTAACATGGTAGGTTCTGAGATTTTTATATGCTCCTGCTCACACTTTATGTTCTAGTCGTGGTGCCTGGAGTTCTCTTTCGCATTCCTTATGACTGCTGTTGAGTTGCATGTAATAAAGATAAGAACCTTTTCTATCTCCCTCTTCATATTACGGATGGAAGTGCTCATCTATTAAAATAAAATCCCATAAAGCAAATATTTGTAGGACTCTAACTGTAAATTGAAGAAATCCATTGCTTTTATTAAGTGGGAAAGACCTACAGTAGAGGAATGGAGACACATTAAATCTTAATTTTGCCCTGCAGTGACACCATCAGAGAAGAAAATGAACGAACTTGCCATTAAAAATCAATTCAGTGAATCTGGGGCAATTATTTACTAATCACAATTACTTATTAATTTAATCTTGCAGTCACAGAAAGGAAGTTATACAGCTATCAGTCTCTTTTGCTATGTCTTATGCTTGTGTAACATACATGCTGATGTAGACCATCAGGGAGTTCAAAGCATGCATAGCTGCATCGTGTAAGTGGAAACAAAGGCATGTTGCTTTGTCTATGAGTTCATATATCATCCAAATGTATTTGGATAATGTTATTGAGATGAAGATTTATTTATTTACTGAAGTGTTTGCAACATGCAGAATTTGGGGCGTCTCAGTTCTTGAAAACTAGAAAAAAATCAATATCTGTACATTATTCTCTCTGTTTCCTCTATAAGGAAAAAAAAATGTAATAATACTTAATTAGCTTTCTAATTTCACTGAAGGTTTTATAAGTGCTTGATTATTTTAATTTTCATGGATAGCTCCTTCCAATGGAATTTATTGGTGAATAAGGCTGAATTAATTTCATATTGCCACTGTGAAGAGGAGCTGCAGCTCTGGACTCATCTTTCTTCACTGATGAATACAGCATAAGCTAACACAGGTAGTCATTGATTATGCTATATAGATTGCATATTCGTTATCTCATTAAGATTCCATCAACACCTTAATGAAGCACCCTTACTGGACAGATCAGACTGCTGGTATTGACTTGCATACACTGCAGTGCAGTACCACTTTGGCCCTAGGTGTCAAAGCCTGATCATGTCTAATGTGACATTTGCCATTTCACCTACCTTTGAGAGAAAATACACAGCACAAAACCATGTAACTTGTGCTGGTGCCTCCAGGCAATCGTATAGCATATGTCTACATTCTGGAAAGATATGTAGCTTAAGCTTGACTCTCTTGGAAATGTACAGATGGAGATTTTCTTCAGCTCCCAGCATCTATGAAAACAGAGAATAAGCCCATGAAATTCTGAAAAAAATGATTTTGAAATGCCCCAGAAGCTGTTACCCCTCAAAATACCTGCTGTGCGTAACTTGACATATTTTCATAGCAATTTCATTAACTGTAGCAGAGAAATCACACTAAATTATATTTTCTCCCATACTCCATTTCTGTTCTGGTCACACTCAGGTCTTGCAACTACTTCAATGCGAATGAAAAGCTGTGAGCTGCATTTAAATGACCAAATGGTATAATTGGAAACAAACAGTACAGGCATAATAACTTTGTTTAATAGCAGTTCATTATAGCAAGATTGATTACAGCTTAACATGATATATTTTTTTTAATGATGTGATAATGCAACTTGAAAAGGATGTATCTTATCTGAACACTAGAACAGATTATTTGAGGATTCTGTATTGCCTCACTTACAAAAGGTTATTTTATGGTTCAGGAGCTGAGGCACAGTTTTATATAGATAAACTGCAATAGAAAAATTACTATCAAAGTCAGGTTGTTATGTGGTAAACTTTTTTCATACTAGCACTATCAATTCCTAACATAAAATTTTATTGTTTAGCTGTAACAGAGGCATAAAACTGTGTGTGTCACCTTTTGTTTATCACTTACTCTATTGAAATTACTTACTCTGTTCCCCACAACTCCCCTGTAAGATTTCATCGTTGTAGAATTGTAGGTGCAGGCTACAGGTAGAAAAAAATGCTAGAAAGAACTGATAATATTTATAAAACTCCATTGCGTAGTTTCTTCAGTAACAACTTCTATGACAGTGAATTTACAAACAAAAATTAAAGTAGAATTATGTTTTGTTTTTGTAACAAGTAAAATAAATCTAGAGTTCATGGGGCTAAAGGGCACGTGCATATGTGTACAGAGATGTGAACAAGGTGTGATTACTTTCAACTGCAGCTCTTATATGCCACATTACTTGTGGGATTTCCTTTCTGTTGCTTCTGTAACAATAGTTCGAGTCAGGCTCATTCTTTTTATTGCTGGCATTGAGATAAGAAAAACAGTGCAGGATGGTATAAAATCCTATTGGATTCTCATGGATACTTATATCCATAACAGACTGAAAATGGAATTAGAAACAAAGTTATTCACTATTTTACAGAAAAAAAAAACCCATATTATTTGTTTTTAGAAAATGATCATATTTCTTATATACTCTTTTCTTCTGATGTCCTGTTTCCTTAAAAGTTAGAATAGATAAATCGTTTATTTAAGAAATGACATCTGGCTCTTGATTCTCTCCATGTATTCTGTATGAAGTCTGACCTATGTTTTCCTTCTGTTTAAAATAACAACAACAACAGCAACAAAAAGAGATCTAAATTAAAAGTAAGGAAATAAAAAGCCTTTCCAGTCCCACTAATCTCACTGATAAATTTCTTGATTATAGCTTCTGGTTGCTTTTATTTTGTCACCTGAGATCTTTTTCTTTGGAGGATATGCTTATTTAATGCCTTAATTAGCTGATGGGCTGGACATTGTTTGCTTTTGCCTATGTGTATGAAAGGAGAAAAACAAGTTTTCTCTCTTTACTTTTAAAAGATAAATTTGACTGACAGTGTAAAACCTGAGAAAAGGTTTTTATTTTCTATCTTTTTCATTTACTTTAATCCTTAGTTTATAGTTGCATCCTTAAAAATATGCTAAGTAAAAAAGCTTTTCTAGGGAAGAATTTTAAATAATTTTTTTTAAGATACTATTTTTGAGATAGTTTTAAAGAATCTATTTTTAAACATCTACTGTTTCTTCTCTAAAACTGCTGAATAAATCTGATTAGTTCTTCCGTATGTTCGGAAATAATAATAAAATGATAATTAAGTAGATAACAGAGGAATAAATGTTTTCTACTCTAATATCAGAGTCTTTAAAAAAAGTGATGAATTGTGCTGCAGAATCCTCAGAAACCTGACATATTTATGTAGCCTATCCAAAAGTAGTTGATCTAAAAACCTTTAGTGTTTATGTCTTTGCTTTTTTTTTTTTTTTTTTTTTTTTTTTTTTTTTTTTACATCACTCATAATATAACCACTGACAAAACCTCATTTCTAGGCCTCCAGAAAATTCATGATTGAGAATGTTCGGTGTTATTCCCTGTCCTCAAAAATCACTGCTCCTTTTCCCACGCTTAGGAAAAGAGTATGCAAACATCATTCCTTCCGCTGTGTAGGCAGGGAGCCGATCAGGCTAATGTGTGAGATGGGAACCTAATTTAATCTTAGCACTGCAGAGCAGCCTCTCCCACAATGGTTTTGCTACCAGGGTTTTTAGAGATCTCAAACAGATTGGCTGTGGGAGTGTTATTTCTGTAAACGAAGACTCAACTGGCTTCAAGCTTTTAGAATACTTCTCAGTATCCTAGATGCACTGATGTTCTTGCTGCTCCATAAAAAGAGCAATGGCCACTGGATGTGCATGACTAGGTGTGTGACATTCAGTTTTGGCTGATGAGAATAAGTTTCAGTGCTCGTCATTTAAAAAAAATGAAGCTAGCATAAGCACAAAAAGAAGAGGGTAAGTTTAAAAAAAAAAAAAAAATACCACCAATGACAGAAACAGTAAACAAACATAACATTTTTAAGATGGAGGTAATGGTAGTTAAAGTGTGGAGTTCTATTTAATAGAAATTCATCAAAGGAAAAATGTATGTTTTCTTCCATTAAGAAAGCTTTCTTTTTAACTTTTAACAGCATTTATACTCTTTGTGCTGCAGTAGTATCTACTCAGTAAAGGCCTGATTCTCTCAATCAGACATGGTAGCTTACCAACTGATTGCATATCAAATGATACAATGTCCAGACTGACCATCAAAAGATGCATATTTGATGAAGTATTAGTTTGAAATATGGAGTTGTTATTCCAAAACTTCACTATTTCTTCTAAAGCATAATTTATTTATAGGTGAGATCTTTGTTCTGATGGTGAAGATTTTAGGCTTTCTTGACATAATTTCTATAACTTCTAATTCTGTCAGAAGTAGAGTGCTCTGCAAAGGTAACGAAACAATGTTGGTAAAAAAATGTAGTTAGAGCTGCTACGTTTTTTGAATTAAATGAAATTTCTGTGAAGACATTATATGAAGGAGACATTCAGTCAGCAGTCTAGTTCTGATACCTAATATCTTTCTAGATCATCTAGAAGGCAATCACTTAAGAGTCAATACAGAAACAATAGGGGAAATCATGCAGTAATGGAAATCAGGTACTACATGATCTGGGACTCAAAATGAAGAAATGTATGAAGACTGGTCATTTCAGTATATGTGTGGTGTTGTGTAGATTTTCTTTAAAATAGAAATAACTATTACAAATAGATCTTGTCTAAAATTTCACAGAGGGCTGTTTGAAAGGACCAAATGTCACTTGATTCTGTAGGCAAACCATCAAACTGAGATTAATTTCTATTGCTTGAGAGCACTTTGGCTGGCTGGAATCTTCAAGTTGTCTTCTACAAAAGATAGATACTCAAAAAGAAGCAGATTTCATTTATTTATTTATTTTCCCCCCATGGCTTTTACCATTCTGCAGTAATAATTTAAGTAGGACTATCAATAATTTCAATGGTGTCTGTAAATATGATCTTTCCCAAATGAGAACTTGGAAGTATAACTCTGGTAGATATCTAATTGGGAATCTCAGTAGTTGTGGATTGTCAGCCAAGAAAAGACTAAATTTGTGTGTTTTCCATGTTCTGCAGAGATCTGAGAAGTGGGCGCTTGCATGTCTGTGCTCAGGGTATGAAGATAGGTGGTTCTGTGCTTGGATGTACAGAAAGTATTAGTGAGATAATATCATATTCTCATTATGTTCTCACAGTGAACATTAGTACGTCATGGAGATATGAGACAGTGCTTGTAGTTCAGAAGTTTGGTATTCATTGCATTGCTGAAAACTATAAAGAGACAGAAAAATACATATTTACCAGTTCACATAAGTTGTTTTTGTAACAGTGGAAATTGTTGTTTTTTTCCCATAAAACAAATTTTAGAACTTCAAAAGTCATAGTGAAATTTCATTGCTCTTTCAAACCTTTCGGGAAAGCAGTTTGATTTGTGTCATAGTTTTCATTGGTATTCCATGATATTGTGTAGTAAGCTGTTAATACCAGGGAATACTGCAGTTCCTGGATCCCAGCAATTCCAGCTGCTCCCATGCAGGTTCTGGTTTCTGAGAGCAGCACTGGGGGAGGATGAATGGCAGTTCCCAAAAGGCTTCAGTACTTCTCATATGATTTCCTGTCCAGGAGGAAGATATAGAAGTGATGCTGTAAATTAAGATCTTTCTCTTCTGCCCTGGTCAGCTGAATAACCCTAGGGGTTCAAATACTTTCTTGTTTGCTATTTGTTTGATTTATTACTCCTAATTTCTTGTATACTGCATTATCTCACATTCATTTACCATTTTTAATAAATTAGTTCCCTCTTCATCTCAATCAAGTTGTTTTTTGTTTCCCTCCCTTCCATGAGGTGGGGGAATATTGCACGGTTAACTCTTTAAACTGTTAGAATTTGTCAAATCAACTTTAAGAAAACCAGTAGGAAGAACAGAGAAATTTGGAGTACTTATATGAGAAGATTTAAAAGAATGACATTTTCAGATAATGTGCTCATGAAGTTTTCCACAGAGAAGACTATCAGACAGTTGATAGATAACACAGAAATGTAAATGTTTCTTGTTTTAAAATTTTACACTTTTCAATTCTCAAACAGAAATATTTATGTTGACATTGCATCATGCCCAAGCTGAATATCTTGTATATGCTAAATTATCATGCTCTACAGCACTGCGATTTTACAGTCTCTAATAGGCAATTCCAACAAAAATCCAGTAACGTACCACCACCTCAGAGGAAACAGTGAGGAAAAAAGCATGTAGTACTTTTCTCCAGAAAGAAATCTATTCTGGACATTTTGAGAAAAAGGGAGAGAGGAAACATAATTTTTTTATGTGTGAACTTTGAACCATTCTTAATCTCTGTAACTACCCCTCTCATCACTGCAGGGAGTGCATTCTGTATGATAGCAATATGACAAGTCATCTACTTGTAGTATCAGATTTTTGTGTAAAATGCACAATGTTCTGAAAAATGTGTCACAAGAACTGAATAAAATGGGGAATCGCACCCCTGATTTATTTCCTGTGTATAATATAGGCCTTGAATACAGGTTGCAACTCAGTCCAAAGACCATAGGACCACACATAAGTTAAAATTAGGAGACTGTACTGAACCTGCATTAATGAGATTTGAGTCTTTACAACTGTGGCAAAAATAAGCACCCTTTGTATGACTCAGAAAGGGGACTCAATTGTAGAAGCCCTTCAAAATCAAAGAATTCTACGTATGTTCTTGAAGGAAAGATCTCATAAATTTGCTCATTTATGTTTCTGTGTTTAAGTCGTTGAGTTCAAAGTGCAAGCTGCTTTTGTTTACAAATTGGACTTTTGGGTATGGCAAACACAGTCCAATGCTAATGCAAGCAAAAATGTAGGATTTATGTATCAAACAGCTCTTAAAACGTCTCTCCTCTGTGCTGGTTATCCTGTGAAAATGGGTCTGCTTCAAGAAAGCTGAGAATGTCACAGGAAACACTCCAGGTCTAGAATTCCGGAATGTATTTTTGAAATAGTAGTGTATTCTTTGAAAACATAATGATAATTTTTTTGTTAGTTTGCTGAGTGTGTGTTTTTTTTTTGTTTTTTTTTTTTTTTTAATTGTTCTGCTCAGTGAAATATGTGGGTCAGAAAGAAAAGTGTGAGGTCCATTAGAAGCTCAGCTAGGAACATAAGAAGAAATAGTAGAATTATTCAGATTTAGTCATTCTTTTTCCAGCTAGCCTTTCTAAGGAATTACTGTACCTATTTATACCATCTCACTGTGTTTGGCTGTTTGCTTATTGTTCATTTTTAATCTTTTCAGCACTCATTTGAGACCAGCAGCGTAGCTTATGCAGCATTAGGTTTTGTGATGTCAGGGGGAGTCCTTTATATTTCTGTTTTATTGTCCATCCTTAGTGACTCACAGTGAGTAACAGTGAGAAGACTGCCAACATAATCTTGTCTATGTTATTGTCTGGATGGCTATTCACAGATAGGTTCATTGTAAAGCATGGTATTGGTTTTTCTTTTTAAAACTTGTCTTCAGTTATTGAAAGGCTGGAATTCTGTAAGTTTGCTTAAGATAAGTAGTCAAACAATAAGCAGTCTTCAAGTTCTTGAATAAAAAAAAAAAAAAAAAGATGAATTCAAGCACACGTGGCAGATAAAGGTAACATTGCCATTATGTCTGTTAGACAGGCAAATATTATTTCTTTTATCAGTAAAAATGCTGTGTAGAATTTCTTCTGCTACATTTAAACTGGTCTTGCAGAGTTGCGTTTACTTAAGAATATCCACAACTGATGAACTACCAATAGGATGCCAGTACTATTGAAATACCTATCAGTATTGAATTTTACAAGCAGCTGTCTTGTCTCCAGACTCCATTAATTCACAGTAGTCATCAATAGCTCCAATCCAAGCAAACGAGAAAAGGTGTATGAAATCTATAGAGCTTGCATCAGAGAGCTAGAAATACAATTTGGAAACTACTTTTTATTTTCTACAAAACTTTCAAAGGATGAATACTATACTCTGAAAGTGCTTTATGCGATTTATGGAGCATCTGGCATAGGAGACAGTTGCATCTAGGAGACATGAAGCAACAAGTTATATAGGCTTTTAGCAACCAAAATATGTCATCCGTGATATAAACTACTGTCACTTTAAGCTGTAATAAATCACAGATGAATTTGTCATGGGAGGTTTGAGACATACCTTTGCTATATATCCTATTTAGTACTGCTTTTACCTAAAGAAATTCAGCAATGTACAAAAGTCTTTACCTTAGACCTAGTTTCAAAGCATTGTGCAAAATGTTCTATGATTTTTTCTAAATGAACCTAAGTAATTAAGAAAATTAAATTCTTTCAATGAAAGTAATAGAAATAATAAGCAGAAGTATTTAGTAAAATGTCTTTCTAATGCAGTTTTCTTCAGTGTAAACCCAGCAGTAGAATGATTGTAATTATAACATACATTTTGTTCTGACCACTGGAGAGAAAATGTGGGTAATTTTATTTCATGAAACATGCTATAAAATCATTGTAGAATCACCAAGGTTGGGGAAAAAAAACTCCCAGATCATCTAATTCAACTATCCACCTACCACTGATATTTCCCCACTAAACTATGTCTCTTAGCGCAACGTCAAAATGTTTCTTGAACACTTCCAAAGTTGGTGATTCCAGCATTGCTCTGGGCAGCCCATTCCAGCATCTGACTAACAATTCTTTCAGATAAGGCATTTCTCCTAATATCCTTCCCTGTTGCAATTTGAGTTCATTTCCTCTCGTTCTCTCACTGTTACCTGGGAGGAGAAACTGACCCCCCCACCTTGCCACAACCTCCTTTCTGGCAGTTGTAGAGGTCAATAAGGTCTCCCCTGAACTTCCTCTTCTCCACAGAGCACTGCTGCTTCTTAAATAGTTTGAAGCTGTGTAGGAAAAATATACCATTTTAGTAACTCTCTCAAACATTCAGGAAAGGCTTTTCTTTACATGGAAGTTATTTGATCACGTGAATAAGGAGCAGAAAATGACATACTTCTAATAAAACAACTAAAACATTCGGGTAGGCAATATTATTTTTAATTCCCTTCCTACATTAAAGCTTTATTTAGATTAAAGAAAAAAAAAAAAACATCTATTCTTTGAAAGAAAACATTTAATAATTTCTTTTCACAGTTTTTGAAAAGTCTGTTTCTCTCTTCTGGACAGAGCTTACGTATGTCTTCAAGCTGTCAAAATGTTACAAAGCTCTTGGTATGGGAGGAGAATAATGAAATACATAAAGTGAATGACCTCTCCTCCCCCCTTAAGAAATACATTTTATCCAGTTTTCCAAATGCAGTGAGGATTACTGAATAATTGTGTTTTAGATCCAAGTACATAGCTGAGTCTTGTATTACAATTTTTTCAGTACTTGGAGAGGAACACTGCCTGGGCTTTAGGATAGGAAAACGACTAAGTACAAGAGGGTGTTGTAGTTGTCGTTGCAAATGCTCATCCTGAGAGGCTGATGATTGCTTTATAAACCAATTGTCCTTTAGCATGTAAAAACTAACTTTTTATATTTTTTTCTCTGTAGCACTGGTGAGCAATTTAAGGAAGTAATATCAAACTGGTTTAAACAGTAGGAAAATCCTATGCTTTTCCTACCAATTGAGCTAGTTTGATTTTTACACATGTGCTTCAGAACCTGATAGAAAGAAGGAGAAATCTCAGCTCAATTGCCTCAGCAAATACTACACGTGCACACGCACACACAGAAAAGGTCTGCTATGGGATGCTCAGAACTAAGGTATGATGATATGCTAACAACATTGTCTAACCAGTGTGACAGTATGGGAAGAGCTCCTTAAATAATGAGTTGTGAAATAAAATATGAATTGCCTTTATTGTGATGTCATCAATCTTTCCAATTCTTATGCTTTTCAAAAGCAGGATGCTTTTTTTTCTGGCAACATGAAATGTGGATTAATAACGTTTGTGAAAATTCTAAAAACAAGACTGGTTCACATAATGTTCATCTGACTTCTTGATAGAGAACATTTGTGAGTAAAACGGCTTTGTAAAAAGATTGAAAATTGAATATCCATGAGGTAAAAGAAGTTTATGATTTACTACAAGTCTGGAACTAAAATATATATATATATATATATATATATATATATATTTAAAGTTCTGGTTTCATACTGATAGTATCTTCTAGTATAAATAGGTCTGAGTTGAAGGAGTGTGATTTGGGAGGTTCGTATATCCCAGCTTTACTCACTTATCATCATGGAGGCAAGGACTTTACCAACTACAACTGTTTGGTGCAGCTGATGACAGAAAATTTCCTGTTTTCTTTGGATTGGATGCAACCTATATACTGGAACATATTTGAATGCAACGCCTATACTTATGCGGTCTTTTTCCCTGGTCAAGGTTTGGCAGATCTAACAGTAGCAACCCAGCAAGTGTAAGATATATGATTCTTCAAAGATTTCAGCACAAGCAACTTGGATAATTTCAGATACATTAAATCATGCGTGCAAAGATGGTTTTACTCTTTCAGTAGTCTAATTAACAATGATATTTTGCTAAAAGTAAAGATACAGGTATATAGAAGTCAGTTATTTTGGGTTTTATTGGGAAGTGTAATTAATAACTCATGGTGTCATGCTTATTCCAGGTTTAAATAAAAAATCTGCTTCTAATAGGACAGCATTTACAGCTTGAATTATCTCTGTTTAATTGTCTATAATCCCTTGCTAGATATAGAATTGGTTATTAAACATATTACTTTCCAAATAGCTTTAGTGATGTAAATTTACTCTCAATATAAGCATTATTATCATATGAAATTTCAAATATGTTACGGTTTTCAGCCTTTTATAGAACATAGTATAGAAGATTATAATTTCTCTTCAAATATATTGATTACAATAGACTGGTTAAACAGATTTATAGAGGAGAGCATCATCGGGACGAGTTTGAATTGTCAGAGCAGAACTGTGTTCCACAATTTTCAAAGAGGCTTCACCTTTTTGTCATTCTATTTCAAATCACAACATTAAAACTAAACCACTAGGTAACTTTTATCAACAACAAAAACCTGTATACATGTGTATTCTAAATTATTACTACAATAATAACATATATACACTGTTAATTGGCTCTTTCATAGCACTTACAAATACTTCACAATCACTGGCTAAGTAGCGGAGTCCTTACAGTGTTACACTACACAAATGCACTCTGAGATGCTTTGCTTTCTGGCAAACATACACTGATTTTAGAATGTACACTTAGTTAAATGTTTTTGCTTTTAGAATACATCTTTTGATATTCATCCAATTTCTGTTAAAATGTTTTTGTTCATCTGGGTAAGTGTAGTATTCCCCCAAACTCAAGACAGCTTGATTTCTATTAACTCTTTTTCTTTCCTCTTTCAATCATTTTATTTTCTGAGTTATCCTGCTTGAAAATGTTTTGCTTGAATGACTTGAGGGAGAGCTAATATTAAGTACTGTTTAATTTCTCTTTAGTAGAAGGGTTGAGAAGAAGGTGCCTTACTGACATCAAGCTCTGCAGTCACAGTTATACTGAATAATTGATGGGAGCAGCTAATTCCGATGCTCTTGCATTTAAAAATAAGCCCGAGCAAAGGCATCAAAGTTGACTGTCCATATTAAAAACTGAGGCTTCTTGCACTGCTAAACATGAATGTAGGAGCAAGTTCAGAAAAGCTTGTTTTGAATGTCTTGTCTGATGTGAGAACAGGCCATGGAAAACTGTATTCTGAAATGGACAGTGGGGATCTTAAGGCAAGAGCCATTTCTTCTCTGGAGGAAAATTTCTGTGGGTTTCCAACAGAAAATGATAGCCATATTCTTAGATGCTTCTCATTCTCTACTTAAGTATATGGTATTTAAAGGAGGAAGCCCACTTATATTAGGCTCCTAATAGGCACAGCAATAGTTCTTTATAAGCAAACTACACAAAAAATCCCTAGATGTGATTGCCATGCAGGAAGTTTTTATTTCTATTTATTACTCTTTAAATAAGTCATAATTCTGTAATATTTCAGCATTTCATTATACATGTAAGTGTTCAAAACCACTTCATTGATACAGCTCTTATTTTTTCATACAAAATGAATTGGAAGGACATGAACAGAGCAGTTCATATTTCCCTGCATAAACTCTTGAAATGTCATTGACAGTGTTGAAGGGAAAAAAAAAGCTTGCTGTTACAAGTTATTGGACATCTAGAAATTGCTACTAGGATGCTTTTCATAGAGATCAGATAGCCCTCTTATTTCATATGCATCTAAACTATTGAGTGTTTTTTGGATAATATTCTAAAACACTATTGCATCGTGGCTGTGGCAATCTTTTGAGAACAAGTTTTCCTCCGCTTCTCATGAGACTGTTTTATATTCATGTATACATATTTATATATAAACAAAGTGAACAGCTTACTTAGAGCTGATAGACTTTTTTGGAAAATTGTATTCAAGACATTTGCTATTTTCTCCAGCCCAACCTGTTGATGAATGAATGACAGTATAATGGTCCTTGGCTTTTTGATGAGGACATGATGAGACATTGTTCAGATCATTAAGTTAAAACTACTCAAGCTCATCTGTTTAACCTTTTGAAAGCTTAATATAGTATGATTATGATTACAAATCAGTCTTGTGTGTAAGACAGGAACTGACAATTCGTTCTGATCAACTAGACACTTGGGGCATGTGTGGCCAGCATCTCTCAGCAGCTCACAGCTGGAAAGGCAGCTGACCTTTTCAGATGTACATGAAAAGTCTATGGCCTCTGGACAGAAAGAACAGTGGGATACAGCCCATAAGCCACCAGGCATCTATCGCAGCATTTACTGTTTTGGGTGTTGTCATCCTATAAGACCTGGGACAAGGTTCCTTAGCTCAGATTATACCTAATTCCTGTTTGTTCTGAGTGACCTGTGAGGAGTGAACTATTTAAGAGATTGCTGCACCTGGAGGAATGAAGTGCGCATCAGTATATTGATTAGCTACTTCTAAGTTACAAATAACTCCTCAGGCTTTAAAGAGTAAGTTATATAGCCAGTGCTAGTCTTACATTTGGGCACCAGTTTAGGAAGTAGAGAAGGAATCTAAGCTGCCTTGCTTTAGCATCAGTTATGTTTCAACAGGGAAACTTGTGGTGGCATGGAAGCCCAGAAACCATTTTATGATTATAGAATAGAGGTAGAGTATTAACAGCTTGCTTTTTGACTGGAGGCTGACATCAATGAAATAGTAGTATATTTAATATTTCAATCAACTTCTTTATATTTCTGATTAAATTACTTGTGGTGAATCAGAGCACTTAATCCTTTTAGTACTTATGATTTCAGACTATTAAGAGCATGATTGCTCTTGTTGCTCTGTTTACATCTGATTCATATAATATGTTATTTCAAAATTACAAGATGATGTTATTTCACTTCTAAAAGAAAGCTTATAAGTTAGGAGTATATTTATCTGAAGGGATGGTAATGTACTAAGGAAAATTTGTGAAGAAATAGATGGCATAAGACTCTATCAACAATATATGTGTGTGTGTGTGTGTATATATATATATATATTGTGTGTGTGTATAAGTTATATACATACATGTATATAACTTTACCTTGCTTATAATAATCTTGTTTGGGAAGAGAAGTCATTTTTTAAAAATGAGCTTTTTGTCTCTCAGAATATCAGAAGTTTGAAGTATTCCTTGATTGGGACATAATTCAGAGCAGTTCCAATATGTTGTGAACATATCTATATATATATGCATATCTACACGTGTATGCATTTTTGTATTTTATGGTGGAAAAGTCATCCTTACCACGGACCATTCCAATCACTTACATAACTATGTTTCAGAGCCTGCTCATTAACCTTTTGTGACATCTATCTCTTAAAGTGTCTGTTTTAGTAGCTGTTATGTGTGCCTATGTATTTGCTTAATGATGACCTCTGGCTTTCATTTCCCTACCATTCCAGGGAAAGGGTGATTCCAGTATTTGCACAAAATTGTTATTTTTGTATTAAAGTCTTTTTTTGTTCTCTTCTATATTTGTACCTCTCCAAAGAAAACTGTGATCAATAGTTAGCCAATAGAGCTCTCAAAATATCTAGTACAAAAAGATAGTACGTTGGTACATATCTCTTTTTTCAATATTCTGGCAATTAAATAAATGAAGTATCAAAAAGTTGTTGAGGATTCATGAGCCCTTTTCATTAGTCACATAGTTATTACTAAGGAGATGAAAACATCCATAGATGTTTTTGACCAGGTTTGCCACATACTCTAAGAATATGTATGTACTGCGCTTACTGTGTTTTCTAGCACAGATACTATAATTTTTGAAATTGAAATGGTGAGTGGATATTGTGTGAAATGGGAAAAGAGTGTTAGAATTTGACCCTCTATTTGCTGTTTTGTTGCTTTTTTTTTTTTTTTCTTTCCTTGACTTGCATTTACATTTACAGTTGACTTTTCTACCTGTTATGCCTATGAAAGTAAGTTTTAAAATTTAATACCGGTAAGCAGCACCCTGATGAGTTTTGTCAGTTCAACTTTTGAAGAACCATAATTACTCTTTCGTTGTTGTGTTGTTTTGGGTTTTTTTTTTTCCTCAAAGAACAGACAAAGCTCTTCAGTGGTAACTTTGTCTTTTCTGTCTGAGCAAAAGAAGAAATCTCACATTCAAGATCATAAACTGACTGCCAAGAAAGTGGTATTTGTTGTATTCAAACTTCATTTGTAGAGAATTAATTTGCCTTCAAAATTAATATGTGATGAAGATGCAAGAATCATAGATGTCACTATTGCTTAATGCAAATTAATTATGTAATTTGAAATTGTTTTCTCAATACTAGAATATGTAAGCTTAAATTACATTCTTTTCAATTTAAGAAGAAAAATTTTCAAGTGAACAAATGGCAACTAGTTTTTAATTCAAATAAATGAAATTTTGAATATCTTCCAGCAATTCCAGCTGAACTCAAGTGTTTAGATGTCTGCTAGCAATGCTGAACAGCTTTCTTAATGTAGTTTTATCTACTGTTACTATATTGCTTGTAAACTTGCCCTTATTTATGTAGCCATATAATAATTGTCATACATATAATACATGTGACAATTATAAGAACATTGACTCTACTCAGTATTTGTCATGGGTGTCCAACCTAAAAATACAGAAATTGTTTGATAAAACATGCATAAACTGATTCTATTTTCTAGATGAAACATTATACATCATTACACAGATTAATATGTTTTGTAGAAAAAATAATTTATTTTGTGAGGGTTAGAAAGCATTAAGATGCAACTACCATTTATGTTTATGAGAAGATTGTATACTTTTCCTGCTCTTATTTTTATTTATGATAGTACACAGGGAAGTAAAAGCCTTGTATTTGTTACAATGTGTATGTCTGTGAATCAATAAATACTTTGCTCACATAGAAAATTAGCTAGATATATTAGCTTAATAGCAAATAATACATATTTTAATTCTGTTTCATAAAGTGTAGATGTAAGTAAAATCCCAGATTGGATTTATTGCTAAGAAAACCTGCTGCTTTTGTGTAAAAATTGTCATTGGGGGGAAAAAAAAAAAAAAAACAATTGTTGAGGCACTCATCTTTCCAAATATCTGTACTTTGCCATAACATACTCTGCCACATTTAAACACAGCGATATATTTCATCTGTCTGAGTAGACAATAATAGAATCCATTCGTTTTCAGTATAAATCTATAGCTCAGCATTTTTATGCAACTTGTACAGACATATTTAAATTATGAATATCATTTGTTTTCTTATTCATAGATCAAAGGGTAAAAATCCCAAGTAATTACATCACCTTCTAAGAAGTTTGTTTCCAACAGTTTGCAAAACCTATTAGAAATTGCACAGTAGATGTGCTTCAGCAATTTGAGGTCATCTTATCATTATATTCTTTTTTTCCTAAAAAATATACTTTGGTTGTTTGTTGTGGTTAATTCATTATGTGAACCATGAACTTTATGCATTGTCACTTTCTTCATGTTTTTCAAACAGGAGGCAACTTGGTTTACATTTTCATTCTATTGATTTCCTCCTTAAGACATCATGTTTAAAGACAACTATATTCATAATCTTCTCCTTTAAGGTTTCTCTCAATTTGTATACTGTTCCCCTTCCTCTTCCCCTTCTTTCCCCAAATGCTATTTGACAACTGGCTGGCAGCAAATGTCGAAGTGACAAATGATGTTACATCTTCTGCAGCTGTAATGTGTTACAATGCAGACTAGAAAGCAGGTTTCTGGCAAGACTCCTGGCTTCAGGAATCAGGTCACTAATACACAGTGGTGGGATAGGGGTTGAATGCTTGTGCTTGATTGATGTGATGTGAACTACACTGTAAGCATCTTCCCCGGCCTTTTGGCTGGAGGTAGAGACTCCATGCAAGTGGCCTCCAGCAAAATGCAAGTGAATTAATCAGGAGCTGGTGGGAAGAAACTTGAAAATTAATGTAATTCTGAAAGGGTCATTTAAAAAGTTCTCAGCAATTCACATGGCATTAAGAAATTATCATCATAGCTCATAAAATTGACATACTTTATTCAGCTTTATGCCCATAGGTAAAAGTATTAACTGAGTACAAAAATAAAAACAAATTTAAGAGTTTAATCCATCATTTGTTTCGAGATGGTAATTTTAAATTTACAGTTTAAATATTCAGAAACACTTTGAATGAGTTCTAAAGTTAAACTGCTAAATCATGGTTATTAAAAATAAGCTTTTATTGTTGGAGCTTGTACAGTGGCTGGACTATTTCAAGACATCTGATGGTGACCTTTTACCAAACAAGCCCTTCCCATAATTGTTATTGCCTTGGGCTAGTAAAAGCTGCTATTACATTCATTTTCACAATAATTGTCCATGTATGTGAATATATGTCATGTATCTTTGATGTCCAACATAGAATAGTTAAGTTTGAGTACAGCTAATTAAATCAGGTAAGAAAACTTAATCATGTTAATTGCTAATAAAGAGATCCACCAACGTGTAGCTAAATATCACAAATTATTTCATAGAATCATAGAATGGCCTGGGTTGAAAAGGATCGCAATGATCATGTAGTTTCAACCCCCTGCTATGTGCGGGATCACCAACCACCAGACCAGGCTGCCCAGAGCCACATCCAGCCTGGCCTTGAATGCCTCCAGGGATGGGGCATCCACAGCCTCCTTGGGCAACCTGTTCCAGTGCGTCACCACCCTCTGTGTGGGAAAAACTTCCTCCTAATGTCTAACCTAAACCTCCCTTGTCTCACTTTAAAACCGTTCCCCGTTGTACATGTATCCATCCTCATAAGCAGCTTTCCCCTATTTTCACTGCTATTTATATGCTCCATTCAAGCATTGAAAAGCTCCCTGGAGCCTTCTCTTCTCCAAGCTAAACAATCCCAGTTCCCTCAACTTTTCCTCATAGGAAAGGTGCTTCAGCCCTGTGATCATTTTAGCGGCCCTCCTCTGGACCTGCTCCAAGAGCTCCATGTCCTTCTTGTAGTGGGGGCTCCAGGCCTGGATGCAGTACTCCAGATGGGGCCTCACAAGAGCCAAGTAAAGGGGACAGTCATCTCCCTCTCCCTGCTGGCCACCCCTTTTCTAATGCAGCCCAGAACACAGTTGGCTTTCTGCGCTGCAAGCGCACATTGCTGGTTCATGTCCAGCTTCTTGTCCACCAGGACTCGCAAGTCCTTCTCTGCAGGGCTGCTCTCAAGGAGATCTTCTCCCAGTTTGTATAAGCACTCTGCATTTGGCTATATTGAACCTCATTAGGTTTTCATGGGCCCACTTCTCTATCTTGTCCAGGTCCCTCTGGATGGCTTCCTTTCCTTCCAATGTATCAGCTACACTGCTCAGATTGGTGTCAGCCACAAGCTTGACGAGGGTGCACTTGATGCCGTTGTTTATGTTGTTGGTGAACATTTTGAAGAGAAGGAATGTGGGAATACAGATTCATGCTGAGTTCAAATTAGTTGTGATTTTTTTCTTTTATTCTATTTTTTGAAGTTACGTACCCAGTATTTTTCAGTTTTTGAAAATTCCTATCTCTTAATATTCTTTTTCACTTCAAGTTTCAGTTAAGCATTTCTTTTTTCATTCATTTTGTAGTTATTTTATATTGATATTTCCTAACATTTTATTTTCCTTTTTTGTTCTGTTCTGAGATGTCAAACTTCCATATTTAGTGAAATGTAAAAGGAAAAAAAAACTCGATTAAGAGGAACTCCATGGTGAAGATTTGGCTAACTCAGAGGACCTATTACCTACAGATAATGCAGAGAAAGACTGGATTACTGAGTTTGCAGCCACTGGCATCTCATGATAATGGTCTCAGAAACACAGCTTGCTCCTGGTGAGGCAGTAATGAAGTTGTAGACGTTCTTGTTTCAATAACTGCTAGATCTACTTAATTAAGGCGACACAGGTAGAGCTGTAGGTCCAGCAATATTGATCCACTTATAAATTTGTGGAAATTATTTATGCTGAGGAGTTCAGCATGGAATGCTCTAAATATTTAGAGTTGAATATGAAATACAGACAAAAGTGCTGAGCTTTTTTTCCTGAGCAGCAGGAAAATCTTTAAGAAAAAAAGAGGAGTACAGTTAAAAGCAAATACTTTTCAGCAAATAGGGTGAAGGGGATTTTGCACATTTTAATTTTCTCTTTTCAATGAACTGTTCTTTTTTCCATCTCTATTTAATTTCTTTGAATCTCTCTTTAATACAATACATGAGTAAGATAACCATAAAAGATATGAGTAAGAATTGCCCAATTTTTTTTTTGTCTTATCAATAGCACAGTCTTTTATGTGTCCAACTCCTGTCTTTTTCTATTTGCATATTTCTAAACCATGAACACCAGAGAAATGCACGTTATAACTAATAAAAATATGTAGAGAAGGGTGTGGAAAAGAGAAACTAAGAAATACGTTCAGACCTATGAAGAAAAAAATTATAGAGAACAGTATAAAGGTAAAATATCCACTAATGATGTAAATCCTTTATAGTAAATGCATTTAAGATGCATGTGCAATAATAAAAATGCTTAATATGTGTGCAGATCATCTCAGAATATTTGACTGTGCTCAAAATACCTATTTCCACATGATAATTTGTAAAATAGAAGTTTATTGTAAGAATTCATTCTTGAGATTAAAAAAGTATTTTTAGATTTTCAACAGCTGCCGAGGCTCGGCTGTTAATAATCTGACCATCATTCACAAGCAGCTTTTAGTATGTTTTGGTTTGTTTGTTTTTCAAAAAATTTACAACACTTGGAGGAGAAATTGGCTATTATTTGCTTTGCAAAAAAGGCTAGCAGTCAAAAAAAGTGTTCTAGAAAGCCTTGGAAGAATATTATTCTAGTGTGAGTTCTTGTGGCAGAACTTCATTGCGAGGAACTCCTCATGAGCTAAGGAGGAGTGGGCAACAATGAAACAGCTTCCCTTTTTATATACAAAGCATCTGTATTACAGAAATTACAACAAAAGTATTAGCAAGGTAATATGCTATTAATACAACAAAGCTTATATCTTTAAGTTTTTTTTAAAAAGTGAGTTGGTTTTGTTATTTTTCTTAAAAACTATTTGAACTGCTTGCATTATATGTTAATGTTTTTCTGTCAGAGTCGTAAATGAAATACATTCATTTCAAACTTACCAGAAAAAAAAATTAGTCTGGCTGAACAATGCTAAATTTGTAGCATATCAATGAATACTTTTTAAATATACATGAAGAATAAGTTTATGCATATGGAATTTTGTTTTTTTATGAACCCCCTGCAGCATTTGGTTCTGTCAAAGTAACTAGCAAAGTAACTTTAGGGAAGAAAACTTCAAAAGTGGTGCAGTAATTCAAAGTGTTGCATTTATACAACAAATATAACACAAAGCAGGCAAGTCAGTAGAAATCTGTGATGTTATCATGCTTTCCTCCACTGTTCCTAATGTAAAGTGTGTTTGAGAGCGTTTTGCTTATCTTTCTCTTCCTCTTTGAGTATGCTTACCAATTACGCATATTCGTGATGCAGAAGTTAAATTTTTCTTACAGTTTCTTTTCTCTGAAGTGTTTTTAAAATTTATTTTGATCCTCTGCAGTGGTGGTCCTCTTACATTTGCGATTTGTACTTAGTTCACTCAGAGATTAACCAAAGTTTGTTCACTTTAGCCTATTAAGCCTGTCACTACTCTAGCTGAGGCATCACTTTTTGTCACACCACCACCATCACAGAATTACAGAGGTTGGAAGTGACCTTGAGATCAATGAGTTTAATCCCCTGCTAAAGCTGGTTCCCTGCAATAGGTCACAGAGGTAGGCGTTCTGGCGGGTCTTGAACATCACCTTAGAAAGAGACACCTCATCCTCTCTGGACAACCATTCCAGTGCTCCGTCACTGTTACTGCAAAGAATTTCTTATGCAGGTTTGAATGGAATTTTCTGTGTTCCAGTTTTAGGCCATTGCTTCTTCTGTTATCACTATGCACCACTGAGATGAGCCTGGTCTCATCCATTTGTCTCCCACTTCCCTTCAGACTTCTTTTCACCAAGCTGAACAGACCCAGATTTTTCAGCCTTTCCTTATATGAGAGATATTCTGGGCCCTTTATCATCTTTGTGTCCCTCTGCTGGACTGCTTCTAGGAGATACCTGTCTTTTTTGAAATGGGGACCAGAACTGGACATAGTATTCACCAGGACAGAGTAGAGGGGAGGGATCACCTCCCTCAACCTGCTGGCCATGCTCTTTTTAATTCACCCCAGGATGTCATTGGCCACAAGTACACACTGCTGGCTCGTGGGCAAAGAACATGTTGTGTACCAGAACACCCAGGTCCTTATTTTCTCTTCCCCCTTGATTGGCTCTAAACACCATGATGAAACTGTGAATCACACATAATCACAGAACTGTAGGCGTTGAAAGGAACTTCTAGAGATCACTGAGTCCAACCCCTTTCTAAAAGCAGGTTCCCTACAGGAAGTTGCATAGGAAACTGTCCAGATGGGTGTTGAATGTCTCCAGAGGAGACACTACCACCTCTCTGAGCAGCCTGTACTAGTGCTCTGTCACCCTCACAGTAATGTTCCTCATGTTTGTATGGAACTTCTATGTTCCAGACTCTTCTCATTGCCCCCTGTCCCATCTCTGGCCACCACTGAAAAGACCATGTCCTCATCCATTTGACTTTTGCCCTTTAGGTACTTATAAGCTTTGATGAGATCCCCTCTCAGCCTTCTTTTCTTCAGACTGAACAGCTCCTGGGCTCTAGCCTTTCCTTGTATGGGAGATGCTCCAGGCCCCTCATCATCTTTGTGGCCCTCCTCTGGACTATCTATAGAAGTTCCTTGTCTTTTTTTTTTTTGGAATTTATTTGTATAGGATTAAAGGAAAACTGAGTAGAGTGAATAGAAGGAGAGAAACGCCATCAACATCGTTTTTCGAAAACTAGTGAAAATATATTACTGATTAACTTCTTTTTCAGTTGATTTGAAAAATCAGTTACTTTTGGCTTTTAACTAATACTGTATATCTTCCCAGGATTATATATTATGAATCAGTCGTGAGAAGTACCTGCGACAGCTTTTGAAATCTAAGCAAATATCACTTATAATAGTAAAAAACATGAGCTGGATCATAATACAAGTAGTAAGGAAAACAATAAAGTGTAAGGAAAAAGTGAGCTAATTGTTTTTACTTCCTACTTTCATTCTCTCTGTGTTTATTTGACTTTGTTTTGGAATGTATGCAGAAGAAGAAAGAATAATCTGTTTGTTTGTCTCAGAAAATCCTCTTCCGCAAACATGATATCTTGCTGTCCAGACTGGGAAAATGCTGAGTCCTTATGTTTACTCCCTAAGTATTAATAGTATCATAGATCCAACTTAATTGCTGAGTGTTTAAAATTATTAGAGATGCTAGCCTTTTGTGTCTACAATTGCTATCCAGTGCACTGCACAAAGATGTGGCTGCTACTACAGGATAATACCTTTTCTTTACGTTCTCTCCAGTGTAACAGTTTATGTGCTTCTTTGAACTAGCAAATGAAGTCTGCCATATGAAGCAGTAGAGTATTTGTAAGCAAAATGAGTTATGTTCATACTTTATGCAGACACTCTACGTTAACAGGTTTATTTTTCCACTGGGAAAGAGTCTAATTTGCTGGAAAATTGGGTTTTCAGCCAAAGAATGCTTTTCAAGCAAGTCACTTGCTTTCCAGGAATTTAGATTCCTCTTTCTAGATTTACAAAAAGTTAAACAAATGAGATCCATAGCAACTCATGACATCTTGAGACTTGGCATGACATTTAGGCCTCTAAGTACTTCTACCATTTTTTTGGGAACTGGGTTAGTACACTTGGATTACTAAAAGTGCATCACAGTGAGGTATTACACATCAGCACTTAGCTCATACCTAGAAGCAGCACATCTCTGTTTGCAGGGTACTCTTCAGAAGCTCAACAGCACAGATTATTAAGCTGATTAAATACAGTTTATTAAATTATTACAGGTAATAATTTCCTTATTTCATAAAGTCAACTTTGTCCAATCACTTTTTTCTGTTCCCAAAGAAACATAGTGGAAGGATTCTTTAAGGAAAATATTGACTAAAGAGAGAGAAGTGTTATTGTTTCTGGTACAGAATCTGAAAAAGAAATAATCCAGTGTGGTCTTCTTTGTCTGCTGGCAATGTTCCTTTTTCACAACATGCTCATAATTAAAGGAGGACATTTTTTGACTTGTTTTATGTTTCTTGATTGTTTTATGTTTTAATGTTATTTTCAATAAGGTTTTCAGGTTTGGTGTATCGTTTTTCATACATTTAATAAATATATGTGCATTTATTTTTTACGAGTAGATTTTTTTAATTCACCCAGAAATAAGTTACTGTTGTGTAACCACAAGATTTGGTAACATTTCTGCAGCTCAAATGCTTATGATGTCTAATCTCTCTTGACTGCCAAGTGACCATATGATATGTGTTAATATAACATCTGCCATAATGGATTTGTTTGGCAAGTTTTATTCAAAGTTTGGCACATCATTCAGACAGTAAGTGCCAGATATAGCTGTTCTCAGGCATCTTCTACTCCCTTTTACTGGTACTGTGTATTTTTTTGCTTCTGTGCACTTAGGTAGACACTAATATCCTACAGTCACGTTACAAAACTGAAGTCTATGAAACTTGCATGCTTAGACTTCATGCGGACTTGTGAAAAGATTAGGAAATCTGAAGTCCTCTATGCCAGAACACCTGCTATTATAATGGTTGCATCTATACAAACGGTATAGAACCAGGCAGATCCTTTGTATAAGCTGTAAAGATACTTCATGCAATTTATTCAGCATGGAGCCTGCCTTGACTCTCATCTACATAGTCACTACCCAGGACACCTTGGGAATCACCAAGATTTTTTAATCTGATTATGAGTGCAAATAGTTACTAAAAGTAAAAATAGTAATAAAAAATAATCATTTTGTAAGCTCACAAGAGTGAGATTCAGCTTAGTCCAAAAAATGCATCTAGAGATTATCTGATCTAACCCACTGCTCAGCAGGTTCAGCAAGGGCAGGTTGTTCAGCACTGTGTCCCATTGGGATTTCAGCATCTTCAAGGATGGAGACTCCACAGACTCTCTGATCCTGTGTGTAACCACCCCCACAGTGAAGAAATCTGTATTTAAGTACCATTTCCTGTATTTTCACTAACTATACTGTATAAATTTACTATATTTGTTGTATATCCAGTGTATGCCCATTGACTCTCACCCTGTCATTTGGCTCTCGCTTTCTTATTCCTTCCACCAGGTGTTTTTATGAGTGGCTAAGAAGCTCCTAAGCCTTCTGCTTTCTATGCTTAACAGTCCCATCTTTCTCAGCCTCTCTTTCATGTGTCAGATGCTCCTATCCTTTAATTATCATTGTGATCATTATCATCGTACTTATCTCAGTACATCTATGACAGTCTCACAGTGGAGAGAACAGGACCTGGCACTCCAGACATGTCTTATCAGGGCATAGCAGGGGAAGAGCACCTCCCTAGACCTGCTGGCAACACTTGGCCTAATGCATCCTAAAATACTTTTGACTTTCATCACTTCAAGAGCACAGTGCTGGGTCATGTCTAATGTATACCCCAGGACAACTAGGTCCTTCTCTACCAAGCTGATTCCCAACTGGTCAGATACTAGCCTCCACTGAGGCCAGAGGTTATTCTTACCCAGAAATAAGACTTTGCATTTCCCCTTATAGAACTTTGTAAGATTTCCAGTAAGAGCCCATTTCTCAACATGTCAGGTTCTCTGTGAATGTCAGTACACTGAACGTCATCTGTGTCAACCACTCCTCCTGGCATTGTGTCATCTGCAAGCAAGATGAAAGTGCATTCTGTCCCATCATCCAGGTCACTAATTGAGAGGTTAAGCAGTGCTGGCCCCAGTACTGATACCTGGAGTGCAACACTAGTTGTACTTTCGGATGGACTGCATGCTGCGTATTACAACCCTCTGAGCCTTGCAGTTCGACCAGTTTTCAGCCCACCTTACTATTCACTTACCAATTGTCATCATTATAGTAATGAAAATGTTACGGGAAACAGTGCCAAAAGCCTTGCTTAGTCAAAAATAACAACATCTGCTTCTCTCATTCACTAGGCCAGCCATCTCGTCACTGAAGGCTGTCAGGCTGATTAAACATAATCTCCCATTTGTAAATCCATCCTGACTACTTCCAGTCATCTTCTTGTCCCCTATGTGTTTGGAGATTTAGTTTCCAGAACTATTTGCTCAGTCGCCTTCCTGGGGATCAAGGTGAGGTTAGCTAGTCTGTGTTCCCCAAATACTCCTCCTTGTCTTTCTTGAAGCTCAGTTCTTTCTCTAAAGTTTAAAATTTCCCAGCTTAAAAACAAAGAATCTGCTTTAATGGAGTAGATATAAAAATAGCTGCCTGAGAGGACAAAGAACTTATTGTGCACTCAATCGAAGTAATAAAATAAAATTAAACATAATTAAAAAACAAACAAACAAACAACAACAAAAAAACCCCCAGTATTTACGAAACTATAAATTAAGGATTTTTTTTTCAATTAATTTTTTGGCCACTGGAAATCATATTATGTCCAGATTTCTAGCCAAGCAAAGGTAGATTTAGATATCACTGAAATGACTTGGAGAACAAATGAAAAAAATGTACAGATTCATGACAGGACAGAGAGAATGAGAACAAGTTGGATTTTAAATTACATGATTATGAAATAGAGAAACAAAATTAAAAGGTTGACTACAAATTCTGAAGGAGAAAAGCCAATGCAATAATTAAAAACTTTAATTGTCAGGACTTTAAATGTCAGCTTTTTGAAAAGGTGGAAATGGTCGGAGTGCATGAAGCCCTATTCCCTTCACAAGGCCTCCTCAGAGACTGAGAAATCTTATTCTGAAATGTCAACCTTATCAGCAGAAAGATTTAATTATGGAAAAAAAGCATAAAGTATCCAGAATTTGTGTTCAAAGATTATGAGTTACAGTATTTCCAAGAACTATCTACTTTAACTTTCTCTAAAAAAAAAAAAGAAGCAGTAATAAAAGCAATGCACGAAAGGTTCCTAAAGCCAGTGTTCTGGCTCTGAATAATTGGACAACATAATGTTTACTAAAGTAAGATTTTTTGGTAAGCCTTCCAGTAAGCACAGTAGAATAATTGCTAAGAAAATGTGTGTTTGGTTTGTCATAGAGAACATAATATTATGAGATTTTCCAAATTTTCTTTCCCAGATACTTTAATCTGGAGACATTAAAAAAAAAAAAAAAAAAAAAAAAAAAAAAGACAGAAGACAGTAAAGGGAATTGTGTGATAGGGATCAGTGATGATATGCAGAGAAATTTTAATAATGTGTGTTGCAGGGTGCTTTCTTGATGTGACATGTATGAATCTAACTTTTCTTATTTTTTCATAAACCTCATGTCTTACATAACTCTTTTTCTTCACGAATATGTAAACTATTCAGGTAGCTCAGTTGTTAAGGATATTGCTTATGTTTCAGTTTGTTTCACAAGTCATACACAGGATTTATATAGCACACAACATTGCTGATCACAAACAAAGGCAACTTGCTGTGGAAAGAAAAATACATTCATTGATTCAAGCTGCCCCAAAGTAGTTACGGTAAGAGATTATGGCTCATATAGATCCCTCTAAAAGTCATTTATATGAGCCGCCAGCCTTGAAAAGAACTAGAAAACAAGATCCAAAAGCTTTTCATTTGTCTTGGAATAGAAGTAGTATTAGAACCAACAGCACAAAGAGCTTAACTGAGGTGAACTGGATTTGTTTAATCCTTTTCTTATAGGTGATAAAGACTGAGACGGGCCCTATACTAGAGCAACATGGTGCTTTAGAGAAAGCTATGTGTGTATAAAATTGTAGAGAGAACAGAATTCAAACCAGGAGCACAGTATTTGAATATTAAAACACAGCAATTGCAGTGGTCTTCTCTGTCTTCGACTGTCTTTTAGTTGCCACTGCAAGGGCTGGAAGAAGTTTGAGGCTGATCCCGTTGCTATCGTTTATATAACTGTTGTAAGACTGCAATGCCAGATCCCACTGACATTGTCTATTAGACCATCCTGTAACACGTGATGAGCAACAGGTGTGGGGAAGTATGGAGGTATGAAGATAGTTAAATGAAGGAATCCATTTACGGTACTCTAGCAGGTGCAGAGATGGTCATTTTGGCCTTAAGGACTCATGCAAGCCAGTAATGTTAGGAAAGCAAAACAAAATTCCTGGTGAGTGAAATTCTCACAAAGCCTTATACAACAGCGAATCTCCTAATGGAAGTGCAGTGGGTGTGTGGTGTCATTCTTCTGCTAGCAAGACCACTTTTAATTAAACACACAGATAATGTATCACATGCTTGTTTAGCGCAACAAAAGCAACAGCCATCATGTTCAACATTTGTCATTTCTTTCTCATTTTTCATCTTTCTTAGAGATGATCTGAAGAAACTGAACAGACCATGCATGCTTCAGCATGTGATTCAAAATAAGAATTCTAAATCTGCAACAGGAAGAAACTGATACTGCCATAATATTAGGCTGATATGTCACTTACTGGTTTTAACTACATATACTGTTCAGTTCTTTTGTATTTCTTTTGTATTTCATAGATGCATTAGCATCTATGATGAGAGTAATTTGATGATTAGGACTTTTTCCTTGGAGACTGTTGGGAAAAGCCACTGTGTTTAAGAAAATTAACAGATAAAAGGAGGAATATATACACCTACCCTGAAGTCACAGGAGAGTGCAAATGTCCTATCATATTCAATTACAGATAAGTATATAATGAAAACCCCAACACCTGGCTGCATCTGTTCCTATCTTCCATTATTTTGCCTCTCCATCACGGGGACTCACGAGCTTAAAACATTTTAAAAATCTTCCTAGAAATTAATATTCTTCCCGTCTGTCTTGGTTTCAGCTGGGACAGAATTGTTTTCTTCAGCATGTGTGGTTTGATGCCATGTTTTAGTTCTAGGAGAAAAATAAAGTTGATAACAACACACTGATGTTTATAGTTGCTGCTGAGCAGTGTTGTACAGAGCCAAGGCCCTTCTTGGTGAAGGGCAGTAAGTGCTAGGAGGACCTAGCTCTATGACTAAACTTTGTTAATTTGGACAGATGACTTACATTCACCAGAGGATCATTCCATACCATATGACATCATGCAGAAGGAGTTGTGAAAGTGGTGGGAGTTCATCCGGCTCTCTTCCTCTCACTGCCCCCAGTTGGGCGTCAGTCAGGGAGTGGTGAGATTGCTTGTGCGGCACTTGTTATATGCATCTCTATATATAAATGTATATAAATTAAATGTATATAAATACACATATATATAGTCATTACTATTATTATTTTCCTTTTCTTTTGTCTTGTAAGCAGTTTTATCTCAACCTATGAGTTCTCCTCTTTTTCCCCCGTTCTCTCCCTCATGGCACTGGGAAGTAGAGGCAGTGAGTGAGCGACTCTGTGGTGCCAAGCCACCTTCTGGGTTAAACCACGACACCATTTTTATTTCCTCAGTGCCTCCTCCTTTTGCAACATGCATCATAGAAACTCTTGCCTAGAAAAGACATTTTATTTGCATGATAATAAAAAATTAATGAGCATTGAATATTTATTAACTTTGTTACCGCTTTATCTCCATATCTACTGCATTTTCTCACAGGAAGTGCTGTGCCTCCTGTGCAATAAAGTAATTTACTGCATTACATTGTTATTTCATGAAAAAGAAAAATGTTAAAAAAAAGATGAAAAAAAAAACAACTTGGAAGGATTTGGTAAAAGAAATAAAGACACTTTATTTGTATGCCCAAATCAGTAGTGTTGGCTTTTTTTATGATATGTAATAAGTGAAAGCAACACTAAAGGCATACACTGAAAGAAGAGCCAAATTTATGTCTCGAAATGCAAGATTTATAGGAACAATTCAACAGATAAAATCTGATCTTCAGTCAGTCATTATTATAACCAAGTCACATTAAGCAGTTAATTTATGATCTAATTATTCATGCACATATCCCTAGTAGCTTTATATGGATCTTTATTTGTATCTGCCCTCAGTTTGACCTGTTTGACTGAGGGTATAATCAGGCTTGTTCACACAGTGAGGCAGAATGTTTCTATAGAGCTGCTGTGGAATTCAGGTTGTATGTGATGTTAAATAATGCCTTTGTGAATGATAGATAATCTGATTGTAACTGAGGCATCATATTTATTAGAAGTTTAGTCTCAAACAAGTATAAATAATTCACTTCTTATAAAAGATCTTGCCACATATTTATGGATATGGAGGTTCAGGCTGCACATATTTAGTTTTATTGTATTCTATTATATATTGCGGTTACAGGGGTGTCTTCTCCCTACAGTCATTCGTTTATGCCACCCTAACAGAACAAAGAGTGGACACAAGAGGGGTTAAAAAACAAAACAAAACAAAACAAAACAAAACAAAACAAAACAAAAACCTCTGAAAAATCAGCAGGAAAGCAGGCAAGTATATTTTAATGAGACAATTGAAAAAAAATGGAGGAATTTTTTGAACAGTGCTATGGTTATATCTTCCGTGGACGTGTCAGTCATTTTTTTCTAAAAACAAGATGAATTTATAAACGAAAGAGGCTTAATCTCATTGTATTAAATCACGTCTTAGAATGATCAGAAAGCTTTTCATCTTCAGAAAGTAAGTTGTACTTCAATAAAATACTTAGACAATAAATGTTCTAAAATACACATAACTCAAAATGACCAAGCAAGGCAACCATTCTTGTGAACTTATTGCTTTGCAGGAATTTTCCTGTCCTTCCAGACAATAAATTATGTTTCTAAGTTGAAGACAGCTCCTCATAGTTATGTTTGCCTCTAAGAAATAAAGACTATTTGTAACCATCTCAATGTCCATAGCAGAATCTGAGCAATTTGTGAGTAGACACAAGCATAGATCTTCAAAATTATTATCAATGATATTAATGATTATAATTAAGCTTGTGTGCTATAAGTCAATGTAATTTTTTTTTGTACCCAGGATTAGTCATATTTTGATGTACAGTTCAGATTAAGCTTTTCTTCATTAGTTATATGAAACTGTCAAGTGGCTAGTCTCCTCGAATAATAGAAGTTTGCATACAGTAAAAGGATATACTATGTGAACATGAGCATCTGAAGTTAAAGATTTAGCTCAGAAACAAAAATGTAGAAATAAGCAGCCAATGTGGAAGTATTATCTTCTGGCTAGTTTATAGTTCTTTTGTTTTTTTCACCACAAGGCAAATATTTCAATACATTTTAAATGTACATCCAATCTAGTAGATAAGGAATATGAAGTTAGTTGCTTTCTCTTTGAGTACAATCATTATGTTTGCACATGAACTGTAAGTTCAAAATTAAATATTAATTTTAAATATGGTTTCAGAAAAGGTTATTTCACTTATGATTTTGTTGTTGTTTATTTTCATTTTCTTTTAATTTCTTTGCAAACCATTCTACAGTTATGTTTCGGAAATCAAAGATGGACTGTAAAGTGGATTTGATCAAACTGCTTTTACTTCTGAGAAGCTGACCTAACAAAATCCTGTGGTTTCTTTTTTTGTTGTTGTTTTGTTTTGTTTTTGTTTGTTTGTTTTGGAGTTTTTGTTAACTTTATCTGGAATAAGATTCTTTACTCTTAAGGGGAAAAGGAAATAGAGAGGGAAAGAGAAGAAGAAGAAGTGAAGAGGGAGAAGAAGCTGCAGAAGAAAGAGAGAGGAGCAGTGGGGGAAAGAAGAGGGAAAGAGGAGAGAGGGTGGGGGAAAGAGAGGGAAAGAGAAAGATACTGCATCCATGCATTAATAGACAATAATGTCCTGGAATTAAGATTCTTGCCAAGAAACTTGACAATCTTCTATGTAAGAACAGGAATAGGAATCTGAGCACTGTTTCTTCTGACAATCATGGAATAAGTACCTAGTGGGAAGAGGACCTTCTCTATTATTTAGCAACAGGGAAAAGAATTCTGGTTGTTTGCTTGCAATGCAGTACAGGAATTGCTTTGAAATCATTAACGTTTCTGTAGGATCAGAAAATAGTTGCCTTTGTAAAGCTCTTAAAAAAATAAAGGGTACTTAGCTTGCTAAGGAAGGCTATAGTTGTGCGATTTTGTGGGTTTTTTTGTTTTTTTTTTTTTTTTTTGTTTTTTTTTTTTTTTTTTCCCCAGTTCTTTATATTTTGTAAAAAGTCAGAGAGAAAGGATGAAATTTTGTTTTTTGTTGTTGAACTTTCTAAATAACTGTACCTCAATATCTCTAACCTGAAAAATGTGCTCATTTTGAATAGTCTGTTATGTGAATAGTCTGTTATATGATAGGTTGGTCTAGTTAGGAATATGATACCTCATAGTCTGAAGGATTCAAAATTATTTATAGGAAACAATAGGTCTACTTCAGAGTTTCTAAACTAAACAAGGATTGCAGAAGCTCTGTGCTGCCTGTGAATGTTGGTTTCTGCAGACAGCGTAAAACTGAAATGCAGAGGGGCAGCTGAAATCTTCTCACATTTGTTTTGGTTCACATGGCTTAATTGCCAGAAAAACATTCATGTATTTGTAGGTTAATAAATAAAATAACATGCACATAAAGTGTAGATTGATTGAGAGTACATTTCAAATTGCCCTAAAATTTGATACTCTTAAGTATAGCAAGATAGTGAGATGATTTTCCTTCCCTGTATCATTCTATTTCAATGTTTCCCTATAGCTAAAACTTTGAAATGCAGTATGCTCAGGGATGCTTTTGGTTTTCTACGTGGGTGAAGGAGTTAGCTCTGGGAGATATAACTGCTTGAACCATCAGATGTGCCTACTTCCTGGCCAAAAGTACTGGCAAATATCACCTTAAAATACAACACAGGAAACCTATAGTGTATTATTATTATAGTGTTTTAATCTTGATTAAAGAGCTTATGTATTATGTCTGCTAGATGATGGTATAAAGTTCAGTTTCAGCAAAAGTGGAAGACTGGGTGTGTGCTGGAGATCAAAGCTGCTGAGAAATCTTGACAAGTTGAAGACAGGGACTGATGACCATGAAGTTGGACAAAGGCAAATGCAAAGTCTTGCCCTAGTTCTGGAATAAGCAGTAGTTTAGGGCATGGTCTAACTGAATAGAAAAAAGCTTTGCAGATCCATCAGTCCCAGCATATCTATCAGTCCAGGCATAAAATAAGTTGAACCTCAGTCAGCAAGGGCCAACTGCACATTTTTTCTCAAATGTTTAGCTAGCAGGTACAGGAAGGTGTTCCTCCACAACTATTTAGAACCTATGAGAGCACACTGGGAATGCTCTGTCAAAGTTTTGGTTCCTCAGTGTAGAAAAAGACATAAACTGGATTGAGTCCAGCACTTAGAGGATTAAATACTTGAAATGGTGAATTCTCCATCCACAGAGGTGTTTAGAACTTCAGTGAATGAAGTATTGACCTACTGACTGTTTGATCTATTGAATTTATTTTCAGCAAGAGTTTAAACCTCTTGATCTCCAGAATGTCTTTTCAGCCTACGTACTCCTGTGAATCTAATATATCAGTTATATATCTAATTAATTGTTTTCAACAATATTTCTTCTGTGAAATTCTTTGTGGAAGACTTGAATATTACAAGTTATAGGAAAATTGTGTTGTGCATAAGTTATGTAATAACTTCATCATCAGTTCAATTGTGATTTATTTATATATTGCTAATAATGATTTTATGCCAATTCATTTAATAGTAGGAAGCCTCTTAGAGATCTTCAGTACAGTACCATAAAAGTAATGTCTTTCTTTGCTTTGATTAGAAAAAAAAAAAACTGTTTTCTAGCCTCATTGTTGAATTTGTTGAACTAGTTATATCTTTAATACAATGAGAAACTTTTGTTTTCTTGAAGAGTCTCAAAACAGATTTAGAACAACAGTGACTCAGAAAACACTATCTGATAAATGGTAATTGAGTTTAGAGTGACAGAACTGCAAAACTAAATTTAAATTCAAAGTGGATGATTTTTTTAAATGGCAATGTGCTGATAAATTCTGAGTCTTGCTGGAAAAGTTAAGATTGGGAATGACTAATTTTGTAGTTTAAGAAAAAACACAATTTGGATCCTTTTCCCTTCCACCTACTTTAGCTCATAAGGAAAAAAAAAAAAAAAAAAAAAAAAAAAAAGATAGAAGGAGAGATAGGGACATCAGTGTAAAGAGAAGTAACAACCCAGAGATGCTGTTTAAAAATCTTTAATAACTGTGGGCTGTCTCTGAAGTCCTGAACGCAGAATAAGTTCCTGTAGAAAGTAGAAAAATGAACTGAAAGAGTGTTTGTGCACCTAGGTCTTTTCCCTGAAGAGGTATTTTGATTCATCCCTTGCACTGTTGGATCAACACATAAGGTTTTGCCCCATATCTGAAGATGTTTAAGGCCCTGAGTGACCTGATCTAGTGCTTGATTTACTGTTTGTCAATGATGGCAGAGGGAAGTAAATGATCTTTAAGATCCCCTCTAACCCAAGACATTCTATAATTCTGTAATAACAATTGGGGAGATTTATGCATTGGCCAAATAAGAAAAATATCTATGAAACAGCAAAATATGGATTCATTCTCTACTTGTTGCATGCAATGTTAGTGTTAGTACTGTAGGTATTAAAGGGCATTGATAATTTAATCAAAGAGTAAAATGAGTGTAATAAAGAGAAAGCAGCTCAACCTCTCCCTCAGTTCAACTGACAGGAGATGAGTGTGTTTAGTAGATTAAACCTACACACATGTGAATGTGTGTCAGTAAGAAAGGAAATAGTGATTTGACAAGTTTGAGGGAACAAATATTACACAGTTATATCAAAATGTCAAAAGTACTTTAAATCTCTGACAGCCCATAATCTATGTTAAAGACTGAAATGTGAATTAATGTTGAAAAGCTAAATATCAAAATGTTCCAGGGAGCTAAAAGTTGGAGATTTCCCATGAACACTTACTAATCATTTAAAGAAAAAAAGTGAATGTTCTTTTCATGTATCATGCACTTGTCTGTCAGACATCAGTAGAACAGACTTACTAACAGTAGTTGTTAGTAATATGAAAGTAGCAATAATCAGATAGTCACTTCTATTAATTAAGTATGCATAAGGTGATGAATCTGGGTAATAGCTGCACTTTTCAGCAGCACGTTTTGAACATGCTTCAGAAAGTTCCTATTAGCACCTTCAGGATGTTTTTGACCATGACAGAACTCTTATTCTGCAGTTTACATTATTCTACCATAATTATTTCAGAGTAAATTAAAAGGGAAGAGGGAAGTAATTTTAGTAGGAGTCTTAACATTACATCGCTGCATCTGTCCCTTGAATTTTAAAAATGAACCCCTTTTATTTTAATCCACCTTCAAATCTTAGATTATCTATGTTATTTCTCTGATAGTGACTATTTGGCAGGAACGTATTTAAATATTATAATAAGCAATAAAATACTTCATTAAACATGTTTACGAAAACACAAAACTGTAAGATGTTGCTGTAGGGTTTTTGTGAAAGTCTGAAGAGATTTTTTTTTAACAAATGTCTCCAGTACCTCAGTATATAAATATAATCTAATAATCTAATTGTGGTGCTGTATTTACTCTATAAGTGAAAGCATTTACTGCTGCGTAAAGCATGAACATTACTTAAGGCATGAACAAAGAAAAAACATTTCTGAGCCATCAAGTATCAAGTTTTTTTTTCTACACAATAATTATCAGAAAACTATATATGTGAATTTCTTTCTTTTCTAGCGCCACTAACAGATAAACCACCAAAGCTTTTACACCCATTGGAAAGTAAGCTAACAATTCAGGAGACCCATTTAGGTAAGTAGTAAACACATAATTTCTCTTCAAATTGTATGAAGATATTTGATGTGTTAATGTACAGTGGTAATGTGATAATATGATGTCATTAATACTTTCATTAAAAATACATTAAACATACTGTGTTGACATGGTGGAGGTGTATCATATAACATCTAGAAGAGTTTTGTTCACCAAAAAAAAAAAAAAAAAGTAGAAAATAATTCTCAGTACTAAAGTCTTGAATACTACTGCATTTTTTACTGTTTTTTTTTTTCCATTTCCCATTGTTATGCGTGTGCCTGAGATTTTCTTTCTAAAGTTTCCCTTTTCTGTATATTTAAATATATCCATATATATTCAAAACTCAGTGGGATTTTGTCATTTAAATTCTGCTTACATGACTTACTTGGTACTCTGTATTTATACTTTCTGTGTTTATAAATGTAGTACTGGTTTAAAACTATTCAGCAGTGAGAAGTTAAAGTAATTGAGTCCGATTATTTAAAATTTACAGATATTTATGTGAGTATGAATAGAGAGAAATTTATGTACAAAGAAATCATTTTTTCACTTTTTCCAAACTAGTGGATGGTACGTATATTTTCTCAATTTGATCTCTTACTGCCGTACATGCAATTAAGTATCCAAAATTAAGTGAACGAAAAACTATGGCTTACAGGATATAGAAGTTTTTCTCCTTTGTGGACTGACAGGTGGCAACTTCTAAGAAACAAGCAGTCATCAGGAAGTTAAGCTGGACTTAAAATTTGGTGTCAGAATAGTATTCTGTTGATAGATCTTTGAACATGTTAACTAAAGACACAAAGGGAAACAATATGCTGGTTGTTTTAATCCCATAAAAATAATTTAAATTTAAAATTAGATAAAATGAAAGAAAGAAAACCAAACTCTGGACACTCTTCAGAACAACATCAGCAAAAGGAAATAGCAGAATTCTTGCAAATGAGTTTGGAGAGTCAGCAACAGAGAATCTTATGGTGCTTGGCAGCCTGTAGCTAATAGTGGCCATGATATAACTCATCTTCATTTTGGTATTAATAAAAGTTACATTATAATTTAAGCTATTCAAATAATGTTATGAGGTTCTATACACATATATTCTGAAAGTATTATATAGGAAAGGGGTTATATTCCCTAATACAACTAATTTTTTTGGTATTCGAACACATAATTTCTGTGTTTGATGACTCATGATGATTTTATCTTTTCATTCACCTACAATCCTAGGAAATGTAAAGCAAAGTGACTGCCCAATTTCTTTTTCTGACTGATGTTGGTTACTGGGATATTTTTAATGGAAAAGAATTGACATCCTTTTTAGGCTTTGTCAGTGTTTCACCTAATGTGTTGTACTTATCGAGGTTAATTCAAGAGTGTAACTATTAATGGCTAGCTAGAAGCTTTTTATCTATGATTTTAAGTATTAATAATACCTTTCATTTCTCACAGTTCTAAGAAACAGAATGAATTATTAGAGACGTGCTGGGTTATGGATAAGACACTTTTCAGACAACTGAGTAGCTGTTGATGAATGTAAAAGAGTTAACTTGAAAATGTCACTCACACAAGATGGAAAAATTGACCGTAAATAAATATGAAACAAAAGTACTTTAACTTATGTAGATAGAATATATTAATTTGTTGTTTAAGAGTTTGTGAAAAGTTGTATCAGAGCTCGAGCAAGTGAGAAAAAAAGAAAAAAGAAAAAAAAGTAGTTCTCTGGCTCAAATATTGTTCCACTCATAGATTTAATGCTTTGATCCCTTCGGGTAATGTTTGAAAGGGTTACATTTCACTTTCTTTGTGGAGAGCTACCGTTTCAGTTCATATTTTGCAAAAAAATAAAAAGAAAAATATTTTAACATTGAAATAATATTCAGGTTTATTTAGCCAAACCTTAGAAAATTACCTGAGGCAACAGCCTCCCACCGATCTGAGGCCTGGGCTAATCATAACTTGCAGACTGATCTAGGCAGTGACAGAAAACATGATAGTCCTCCACAGTGTGTTTAGGACGGTGTGTTCAACTTGTATTTGAAAATTAAACATATTGATGGAAATATTGGCATGGAAAAAGAAGAGCAAGGAGGCAAGAGCCTCAGGTAGTCTGGGATTTCATGCTGCAGGGCACCAGCTGGTGCACCATAAAGCTTGTACAGTTACCTCTGCTTGTGTTTCTGTCCTTATCTCACAGTCTTCCACATTGAGCAGGAATGAAGGCAAGGCACACATGTCTGCACATGTCCTTGGGCTATACATTATGTACAGAGATGACTCTGCTTCTATGGGCACCCAAGTTCTTCTGAAACATTAATAGTGATAGTTCACCTCGAAATTTTCCAGTACTAGCAGGCTTTTTGAGAACGGTTCTGAACATACTTTGGAGAAAATTCCTCGTAGCCTCAGTGTTATTGCTGAGATATATTGCTCTCTTATATATACCAGCAATTAAAATTAACGTCATGCGACTACAGAGCTGTTGTATTATTGTATTGCATGGCAGACAGTATCAGGCCACAAGGTGACTACACATTGAAGGAGGAGTTTCTCTGAGTGACTGATGAAGTGTTATAGTATTTGGCTTAAAGCAAAACAGAGGTGGAGAATCTGCAGCTCTCAAATCTGGAACTTACAGGCTCCTATGGATTAAATGTAATCTAATCAGTCAGTAATGGAAAAGGTGTCCCACTCTTGGGACACCCAATGGGAAGATATTTGGAAGATTATAAAACATGGCTACAGTGCAGTGAGCAGCCTAAGAGAGATGCAGGAATCTTAAAACCTCTTTTGAAATGTCTTAATCACACTGAATAGTAATCAGGAAATCCCTGAGTAAAAGCACAGCACAGAAATTGAAGGAGAAATTCGTTTCTCAAAGGCTTTTCTTGAAAGACAGTACAAGGCAGCCAAAGCATGAGGCAGATAAATCCTTGATGAGGAAAGAAAGATTCATTCCAAACTTGTCCTGCTCTGCATTTAATGCTTTTTATTTGTATATTCACTTCCAATTTTGTGATCAATCACTTACTTCTGTTCCTAGGGTAAAAATACTGTTTTCTTTTTGAGCTTTTCTCCTGACAAGGGATTCCTAAGTAGCTGTGGTGACTTCAGTATAGACTTCTAGTCTGGAAACAAAGACTTCAGATAAAATACTGTGTTGAACATAGTCTTGAAAAGGGTGCAGCTTTGCAAGAATCTTGGAGCTATAAGATGAGTTGTGTTTCCCATTCAGCTCCAGGCTATTGTGTGGGCTGGAAGCATAAGCATCAGCTGGGGAATAGGGAGACAAGGCACAAGTAATGAAGAACCATGTGCAGCCCCAATGAACTGCATTCCATGATTTCTTTTTTCTTACCTCAACGCACTACCAAAATCAGCAAGCAAAAAGCACAATAACATTAGAAAAGAATTCTAAGAATAACAAAAACTATAAACTTTTAGTTCAGACCTGAGTAGAAATTACATTGTTCAGATTGATATTATTTCTGATATATGAAACTCCTAAAATAGAAGTAATTCTATTTTTTTTAATTTTAGATTCATGCAGATGTTATATATTTGGCAGAAATGCATATATGATGCATGTTCATTTAACAATTATGTTCTGTTTTTCTGTATTGGTACATTTTGAGGCTTTTCAGTTTCACCAGGCTTTCAGGCAATGTTGTTTTTCCCACCAGCAATGTAAAACATATTTTCTCCCTCAAAGAAACTAACAGCATATTATTAGTCTGCCTGTTGAAAATCTCATTCTATTAACCATTTGATCTATTTATGGACCAAAAGAAGACAGGTGTGTCTCCATAACAGACTGTAATGGATCAGAATTAAAAAAAAAAAAAAAGCAAACAACAACAAGAACACAGCAACACATGCACACGAAACAAAACACAATAAATCAATAATGATATTAAACAGCTCAGAAACTATGTCATCCCCATTTTTTTCAGTATATTTTCTGATTCTGCACAAGCCTATAATTTGAAATGCCAGAATTCAGCTAGAAAAATAAAGCAATAGTTGAATTATTTTCATCTAGACTAAATGTTAGACAAAGGAGGAAATGAATAAAGACTCCCAGAACCATATGAATGGGCCTAAAACATAGGCAGGTACCTAAGCACTTTGTGATTTGAATGAAGTGAGTTTTTATGAATTTCATCCAATGCCAAAATTTATTTTTGTGACTAAATCTGCACTGAATGTGGTTTTGTTGTTGTTGTTACGGTACTTGATGTTTTGTCTTTTATTTATTTTTAGAGCATTATTTCCATAAAATGAAATTGACCACTCTCTAGTGAATAGGGACTTGCTTCTTTCTCTCTGTCCTAAACATATTCTTGAAAAAAGTGATTAAACTGGCTATTAATGTCTTCTTTCTAAAATAAGAATATAAAAAAGTTCCAGAAGGAGATGAGAATACTTCAGGAAGAGTGGGATACTACTTCATTTATAGCAACATTTTCATAAAAATCTTCCACACAAATTGACATTATTAATGATAAAAGCACTCCTTAGCTAGCCTAATCAGTAGCTGTATAAATAAATTACCTAAAGTGACGTGAAATAACTAGCAATATATGTCTCCTTTCTAGATGATAATTAAAATGTAAGAATGCCTAAAATCATTTTTAACTGTACACAATTAATCTAACGGCCATACTGACTCCATAAAAGGAACAACATCTTCATGATGTTAGGAGTTGTTACATTGATCTATTGAATTGTTCCAGTGTTCTTTACACTAAAATGATCTATTTTTGAGGAAGAAACCCTCAACACTTTCCCAGTGCTTCCATGTGGCTGCACATTCTGCTAACTCAAACATGGCTGTGGAAAGGAGACTCTGGGACAGACACTGGCCCAGCAAAAGTCAAAGAAAATGATGCCACCTCCCAGCCACCTCACCAGTTCCGTGCACAGAAAGGAGCTGTAGTGTGATTTCTATCTCAGCCCAGCTGCTGAGACTTAGTGCTGTGAACCGGATCTTCAGAGCATTGTGCTCAGGATCCCTCACAATGACATGAGCAGCTTTACATCAAGAGAGGCTGATATCTCCATTCCTTTTAAATACTCACCTGTGTGAATTCTGCTGAAATATAGGAAGATAAGAGCTTAGGAATAAAATATAGCTAGGCCACCAAGGCCCATGGGCAGGGCTGCCCCCCACCAGCTCAGACTGCCCAGGGCCCCATCCAACCTATCTTTCAGCATCTCCAGGGCATCACAGCTTCTCTGGGCAGCTGTGCCACAGCCTCACCACCCTAAATACTACAAGACAGCTAACTTTTCTACTAAATTTCAATTTAGTATAATTATTCAGTCAAATAGTAGGACATTCAGTGTAAAATGTTTTGCTGAAAGACTCGCTAGTGAAGTTAATTTAACTGAAGACTAGTTCATGAAAACTCATGCATTTGACATCTAGTGTAGAAGGATGAAGAATAAGTGTGTTTTCAGATGCATCACAATCTATGTATGTACATATGTCTTTAATAATTTTTATCTTCAGAGACATGTAAATGAAATGTAAAATAGCCACTTAGGAGAAAAATCAGTGGCAATCAGGTGAAATCATGACAATCAAGGGAAGTCCCTGGTGACTGGAAAAAAGGCAACATCACACCCATTTTAAAGAATAGAATAAAGGATGACCCCAGGAACTGCCTTCCTATCACCTCTCACCTCTGTGCTGAGAAAGATAATGGAGCAGATCCTCCTGGAGGTAGTGCTTAGGCACATGGAAGATAGAAAGGCGATAGCATGGCTTCACCAAGGGCAAATCTTCTTGAATGACCTATTGGCCTTTTGTGATGATGTCACTGTATCAATGGACAGGGGAAGAGCCAGTGATGTCATCTGTCTGGACTTCAGTAAGGCCTTTGACATGCTACCCCACCACATCCTTCTCTTCAAGTTGGAAAGATGTGGATTTGATGGGTAGACTGTTCAATGGATGAAGAACTGGCTGCAGGATAAAGTCCAGAGAGTGGTGGTCACTGGCTCAGTGTCTGGATGGAGATCAGTGATGAGTGGTATCCCACAGGGGTCAGTGCTGGGACCAGTACTTTGAGGGAGGTAATTCTGTCCCCCTACTTTGCAATGGTGAGGCCTCACCTGAAGTATTCTGTCCAGATGTGGAGTCTTCAGTACAGGAGGGACATGGACCTGTTGGATGCATCCAGAGGAAGGCCACAAAAATGATCCAAGGGATCATTGATCTATGAGGACAGGCTGAGAGAACTGGGGCTGTTCAGCCTGGAGAAGAGCGGGCTCCAAGGTGACCTGATAGCAGCCTTTCAGTATCCAAAGGGAAGCTACAGGAAAGAAGGGGATGGACTCTTTAGCAGGGTCTGTGGTGATATGACAAGGGGAAATGGCTTCAAGCGTAAAGAGATTTAGGTTAGACATAAGGAAAAAATCTTCTACAGTGGGAGTGGTGAGGCATTGGAAGGTGTTGACCAGAGATGTGGTGGGTCCCTGGAGACTTTCAAGGGGAGGCTGGATCAGGCCCTGGGGAACCTGATTTAGTTGTGGCATCCCTGTTCACTGCAGGGGAGTTGGACTAGATGGCCTTTACAGGTCCCTTCCAACTCTAAGGATTCTATGAACCTATGATTCTATGATAATGTGCAATAAAATATTTACCTAGCTCTTACTCAAGATGATATTTACACATACATTTTGTTGTTTTTTTATAAATCATAGTATCTAGATACCTCATCTGGCTTAAGCCTTGCTATTCCTGTCTCAGGGAAGAGTGTATCAGAGGAGATGGAGTGTCAGAAATATCAACAGTAACAGGAACGGGTTTTTCAGTCAATTTAAGTAAATATAGTAACTATATGCATTATGAATGTCTTTGTTCTTTTTAAAGTGTTCAAGTCTTATCATACAGTGAGGCTATTCCATACATAGCCCTTTAGTTTCATCAGGCACAAACTGTTATATATATGGTTTTACACATTCTACAGAAAAGAATGAAAACAATTTTCAAACTATTTCTTGGCATTTTCAGTTGAACATTCTGTTTCTAAATGGAGAAATGTAGCAGACAAATATGTTTACAAAGAAAATGCATGGATTCAAGACTTCCAAAAGTATTGACTAAGAGAAAAAGAAGAATCTAGAGAAGAAAAGAACCCAAACAGTACATGTGTTAATAAGTGATATTATGATCACTGGATCTGGGTTGTTTTTTTTTCGTTTTTTTTTTCTGGTTATGTTCTGTTTTGCTTTGTTTGTATGTGTGTGTGTTTTTAATTTTATTAGTTACCTTATAGCCTCTGCTATAGAATTTCATCTTTTAGATTGCATTAATCCAATTATTGTCCACTTACGGCCAATCATAGTTTGTTAAAGAGAGACAGAAAATGTTTCAGAAGTATTTAACTGCACTAATGCACTAAGGATATGTTTGCAGTTACAGCTCAGTGACAACACATCAGCTAATTCTCCTTCTGCTCTTTTTTCTGATTTAATCAAAGCCTAGAAGGTTATAAATAAGGAAATTAGAAAAATCGTATTAATGCATTTAAAATATTTATTTTCTCTCTTTTCTGTGTGTGTACATTTGAGAATATATATATACATTCATGTGTATCCAATCTATATATGAATATATGCATATTCACATAGATAAAACCTGATAGTGCATTTGTTCATATATTATCTCCTTTTTTAATGATTTGTCTGGGAAAGTTTTGAATTAATCTGAATAATCAAATTACTTTATTTGTGTTATAATATATAATATATATAATATATATAATATAATATGTATATATATAATATTATATATATATATAGTGTTATATAATGTGTTGAAAAATGTCTTCTCTGGAGATTATACAATGCTATATTTATCTAAGGTGCTTTCAGTGGGAAGCATCTAAACAT
This sequence comes from Lagopus leucura, assembly GCF_019238085.1. NCBI lineage: Eukaryota > Metazoa > Chordata > Aves > Galliformes > Phasianidae > Lagopus > Lagopus leucura. The sequence goes on from NW_024962262.1 coordinate 63,711,660, forward strand.
GATTTAATGCAACAAAAAGGGTCTGCACAGATGCTCTTCAAGTTTGTACATTTTATTCTTTATATACAGATTAAATACATGAAAATTTTATTTTCCAAATTTTGTGCAGTTTTTTAAAAGTTTCCTTTTAAAAAATATATCATAACATTTGTTTTTATAATTTGGGGAAAGACTGTAAAACCTCAAAGGATTTTCAATATCAGTTGGATAATTATTGAGAAGTTTGATTTCTTATGTAAGACTTTCTTGGACAATCAGAAATGATCTGTCTTACTAGCAGAATAAAATATAACCAGATGCAACAAAACGTTTATAAGAATCCTCTGTGGGAAACAGCAGGATATAACTTACTGAAACTGAGATAATCATAAATACATAATACAGTATACCAAGATATACAACCTAGAAATAGATGTATACTGTATGGTATTGGTGCCCTTTGAAATTTTAGTCTTAAAAAGATTGTAGTTGGTTACATTTCAAACATCAGGAGTTATATTGTTCACCAGATATTTGGTTTGAAGCTATGCTCTGTGTTTTCAAATTTACGTATAGGCACTTAATTGTATCAGATGTTGAAAGAAGCACGAGTGTCTCCTTGCAGACAGAGATATAAAATATTACTTAATAGTACTAAGCAAAAGCATACAAATGTTGAATAGTAAATATCAAAATCAAACATCAATGTTTTGTCCTAAGTACTTATGATTTATAGCTAATATTAATGAACTATTCCAGTATATTCTGCTCTTGAGATAAAAGGTCCCATGTGAGCAACAAAGATCATCACATGTAAAGCTAATCTCATTAAGTATGTCTATGGGCTAACAGTGGAACTACAAACACTAGCGTGTTTTTTTTCTCTCAGGACTTAGTCTGCTTTCTAGCAACAGTCTTTCCAATATTATTGGTGAAGTCAGCATATGCTCATGCAGTCCAAACTACGAGTGGTTTTTCAAGAAGCTGCACTGAAAATTGTTTTGTTTCATTTTTGTCTGAGATGTACTGTGTGTTATGATTTAGTGCAGTACACAGGTTTCATTCTGAAGAAAAAAAATCAATATAAATTTGCAAAATTTCATAATATCAGGAATTTGACATGTCGGTAGGAAATGTAGCAGCACTGAGGGGCTCATGGGCTTAAATGTTTGTAATAAATTCTTACAGTTCAGAACATGATTCTAAGCTTGAACTGTCCTGTTTTTTACATCTCATCCTTTTGCCTAAGGTAGAATTCTGACAGTGGATTAATTAGTTCCTTTTTCTTTTTCCCACACAAAAATATAAAAAATATGTTCTGAAGCAGAAGATTTATTAAGTGCTTAGTTTTTGTACTGATCTGAAAATGTACAAAGATGTCTAAAAATAAACTCAAGTGAAACAATTGTTTAAATGAATTCAGAAGTAGCTCTTGAGAACTGTGGAGCTAGAAAGTTAAAACAGAGAAAGCATCCAAGTTTAGTAAATCCAGAATTTAAATTTACTGCTCTGGATCTGGTAATTCATAAGGCATGTAGGAAATGTCTACCTTGGACTGCACTACGGTAAATGTTACCTTCTAGTTTATCAGCCATTTCAGCTGTTTGATGAATCATTTAAAGAGAAATGTTACTAATACTATAAATGTTCTGCCCTCTTCAAATAGCTAGTTTTTATTAATGGAGAAATATGTGTACGAAAAACAGTGTTAGAAAAATGCCATACTTATCAAGAAATTAAACACATCAAGTCATAATTTGTATTCACTACAGAAACACTTTGGTTAAGTGAAGGGTATTAAGAAAAAATTATAGCAAGTATTACAAAATGACCTCTATTTATGACACTAATGTAATGAACACATTTGAGATGCAAGGCTAGAGAGCCGTGTGTTTGGTTTCTTTAACAACTCTTTCAGGCAGGTCATTTGGTGCAATAATTGCTTGTGTTTGTGAGTAGTTAATCCAGAGTCTGATTTTTCATATGATTTCTAAAAGCTTGGGTAGGCAAAATTAATGACGTAGGAGAACTAGCTTCTTCTCACTGGCTTTATGAAACTTTTTATAATACTATAAACACCTACAGGTTTATTATAGCTTGTTATATTAACAGAGTGTACTCGTGGTCTTGTTATGCATATTTTTAATCTCTTGCTAATTTTTTTTTGACCAGAATATTCCTTTCACTGCAGTAAAAGTTAGAGTATTTCTTGATGAAAGACATTTTTAACTTCTAATATAGAGATACCGTTATAATGTAAGGAAGGATGAGTTACAAGTGGAGCAGCCAGTGTTGTGGAAGTGCAACATTTTTTTTTTTTTCCATTCTTGAGTGGTAATTAAGGTCAAAACAGATTTTTATAAGTTTTTATAATACAGTAGCCAAGATACAATTTTTCATTTCTCATTGCTTTGTAAAATTCAGGTATTTCTAAAAAAGAACCTTATACATACTGGTACTTCTTGCCATGTGAGTACTAAAATCCATAGGACTTTTCTTCTTTGAAGGACCAAAAGAAGTTACTAACATTTACAAGGGTAAAGTCCAAGACTGAAATTATTTGGATTTAATACTGGGGAACGAACAATCTTCTGTTTATCCAAGCTATTGTCAAATTTACCTACTATGATAAATATATTTGCTAGTGCATTACCAACAGTAACAGTCCAAACCTAATTTAAATCAAAAATTAGGATAAGAATTAAGATGTTATTTTAGTATTTATGGAGGGCTATATATGAAGAATAACTCACATTACTTCAAAGACTTTTCTGCATGCATTGCTACCTGTCACAATTCCCTGCCTGCCAGCTGAGTTGTATGAATACTGCATTCTTTTTTCAGAGATATTTTATTTGAGGAGTTTCTTTTATCAGTCCCTCCTTCAAGTAAGGAGAATAGGATAGGTTGAAAATGAAGGCTGGTTCTGACGGCAGTCTGAGCCAGCACATCAGCAATTTAAGAGTGAAAGTACTATACAAGCTTCTACTTTGACAGAGAAGTCTACAGAGGAGGCAATTTTTTTCTGCTGTTTTTTAGAACCAAAATATAAAAAGATGCTTAGAGCCAGATGCACAGAATTATTCAGCAGTATAACTTCTGTTGCTCTCAGTACCTTTGATTTTCTGCTGTTTATTACGAAGAGTGTTATCTTTACTCAGCTACAGACATATGACTTGAATAGGTTCTTGAATTTGTGGAGACTCTCAAGGGCACACAGTTTTACCTGGAAAGGTTAGCCAATAATGATGTGATGTTTCACAATTGCTTTAATGCAGTGTAAATCTGTGCAACTCTGACATCTGCCTCCTGGGACCTCCCTCTTCTTTAAGCCAGCTTCACCGTTCGTGCTTACAAGGATTCATGAGATGGCTGAGAAATAATCCAAGAAAGGAAACCAATTTAAGCTAAATGACGCACTGCAGTACGTGATGTAGATGCAACAAAATTTACTGCCAATATATGGTGGGGGCATACTCCCTGGCCAGGGAGTGAAGTGACAAGTAAGCAGCATAAAAGGTTCTTTGCCTCAAATCAGTGAAACCACAGTCTGAGTCAGTACAGAAGGCTTCCTACAGCAGCAATACATATAGGGTCACTAGACAGAGAAAGGCACTGTTATCATACTGTGTCAGAGTAGAACTGCTCTACAGCTAAAGGTGGCTTTTAGTTGGACTTTGGCACACTGATAACTCACTCTGTTCACTGGATAGTTAGTTCAGCCTTTTTGCTTAGGCATCTGGAATGGCATAATTGAAGTTGGAGTAATATCTTCCTTGATGGTATCTATGTACCATAACTGAATGCTTTCAAAAATATTTAAAACAGACCTTTCAAAAACATTTTATATTTAAGATCATTAATTTTATAACCAGAAATATCATTGTTACAATGTGCCATAGAAATGTATAGCCCATCTACTGTGCTTGTATTTTTGTCTGTTAAATGAATCAAAATGAAACTCCATAATTGAAGATGTGTTAGTGGTTTTTAATGATCAAATACAAGAGGTAATTCCATCACTAATCATTGTTTTGTTGTTCTTTAAAGTTATGTGTGATTCAGTCTGTTACTTAAGTGGCTATCTGGTATCCTGTTGCAGAAACTAGAGAATGAGGAATACATTTTACCATGATAAAACAAAAAGCCATATCAACTCTTTAATTATACTTTCAGTTAATTTTGTTTATTAGCTTTTCTTTCTTCAACTCTTTTGTACTCATTCATGTGAGTAAAGAACATAGTTGATAGTCCTTGTTTTCCATTTGAAGTATACATGATAAATAGTGATACTGAGAACAACGTAACAAATATTTTTGAAGGGATGATTGTAGTCATAGAGCTCAACAAACTTCAAAGACTTTTAGTTTTAGGAGATGATATTTTCACTGGTAAATTATCAGTCTTTTAAAATTGTAATGGCAGATTTATTTTTCAGACTTTTTTAGTCCTTCCTCTTACTGACATGACAAAAATAATCTTGGGATTTTTCCTGCCTTTGATATGTTGCTTTGTTAAAGAAAAAAAACATATTAGCTTTGATACAGTCTGCGCATGTGAGGTTGTAGACTTTACTTTATCAATGAAATGCACTGAAAAGTTATAGTGTTTAACCTAAAGATTGTGGGATTTCTTATTTTTATGTTGCCTGGCTCCATGTAATAAGCAATCATCGGTGGAAATGGTTCTAAGTAATTTTTAAAATAAAATCAGTTTATGCTTGAAACACTTTCTTCTTTTCTTTGAAATGGAAAGACAACCGTTTTTGTAATTAATTATTGTGAACTACTGTGATCCACATCTACATGTGCCAAACTACTAAATCATCACTCTCTCTGCAAATGCATTCAGGTATCCTTTTTCCCAACTTTATTTTGCTTAAGCTTTTTTTCATGTAATAGTAAGTAGAGTTCCAGCTTGAAGTAGATCAAAAGAAAAGTCTGTATCAGAAGAAGTCGCAATCTCCCAGACGCTGTGTACCTTCTCCTTTGAGTTTTACTCGTCATTTAGAAGTGTTATAATCGCAAGAAAGTGTCAGTGATACATCTACCACATACCATGCACTCTTTCTGCCTTATCTCCTATTTTGATTTGTGGCAATCTGTTAACAAGTGTGGGTGTGGACCAATTTTTCTGAGCTGTCATAATATCCCAAGGCATAAAATGCAATTCATCAGGTTTTATGTCCTAAATTCACTATGCTTTCAAAATTACTTTAATGGATGAAGAGATCTATGCAGGTACTTGACAGTCTCGTTGCAGGGAGGTTCTCCTGATATTTCACTGCTGAGTTTGTGTGTGGCAAAATGGAGGAGTCTCCACTGGATTGAGAGCATGGCTTATATAAAGGCTATATTAATGTGGAGGTTGTTTTACCCTCAAGATGGAAAGCTGTGTTTTAGGGTTGAAATGTGTCTAACTCTTCTTGGAAATAAGAAAACTTAAGGCAGCCTATTTCCGGTTCTGTGTTCAGCATGTCTGAGCTTTTCAAGGAGTTGTCTAAATCCTCAGGACAGTAGAGGCTTCAGGCAGATGAACAGAGAGCAGGTTAAAGCTGAGAAAGACTACAGGTTAATTTAATAGGGAAGCAGAAGGTCCTTGACAACTAAATTTCTGGCAGTGGTAGTTAGCTAGTGTGAGACTCCGATAATCTGGGTCTCAGGTATATTTAGATAAGGCAGATAAATTTCTGAATGGAACTGATTCCATTTCAGCAGAGGCCTGATATGTTACATGTAACGTCTATAGTGCCTTAACCCACATACACAGAGAAAGGCTGCCAGTCATAGTTGAAAGGACTTCACTGGTTAGACATAACTGAAGTTAGAAACCGTAGTGTATTTATAATTGGTAGTTATTCCCAAATCACTTAATTTGGATGTCAGGATCAGCTGAACCCTTGTTATAGACCACTAGGAGCAAGTATGAAAATGTGTATTTAGTGCATTGTAAATACAAGGGAAAATATTGCTAAAGTTTAAGATAATGTAATGTTATTTACTTTTCAAGTGGGTAACAATGCACTCAGCATCACTCAGGGTGACTCAGCGAATGCTTTGCCAAACCTTAAACTCTGATAACACATTTGTGAGGTAGAGAACATTACTGCATCTGCATTTAATTATGTCTCTAATATCTATTTTGGCTATTCAGAATGTATCATAATGCAGCTCCTTTATGATTATTAGTGATAAATTAATGATAAATTAAAAATGACCGGAACATTTCTACTACCAAGTGCTGCATTTCAGACATACACATGCTGCTGTGTACATCAAAAGTCATACCCTACTTTGAAATCTAAAAGTATTTTAGCCTGTAACCTGCTAGCAGTACACCAATTTGTCGTATAGCAATTCCATTTCTAGCAAATGCCATTCCTATTTTTTGTTGTTTTTTTTTTTTTTTTTTTTTTTTTCCTTAAAGCAGGATCATACCATTAGGTTCTTCTAACCAATAGACATGTTCAGTAAAGGAGGCCGTTTATGTGCATTTTTCTGACCTCCAAATATCGAATGATAATTTATGTATTATATTACAAGGGTGCATTTCAATAAATGAAACATTTTTAATTTATTTTGACCCATTACAGTATGTATTACAGAGGTAAATATGTATGTATAAAAATATAAAATAGTATATTTATATATATTTATACAGTGTATATTACTTTTGAAGTAATTTGAAAAATAACCAACCCACATAATCATCTAAAATTATTACCAGCAGTTTTTGTAAAACATATTTTGAAGCACTCCAATACATTCAGCTAGGTCAAAAGACAAAAGTAACAAAATCTGCACAGAGTTACAGCCAATTTTTCTTTTTGTTACAATTTTACAGTTCAAGATATTCTTGAACAAAGAAGTTGTTCTGAAGAAGTTCTATTTGGAGAAGAGAAGGTTCCAGGGAAACCTCACTGTGGACTTCCAGTACTTGAAGGGAGCATATAAACAGGAGGGGGAACGGCTGCTTATGAGGATGGATGACAGGACAAGGGAATGGTTTTAAACTGAGACAGGGGAGGTTTAGGTTAGATATTAGGAGGAAGTTTTTCACACAGAGGGTGGTGAGGCACTGAATCAGGTTGCCCAAGGAGGTTGTAGATGTCCCATCCCTGGAGGCATTCAAGGCCAGGCTGGATGTGGCTCTGGGCAGCCTGGTCTGCTGGTTGGCGACCTGCACATAGCAGGGGGGTTGAAACTAGATGATCTTTATGAACTTTTTCAACCCAGGCCACTCTATGATTCTGTTAGAAGAAATTTTAAAGCATACACCTTTAATAATGAAAAACCTATTTGTTAGGTATCATCAGTTTTATTCCCTAATAAACTCTGTTGGTAAAATTTTTGTAGAATTACACATTGTTTTAAAGCCAGCAATCTGTCTTTAGATGTAGCTTTTTAAATGGTGAAAGTTTGATTCTGGTATGGACACACCGCATCTGTAGATTACAGACACAAGCGGAACCAGTTTATAGTAATTATAGATATTGCAGGCTGAGAGGAAAATATATATCTATCAACACTTGAAAAATTCCATGTTGTCTTACTCACAGATGAAAGCTCACATCCTGTATCATTGTCTTAATAGTAGTAGGGGAATCCATAAAAAGTGTTTTATGAGACACGGAGAAGCTGAGTTTTATCTATTGACTGTTTTCTGCTAAAAAAGAAAAAATAAAAGTAAATAAATTACTGTTAAATTTGAAGGTTGTGATAGGAACTTACACTGGCTAAAGAAATCAAAGAAAGTTTTTCAACAAGATTAATTTTTCATTATGCTCTTGTGCTACTGAGTTCTACTTACTTAGAACAATAATCCAAATAATTTCTATTTTGCTTTAAGCAAAGATAGGAAGGAAGGAAGGAAGGAAGGAAGGAAGGAAGGAAGGAAGGAAGGA